>NW_027326446.1:0-300000 GCF_048164855.1 Canis lupus baileyi | reverse complement strand
CGGTCTGGCGCCTGCCTTTGACCCAGGGTCCGATCCTGGAGACCCGGCACCGAATCCCACGTCAGGCTCCCGGTGCATGGAGCCTGCTTCTCCCTCTGCTTGTGTCTCTGCCACCCACCCCCTCTCTCTCTCTGTGTGACTATCATAAATAAATAAAAACTTAAAAAAAAAGAAAAGAAAGAAAACCCGGGGCCTTTCCCAGGACCTGAAAAGGCGCCGCCTCAGCCTCATTCATTTCTCTACGGTGGCCCGGCCCCAATATTACCTGGACAATCAGTCTCCACGGCCCCTGAGGGTACTTCTGACTACCAAATTCTCACGGCCCAGGACAATCTCTAGACCTCAGGGCAAGCGGACCAAGGTCCCAGACATGCAGGCTTTCTGGGACCTCCGCTCTCGCCCCTCTCTCTGCTCCCAATGTTCCACGACCCAGGTCCTTTCGGCGCGGGAGCCGCTCCCTCCGCCCCCTCCACCCATTCCCTCAGCTCCAAGAGCCCCCGAATCCTTTCCCCCTTCCCCTGTCTCAGGGTCCCCTGACACCCTGGCCCGAACACCTACTAGGGGAACGCCAGCCCTGCCCCCTGCCCCCTTCTCCTCCTCCTGCCTCCCAACCACACACCTCCTTACCCGTTTCTGACCCCCAACCTTCACCCCCCTACCTCCCCTCAGATCCAGGTGCACAAGATCCCACAAGGTCTCGCCTCCCCTGACCTGGCCGGCCCCCTGCGACAGGTGGAGGGAGCTGAAGGGATTGTTCGGGTCCACGCTTTCTCCCTTCAGGACCTTTCCCACATGGAAAAGGGGGCTGGGCTCTTACTCTGCTACCCCGGGACTGCAGCCAAGAATTCAGTATTTGGCCCAGGCAGAGGGCTTGCTTGACTTGGCAGGATTTGCATGTGCTGCAGACCACCCCCCTTCCACCAGAGGACAGGGAGCGAATGCAGGCTGCCGCCCGACAACACGCCGGCCGGGTCCGTTTCACCGACGGGGCTGTGCCAATCGGTGCTCGGGCGGTTCCCGCCGAGGATCCCGCACGCCCTTAGCAGACGGGCCGGGAGGGGGGGGGCCGCCGCCGCCGCCGCCGCCGCCCCACGTCCATTGTCTCCACGCTGGCACGCGGGCGGTCTCTAACAGGGCTGTCTGTCAACTACGCTAGGGTCCGGCAAGTCGCTCAGAACCCAGATGAGAAGCCTGCTCTTTGCCTTCAGAGGCTCGCTGAGGCTGTAACCCAGTACCCTCGCCTGGACCCTGCCTCCCCGGCCCCGTCCAGGGCTACTGTGGTGGCGACGCATTTTCTCTCTCAGTCCTCCCCGATACCCGGAAAAAAAAATTCAAGAAGGCCGAAGAGGGTCCCCAAACTCCCATTCCCGACCTGCCGACCATGGCATTGAACGTCTTGAACACCCGAGACGAAGAGCGGCTGAACCGCAGGGGCAGGCCAGACTGCAGCTGCAGGTGCAGGTGCAACTCCACACCCCAGCCTCGCTGGCAGCCCTGCGGCCGGCGGGCTCCGGGAGGCACACAGAGGGGCACCCCACCGCATCCCGCCTGGGGCTTGCGTCAGACGCGGCACCGAGGGACACCGGGCCCGTCCATGTCCCAGGATCACGGAGCCGACGCGGCCAGGCCCGCGATGTCGAGTGACGGGCCACTGGAAATCCGCCTGCCCTGGTCTCGGGGCATCCTCGGCGCCTCCACACGGACGCAACCCTGAGCCGCAAAGTCCAACCTTCCGACTACTCGGACTGGACCACGACTCGCGGGGCCCAGACTCGGACACCCCCTAACCCAGGCCGAGCCTGGGGTGTGGGACCCAGGGAATTTAACAAAAATCCCCTGCCCCTGGACAAGCGGAGCAGGACTAACTCCATTTTCTGCTGCACCCGCCACCTCCTGCTATGACCCCCACAGGACCTGCTTATTGCTTAAGGCGCTGCCCCACCCTAGTCAAGCCACTGAGCACACCTTTACCCGAAATCAGATCATAAAAATGTAACCCCCGCTTGTGCCCCCCAACACTGCGCGCCAATTCTGACCAGAGTGATAGGCCAGTTCAAACGGTCACCATAGGTAGGGTAAACTGGGAGTCAACTGGCCCCCAGTTGCGGGCGGACTCACATGACTGTGCAACCTTCTGTGTGTGTTACAATCCCGTGGGCCACTGGCCCCCGGAAAGCTGCTACGCCTCTGAGCCCCGGGGTCCAAGTCCCTGCTCCGCCGTGTCGGGTACACTTGGACCCAAGCTCGAGCTTGTAAAGAAACCCTCGTGTGTTTGCATCGGTGTCGGCTCCTGGGGGCTTTCTCGGATTTGCTACCTGGGACACAACGTGGGGTCCTGCTCCCGGGAGCGGGGAAGTCCGTCTCTTTCCTGCTGGACACGGGGCGACTGGCTCCATTCTGCCTTCCACTCGGGTGCCGGGTTCCCCTCTCCAGTGGTGGTGGTGGGGGGAACTGATGGCACCTCCATCTACTCCACGGACGGGCTCCCCTCTCACCCTCCTTCCTTAGAACTCCTTCCTGCCCGGCTCCTCTCCTCGGCCGGGATATCCTACACAAACTCAAGGCCACCGTTCGTCTTTCTCCCTCACCCACTGCCTCTGCTCACCTCGTCTTACCCTTCATTTCTCCTGATCCCTCCACTCCACGCCCCCCGTCTCCCTCTACCCCTTAACCCCCAAGTCTGGGACACCTCTAAACCAATGGTGGCCACTCACCACCCCCCAGTCAAAACCCACTTAAAAGATCAAACCCCCCCGCCTCCTCTCCTTCTCAGCCCCAATTCTCCATTTCGGAAACTCACCGACGGGGACTTAAACCTAGTACAGACCGACTTGGCCAGCACGGCCTCCTTATCCCCAACAGCTCCCCGAGCATCACCCCCATTCTCCCTGCCAGGAAACCTTCTGGAGCCTATCGCCTAGTACAAGGTTAAAGACTCATCAACGAGGCTGCTAGCCCTCTCCACCCGCTGGTGCCCAACCCATACGCCCCACTTCCTACTGTTCCCTCCACCGCTACTCACTTCTCACGCTGAGGCCTCAAAGATGCCTTCTTGATTCACTGCTCCTCCACACCCACATTCATACGTTCTCTTGGCCTTCCCATGGGAAGACCCCGACACGCATACCTCAGGACAACTGGCCTGGACGGTCCTGCCTCAGGGACTCCAAGGATAGTCCCCATCTCTTTGGCCAGGCCCTTTCTAGACATCTCCAACAAGGCTCTTTCACACAGAGCACACTCCTCCAAGAAGTCGATGACCTTCCCCTTTGTAGGCCCTCCCGACCTTCCTCACAGGAAGACACTGCTCTCCTCCTCAGCTTCCTTGGTTCTAAAGGGTACCCGGTCACTCCCTCCAAAGCGCAACTTTGCACCCCCACGGTTACCTAGCTGGGTATATCCTTAACCCCTACACCTCGAAAACACTCACTGGAGACCGCCTCCGCCTACCACAACACCAGCATCTCCGGCCTCCCCTCTCCCCGCCAGAACGCCGACAACCTTCTCTCTTTCTTGGCTCTCGTGGGTTTCCTCTGGTACTGGATTCCTGACTCCGCTCTCCTGGCACGACCCCTCCACAGGGCAGCCAAACCAACCCTACGGGGGCCACGGACAGACCCCTCCCCTGTCAAACACCTTCTTTCCAAACGGGAAGACTGCCTTACTTTGGGACCCGTTTCAGCTCTTCCAGATCCCCCAAAACCTCCCTACTTATTGACTGATGAACGTTCCCGCTCGGCCCCTCGCCTCCTGGTACAGCCAACAGGACCAACGGAGCGGACACGGGCGTACCTCTCACAACAGCTAGATGTCGCCGCTCAGGGCTGGCAACCATGTCTCAGAGCCCTGGCTGGGGCCGCCTCCCTGACAAAGGAGGCCCTTAGACTCACTCTACAAGGCCCCTCACCGTTTTCTCCTCTCACCACCTGGGACACAGATCTACTGAGCCTGAAATCTGTTTCTCATCTGGACCCCGCTAGACTCCAACTTGATCTTCTCCTCTTCATCGAAAACCCGGACATCTACCACCCACCAACCTCTCGTCTAAATCCTGCTCCCCTCCTGCGGGTGGGTACTCCCCCCGCGACTCACACAGAACCCTCCCATTCCTGCCCTCAACTCCTGCACGAGCTGACTCCTCCACGTCGGGACTTTCCTATCAAGCCCTCCCGAAGCCTGACCGAATCCTCTTTGTGGATGGTAGTTCTCTCATCGCCCCGGACGGCCAGAGAGAGACACGCGGCCTACGCCGTACTTGCTTACCCTCGATGCCGTCCTGGAGGCGGCTGCCCTCCCCCTCGGGACACCACATACACTGCCTCCAAATACGCCTCCCTCATCACACACACACATTCTGTCCTCTGGCAAGAGCGAGGGTGTCTTACCACCAAGGGTACCACCCATAATCAATGGGCACCTCATTTCACAACTACTGGAGACCCTCAGCCCAGACCCTCAGACCCCCCAACCTCACTCAAGTAGCCACTGTCCACTGTCGTGGACCGACCCTCCGAGGACCTGGTGTCCCGAGGCAACAACAAAGCCGACTCTCCACCGCCCGACCCACTGCCTTAGACCCCCACCAGCTCCCCTCCTCTTCCTCCACACACCACAGTCCCCCTCTTACACACACCAGGAAACTCAGACAGACACCCAAAAGGATGGGAGGAATCGCCAGGGACAAAGGCCGCATCTTCATTCCAAAGAAACTCGCTCTTCCAGACCCTTCAGCCCCCATGATCGTTTCAGACATACGGCAGTCCCTACACGTCGGGCCCAAGGCCTTACACCAGTTCCTACAACCCCTTTTCCACCCTCCACATGTGCCACAGGTTACCGGAGAGGCGCCGAAGTCTTGCAAACCCTGCTCCACGGTCAACGCTCGAGGGGGAATTCGCAGGCCCGGCGGGGCCCAATCCCCAGCTCTGCGCACACCAACCTGGCGAGGACTGGCAGCCTGACTTTTCCCACGTGCCACGCCATAAATCCTTTCCCTACCTGTTAGCCTCAGTGGACACCTTTACACAGTGGATAGGGGCTTTCTCCATACCTCGGGACACTGCGGAGGCGGCGGCCACCATAGCCCTCCAACACATCATTCCGAGGTTCGGCCTCCCGCGGGCCCTACCATCTGACAACGGCCCGGCCTCATCTCCAGCATCACCCAGCAAGTCTCCGAGAGCCTAAATATTACCTGGAAACCCCATATCCCATACCAACCCCAGTCTTCGGGTAAGGGAGAGCGGGCCGACGGCCTTCTCGAGGGACGTCTCACCAAACTGCCCTTGAAGCCCGCCCGTCCTGGCCACCCTCCTCCCGCTGGCTTTAACAAGGCTCAGAGCTTCCCCTAGAGGGCCGTGGGCTCCAAGTCCCTTTCAGCTTCTCGTGGGCGGCCCTTCCTGCTCACTCAAAATCTTCCCGTCACCGCCTCCTCTGCTCCTATCTTGCCTACCTTACCTAACTCTTCTAAGAGCCCTCCTGCGGGCCCATGCGACTCAGTCAGCCCGACTCCAGGGGAACCCACAGCAGATACTCCCCAAGCCCTGGCCCCAGGGGATAGCGTCCTGCTACAAGAACTATACCCAAAAACCTTACAGCCTAAGTGCGCCGGTCCCGATACGGTGGCCCTTACGACCCCCACGGCCGCCAAACTCCTAGCACACCACCCGCGGGGTACACAGCTCTAAGTGAAAGCGAGGCCCCTCACGACACGGATGCGCAGGACCACCTTTGGGACCTACTCCAATACTGCTATGGCTCCATCCTCCTCCTCCTGGTCCTACCTCCTGGTCACTCCACCACTGACCCTGGGTTTAGGTGGACGTTTACATGACAGAAACCTGGCACCGGGGAATGTCCACCACTGATTGTCAACCACTGGGTTGCCAGGCCCTCATCAATTTCTCCATCCCCAATTGCCAGTCAATTCCTGTATCCACATCTGATCCTAGAATCTCTTCCACCTATGATCAAGACCCATCCTACCTGCCAAAACTACCCGGTTGAAATCCACGGATGCTGCCCTTATCGCTACTGGAATATTCATCGCCTTGGCCACTTGTGCCGGGACCCTTTCGCCGGCACCTTTGCAACCAGTGACCCACGAGGCCGCTTCTACAGAACACACAGTAACTATAGCCTAACTATCCTGGACCCTTGGGATTCCCACTGGGCGACGGGGGTAACCGCAAAATTGTACCGCTGCCCCTTTTCCTCCTACCCTACCGTCTTCTCTCCCCGCATCTACACGACATACACACGTGCGGCTCTCACTTCCACCAATCCAACCCGACCGAGGAACCAGACTCCCACCATACGTGCACAGGAGCAACTTCTCCAAACCCACCTACAGGCTACCCCAGCTCAGGCCCGGGGCGGGGCCCCTTCTCCTAGATGAAACTTAGCCAACAAGGCACTTACTTCCCTCTCCAGCCTTTCAGGCATGGGCAATCTGTCCCACTGTTTTGTCTGTGCCGCCTGGGGCAAAGCCCCCCTCTTCCCTGGTGGCCGTTCCCCTCCCTAACGCATTGAACTGCGCCAACCTCACACCCGCACCTCCAGGGCATTGCATTCTCCCTCTCTCCTGGACAATGCCTTATTCACGGACCCTCTCAACCACCACTTCCCTTTGTCTTACTCCACCCTTAGGTCTTCCCTGCGTGTAGTCACCCTGTCAAATGTTACCTCTCATCACGCCCCGATCCGTGGTCTCTCTTGGCGCAACGGGCAGCCTTTCTGAATCTCTAGGTACCTCTGCCTCTCTCCTCTGTCTGCCTGTCTCCCTGGTTCCGCGACGAACTCTCTCTAGTCGGGCAGAAGTAGCCCTCCTGGCCAGCCTCCCGGAGAAGCACAAACGAGTGATCTTTCTCCCACTACTTATCGGGGTCTCCCCGGCTTCAACCCTGGTGGCCGCCCAAGGACACGTCACTGGCGAGACAGGACCCAGGTAGGAAACCTGAACCATACCTTACTTACCCAGACCCCATAGAAAGGCAGAAGCGCTTATCGCCCCGTACCGCTTCCTCCAGTCACATGCCCCAATGCCTATCAGCCCGTACAGACACGAGCCCTTAGCACTCCCCCTTCAAAAGCCGGCTTCCCCGGCTCTGCTCCCTCTCGGCGCCTGGGAACCTCGCCCCAGATGCGCCCACTGAAAGCCTCTTTTGACCCACCTTTGCCTGGCCTCTCTAGTTCATTTGCCTACCAGTCGCATGAAACCTGAGATTTGGTGCCGAAACCCGGGAGGAGTTCGAGGCCCCGCTCTGGAGGGAGCCCCTCTCCTCTCACCACCAGGACCTGAACTGAACCCCACGCCTCGAGTCGCCGGGTAGGCGCCCCCTGATTCCGTGCCCCTGTCCCGCTGGTCCTGCCGGAAGCCGCGGCCGCGCCGGGGCAACTCCACAGAGCCAGCGGGTGGCTCTCCGGTGCTCCCTGGGGATCAGGAGACGTCCTCATCCTTAGGGCCACCTCTGTTTCTCTGGTGACCCTGGGCTGCAAACGGGGACGCCTGTCTTCAGTCTCCGGGTTACCCGGTGCGAATCATGGAACTGCCCAATCCCAATGTGACCCCGAAACTCCGACGGGTTGTCTACTGTCCAATTTCAAAACCCGGGGCCGGGATCCCTGGGTGGCGCAGCGGTCTGGCGCCTGCCTTTGACCCAGGGTCCGATCCTGGAGACCCGGCACCGAATCCCACGTCAGGCTCCCGGTGCATGGAGCCTGCTTCTCCCTCTGCTTGTGTCTCTGCCACCCACCCCCTCTCTCTCTCTGTGTGACTATCATAAATAAATAAAAACTTAAAAAAAAAGAAAAGAAAGAAAACCCGGGGCCTTTCCCAGGACCTGAAAAGGCGCCGCCTCAGCCTCATTCATTTCTCTACGGTGGCCCGGCCCCAATATTACCTGGACAATCAGTCTCCACGGCCCCTGAGGGTACTTCTGACTACCAAATTCTCACGGCCCAGGACAATCTCTAGACCTCAGGGCAAGCGGACCAAGGTCCCAGACATGCAGGCTTTCTGGGACCTCCGCTCTCGCCCCTCTCTCTGCTCCCAATGTTCCACGACCCAGGTCCTTTCGGCGCGGGAGCCGCTCCCTCCGCCCCCTCCACCCATTCCCTCAGCTCCAAGAGCCCCCGAATCCTTTCCCCCTTCCCCTGTCTCAGGGTCCCCTGACACCCTGGCCCGAACACCTACTAGGGGAACGCCAGCCCTGCCCCCTGCCCCCTTCTCCTCCTCCTGCCTCCCAACCACACACCTCCTTACCCGTTTCTGACCCCCAACCTTCACCCCCCTACCTCCCCTCCGATCCAGGTGCACAAGATCCCACAAGGTCTCGCCTCCCCTGACCTGGCCGGCCCCCTGCGACAGGTGGTGGGAGCTGAAGGGATTGTTCGGGTCCACGCTTTCTCCCTTCAGGACCTTTCCCACATGGAAAAGGGGGCTGGGCTCTTACTCTGCTAACCCGGGACTGCAGCCAAGAATTCAGTATTTGGCCCAGGCAGAGGGCTTGCTTGACTTGGCAGGATTTGCATGTGCTGCAGACCACCCCCCTTCCACCAGAGGACAGGGAGCGAATGCAGGCTGCCGCCCGACAACACGCCGGCCGGGTCCGTTTCACCGACGGGGCTGTGCCAATCGGTGCTCGGGCGGTTCCCGCCGAGGATCCCGCACGCCCTTAGCAGACGGGCCGGGAGGGGGGGGGCCGCCGCCGCCGCCGCCGCCGCCGCCCCACGTCCACTGTCTCCACGCTGGCACGCGGGCGGTCTCTAACAGGGCTGTCTGTCAACTACGCTAGGGTCCGGCAAGTCGCTCAGAACCCAGATGAGAAGCCTGCTCTTTGCCTTCAGAGGCTCGCTGAGGCTGTAACCCAGTACCCTCGCCTGGACCCTGCCTCCCCGGCCCCGTCCAGGGCTACTGTGGTGGCGACGCATTTTCTCTCTCAGTCCTCCCCGATACCCGGAAAAAAAAATTCAAGAAGGCCGAAGAGGGTCCCCAAACTCCCATTCCCGACCTGCCGACCATGGCATTGAACGTCTTGAACACCCGAGACGAAGAGCGGCTGAACCGCAGGGGCAGGCCAGACTGCAGCTGCAGGTGCAGGTGCAACTCCACACCCCAGCCTCGCTGGCAGCCCTGCGGCCGGCGGGCTCCGGGAGGCACACAGAGGGGCACCCCACCGCATCCCGCCTGGGGCTTGCGTCAGACGCGGCACCGAGGGACACCGGGCCCGTCCATGTCCCAGGATCACGGAGCCGACGCGGCCAGGCCCGCGATGTCGAGTGACGGGCCACTGGAAATCCGCCTGCCCTGGTCTCGGGGCATCCTCGGCGCCTCCACACGGAGGCAACCCTGAGCCGCAAAGTCCAACCTTCCGACTACTCGGACTGGACCACGACTCGCGGGGCCCAGACTCGGACACCCCCTAACCCAGGCCGAGCCTGGGGTGTGGGACCCAGGGAATTTAACAAAAATCCCCTGCCCCTGGACAAGCGGAGCAGGACTAACTCCATTTTCTGCTGCACCCGCCACCTCCTGCTATGACCCCCACAGGACCTGCTTATTGCTTAAGGCGCTGCCCCACCCTAGTCAAGCCACTGAGCACACCCTTACCCGAAATCAGATCATGAAAACGTAACCCCCGCTTGTGCCCCCCAACACTGCGCGCCAATTCTGACCAGAGTGATAGGCCAGTTCAAACGGTCACCATAGGTAGGGTAAACTGGGAGTCAACTGGCCCCCAGTTGCGGGCGGACTCACATGACTGTGCAACCTTCTGTGTGTGTTACAATCCCGTGGGCCACTGGCCCCCGTAAACTGCTACGCCTCTGAGCCCCGGGGTCCAAGTCCCTGCTCCGCCGTGTCGGGTACACTTGGACCCAAGCTCGAGCTTGTAAAGAAACCCTCGTGTGTTTGCATCGGTGTCGGCTCCTGGGGGCTTTCTCGGATTTGCTACCTGGGGCACAACGTGGGGTCCTGCTCCCGGGAGCGGGGAAGTCCGTCTCTTTCCTGCTGGACACGGGGCGACTGGCTCCATTCTGCCTTCCACTCGGGTGCCGGGTTCCCCTCTCCAGTGGTGGTGGTGGTGGGAACTGATGGCACCTCCATCTACTCCACGGACGGGCTCCCCTCTCACCCTCCTTCCTTAGAACTCCTTCCTGCCCGGCTCCTCTCCTCGGCCGGGAGATCCTACACAAACTCAAGGCCACCGTTCGTCTTTCTCCCTCACCCACTGCCTCTGCTCACCTCGTCTTACCCTTCATTTCTCCTGATCCCTCCACTCCACGCCCCCCGTCTCCCTCTACCCCTTAACCCCCAAGTCTGGGACACCTCTAAACCAATGGTGGCCACTCACCACCCCCCCAGTCAAAACCCACTTAAAAGATCAAACCCCCCCGCCTCCTCTCCTTCTCAGCCCCAATTCTCCATTTCGGAAACTCACCGACGGGGACTTAAACCTAGTACAGACCGACTTGGCCAGCACGGCCTCCTTATCCCCAACAGCTCCCCGAGCATCACCCCCATTCTCCCTGCCAGGAAACCTTCTGGAGCCTATCGCCTAGTACAAGGTTGAAGACTCATCAACGAGGCTGCTAGCCCTCTCCACCCGCTGGTGCCCAACCCATACGCCCCACTTCCTACTGTTCCCTCCACCGCTACTCACTTCTCACGCTGAGGCCTCAAAGATGCCTTCTTGATTCACTGCTCCTCCACACCCACATTCATACGTTCTCTTGGCCTTCCCATGGGAAGACCCCGACACACATACCTCAGGACAACTGGCCTGGACGGTCCTGCCTCAGGGACTCCAAGGATAGTCCCCATCTCTTTGGCCAGGCCCTTTCTAGACATCTCCAACAAGGCTCTTTCACACAGAGCACACTCCTCCAAGAAGTCGATGACCTTCCCCTTTGTAGGCCCTCCCGACCTTCCTCACAGGAAGACACTGCTCTCCTCCTCAGCTTCCTTGGTTCTAAAGGGTACCCGGTCACTCCCTCCAAAGCGCAACTTTGCACCCCCACGGTTACCTAGCTGGGTATATCCTTAACCCCTACACCTCGAAAACACTCACTGGAGACCGCCTCCGCCTACCACAACACCAGCATCTCCGGCCTCCCCTCTCCCCGCCAGAACGCCGACAACCTTCTCTCTTTCTTGGCTCTCCTGGGTTTCCTCTGGTACTGGATTCCTGACTCCGCTCTCCTGGCACGACCCCTCCACAGGGCAGCCAAACCAACCCCACGGGGGCCACGGACAGACCCCTCCCCTGTCAAACACCTTCTCTCCAAACGGGAAGACTGCCTTACTTTGGGACCCGTTTCAGCTCTTCCAGATCCCCCAAAACCTCCCTACTTATTGACTGATGAACGTTCCCGCTCGGCCCCTCGCCTCCTGGTACAGCCAACAGGACCAACGGAGCGGACACGGGCGTACCTCTCACAACAGCTAGATGTCGCCGCTCAGGGCTGGCAATCATGTCTCAGAGCCCTGGCTGGGGCCGCCTCCCTGACAAAGGAGGCCCTTAGACTCACTCTACAAGGCCCCTCACCGTTTTCTCCTCTCACCGCCTGGGACACAGATCTACTGAGCCAGAAATCTGTTTCTCATCTGGACCCCGCTAGACTCCAACTTGATCTTCTCCTCTTCATCGAAAACCCGGACATCTACCACCCACCAACCTCTCGTCTAAATCCTGCTCCCCTCCTGCGGGTGGGTACTCCCCCCGCGACTCACACAGAACCCTCCCGGAGGAGCAAGATGGCGGAAGAGTAGGGTCTCCAAATCACCTGTCTCCACCAAACTACCTAGAAAACCTTCAAATTATCCTGAAAATCTATGAATTCGGCCTGAGATTCAAAGAGAGACCAGCTGGAATGCTACAGTGAGAAGAGTTCGCGCATCTATCAAGGTAGGAAGACGGGGAAAAAGAAATAAAGGAACAAAGGCCACCAAGGGGGAGGGGCCCCGCGAGGAGCCGGGCTGAGGCCGGGGCGAGTGTCCCCAGGACAGGAGAGCCCCGTCCCGGAGACGCAGGAGCTGCACCGACCTTCCCGGGCGGAAAGGGGCTCGCGGGGAGTTGGAGCAGGACCCAGGAGGGCGGGGATGCCCTCGGGCTCCCTGGGACAGTAACAGCAACTGCGCGCCCAGGAGAGTGCGCCGAGCTCCCTAAGGGCTGCAGCGCGCACGGCGGGACCCGGCGGGACCCGGAGCAGCTGAAGGGGCTCGGGCGGCGGCTCCGCGGAGGGGGCTGCGGGGCCCCGGGAGCAGCTCGGAGGGGCTCGGGCAGAAGAAGAGGCTCCGTGCGGTGGGGGCTGCGCGGTTCCAGGAGCAGCTCGGAGGGGCTCGGGCGGCAGCTCCGCGGAGGGGGTTGCGCGGCCCGGGAGCGCGAATCCACCAGCGCAGGCTCCGGAGCACAGGGCGCCGGGACACAGCCCAGGATCCCGCCTCCCCCGGGACAGGCAGAGGCCGGGAGGGCCCAGGACAGCGAGGAGGCTCCTGCCCCAGCTGAGCAGATCAGCGGCCCCGCCCCGGAGCCTCCAGGCCCTGCAGACGGAGTTCCTGCCGGAGCTGACTCCAGGTTTCCAGAGCTGCCCCGCCACTGGGGCTGTTCCTCCTGCGGCCTCACGGGGTAAACAACCCCCACCGAGCCCTGCACCAGGCAGGGGCACAGCAGCTCCCCCAACTGCTAACACCTGAAAATCAGCACAACAGGCCCCTCCCCCAGAACACCAGCTAGACTGACAACTTCCAGGAGAAGCCAAGGGACTTAAAGAACACAGAATCAGAAGATACTCCCCGGTGGTTCTTTTTTTTGTTTGTTTGTTTTTGTTTTTGTTTTTGTTTTTGTTTTTGTTTTGTTTTGCTTTTTGATTTGTTTCCTTCCCCCACCCCCTTTTTTTCTCCTTTCTTTTTCTTTCTCTTTTTCTTCTTTTTTTTTTTTTCGTTTTTTTTTCTTTTTCTTCCCTTTTTTTTTCTCTTTCTCTTTTCTTTCCTTCTTTCTCTCCTCTCTTTTTCTCTTTTTCCCAATACAACTTGCTTTTGGCCACTCTGCACTGAGCAAAATGACTAGAAGGAAAACCTCACCTCAAAAGAAAGAATCAGAAACAGTCCTCTCTCCCACAGAGTTACAAAATCTGGATTACAATTCAATGTCAGAAAGCCAATTCAGAAGCACTATTATACAGCTACTGGTGGCTCTAGAAAAAAGTGTAAAGGACTCAAGAGACTTCATGACTGCAGAATTTAGAGCTAATCAGGCAGAAATTAAAAACCAATTGAATGAGATGCAATCCAAACTAGAAGTCCTAACGACGAGGGTTAACGAGGTGGAAGAACGAGTGAGTGACCTAGAAGACAAGTTGACAGCAAAGAGGGAAACTGAGGAAAAAAGAGACAAACAATTAAAAGACCATGAAGATAGATTAAGGGAAATAAATGACAGCCTGAGGAAGAAAAACCTACGTTTAATTGGGGTTCCCGAGGGCGCCGAAAGGGACAGAGGGCCAGAATATGTATTTGAACAAATTCTAGCTGAAAACTTTCCTAATCTGGGAAGGGAAACAGGCATTCAGATCCAGGAAATAGAGAGATCCCCCCCTAAAATCAATAAAAACCGTTCAACACCTCAACATTTAATTGTGAAGCTTGCAAATTCCAAAGATAAGGAGAAGATCCTTAAAGCAGCAAGAGACAAGAAATCCCTGACTTTTATGGGGAGGAGTATTAGGGTAACAGCAGACCTCTCCACAGAGACCTGGCAGGCCAGAAAGGGCTGGCAGGATATATTCAGGGTCCTAAATGAAAAGAACATGCAACCAAGAATACTTTATCCAGCAAGGCTCTCATTCAAAATGGAAGGAGAGATAAAGAGCTTCCAAGACAGGCAGCAACTAAAAGAATATGTGACCTCCAAACCAGCTCTGCAAGAAATTTTAAGGGGGCCTCTTAAAATTCCCCTTTAAGAAGAAGTTCAGTGGAACAGTCCACAAAAACAAAGACTGAATAGATATCATGATGACACTAAACTCATATCTCTCAATAGTAACTCTGAATGTGAACGGGCTTAATGACCCCATCAAAAGGCGCAGGGTTTCAGACTGGATAAAAAAGCAGGACCCATCTATTTGCTGTCTACAAGAGACTCATTTTAGACAGAAGGACACCTACAGCCTGAAAATAAAAGGTTGGAGAACCATTTACCATTCGAATGGTCCTCAAAAGAAAGCAGGGGTAGCCATCCTTATATCAGATAAACTAAAATTTACCCCAAAGACTGTAGTGAGAGATGAAGAGGGACACTATATCATACTTAAAGGATCTATTCAACAAGAGGACTTAACAATCCTCAATATATATGCTCCGAATGTGGGAGCTGCCAAATATATAAATCAATTATTAACCAAAGTGAAGAAATACTTAGATAATAATACACTTATACTTGGTGACTTCAATCTAGCTCTTTCTATACTTGATAGGTCTTCTAAGCAAAACATCTCCAAAGAAACGAGAGCTTTAAATGATACACTGGACCAGATGGATTTCACAGATATCTACAGAACTTTACATCCAAACTCAACTGAATACACATTCTTCTCAAGCGCACATGGAACTTTCTCCAGAATAGACCACATATTGGGTCACAAATCGGGTCTGAACCGATACCAAAAGATTGGGATTGTCCCCTGCATATTCTCGGACCATAATGCCTTGAAATTAGAACTAAATCACAACAAGAAGTTTGGAAGGACCTCAAACACATGGAGGTTAAGGACCATCCTGCTAAAAGATAAAAGGGTCAACCAGGAAATTAAGGAAGAATTAAAAAGATTCATGGAAACTAATGAGAATGAAGATACAACCGTTCAAAATCTTTGGGATGCAGCAAAAGCAGTCCTAAGGGGGAAATACATCGCAATACAAGCATCCATTCAAAAACTGGAAAGAACTCAAATACAAAAGCTAACCTTACACATAAAGGAGCTAGAGAAAAAACAGCAAATAGATCCTACACCCAAGAGAAGAAGGGAGCTAATAAAGATTCGAGCAGAACTCAACGAAATCGAGACCAGAAGAACTGTGGAACAGATCAACAGAACCAGGAGTTGGTTCTTTGAAAGAATTAATAAGATAGATAAACCATTAGCCAGCCTTATTAAAAAGAAGAGAGAGAAGACTCAAATTAATAAAATCATGAATGAGAAAGGAGAGATCACTACCAACACCAAGGAAATACAAACGATTTTAAAAACATATTATGAACAGCTATACGCCAATAAATTAGGCAATCTAGAAGAAATGGACGCATTCCTGGAAAGCCACAAACTACCAAAACTGGAACAGGAAGAAATAGAAAACCTGAACAGGCCAATAACCAGGGAGGAAATTGAAGCAGTCATCAAAAACCTCCCAAGACACAAGAGTCCAGGGCCAGATGGCTTCCCAGGAGAATTTTATCAAACGTTTAAAGAAGAAATCATACCTATTCTCCTAAAGCTGTTTGGAAAGATAGAAAGAGATGGAGTACTTCCAAATTCGTTCTATGAAGCCAGCATCACCTTAATTCCAAAGCCAGACAAAGACCCCGCCAAAAAGGAGAATTACAGACCAATATCCCTGATGAACATGGATGCAAAAATTCTCAACAAGATACTGGCCAATAGGATCCAACAGTACATTAAGAAAATTATTCACCATGACCAAGTAGGATTTATCCCTGGGACACAAGGCTGGTTCAACACCCGTAAAACAATCAATGTGATTCATCATATCAGCAAGAGAAAAACCAAGAACCATATGATCCTCTCATTGGATGCAGAGAAAGCATTTGACAAAATACAGCATCCATTCCTGATCAAAACTCTTCAGAGTGTAGGGATAGAGGGAACATTCCTCGACATCTTAAAAGCCATCTATGAAAAGCCCACAGCAAATATCATTCTCAATGGGGAAGCACTGGGAGCCTTTCCCCTAAGATCAGGAACAAGACAGGGATGTCCACTCTCACCACTGCTATTCAACATAGTACTGGAAGTCCTAGCCTCAGCAATCAGACAACAAAAAGACATTAAAGGCATTCAAATTGGCAAAGAAGAAGTCAAACTCTCCCTCTTCGCCGATGACATGATACTCTACATAGAAAACCCAAAAGTCTCCACCCCAAGATTGCTAGAACTCATACAGCAATTCGGTAGCGTGGCAGGATACAAAATCAATGCCCAGAAGTCAGTGGCATTTCTATACACTAACAATGAGACTGAAGAAAGAGAAATTAAGGAGTCAATCCCATTTACAATTGCACCCAAAAGCATAAGATACCTAGGAATAAACCTCACCAAAGATGTAAAGGATCTATACCCTCAAAACTATAGAACACTTCTGAAAGAAATTGAGGAAGACACAAAGAGATGGAAAAATATTCCATGCTCATGGATTGGCAGAATTAATATTGTGAAAATGTCAATGTTACCCAGGGCAATATACACGTTTAATGCAATCCCTATCAAAATACCATGGACTTTCTTCAGAGAGTTAGAACAAATTATTTTAAGATTTGTGTGGAATCAGAAAAGACCCCGAATAGCCAGGGGAATTTTAAAAAAGAAAACCATATCTGGGGGCATCACAATGCCAGATTTCAGGTTGTACTACAAAGCTGTGGTCATCAAGACAGTGTGGTACTGGCACAAAAACAGACGCATAGATCAGTGGAACAGAATAGAGAATCCAGAAGTGGACCCTGAACTTTATGGGCAACTAATATTCGATAAAGGAGGAAAGACTATCCATTGGAAGAAAGACAGTCTCTTCAATAAATGGTGCTGGGAAAATTGGACATCCACATGCAGAAGAATGAAACTAGACCACTCTCTTTCACCATACACAAAGATAAACTCAAAATGGATGAAAGATCTAAATGTGAGACAAGATTCCATCAAAATCCTAGAGAAGAACACAGGCAACACCCTTTTTGAACTCGGCCATAGTAACTTCTTGCAAGATACATCCACGAAGGCAAAAGAAACAAAAGCAAAAATGAACTATTGGGACACCATCAAGATAAGAAGCTTTTGCACAGCAAAGGATACAGTCAACAAAACTCAAAGACAACCTACAGAATGGGAGAAGATATTTGCAAATGACATATCAGATAAAGGGCTAGTTTCCAAGATCTATAAAGAACTTATTAAACTCAACACCAAAGAAACAAACAATCCAATCATGAAATGGGCAAAAGACATGAACAGAAATCTCACAGAAGAAGACATAGACATGGCCAACATGCACATGAGAAAATGCTCTGCATCACTTGCCATCAGGGAAATACAAATCAAAACCACAATGAGATACCACCTCACACCAGTGAGAATGGGAAAAATTAACAAGGCAGGAAACAACAAATGTTGGAGAGGATGTGGAGAAAAGGGAACCCTCTTACACTGTTGGTGGGAATGTGAACTGGTGCAGCCACTGTGGAAAACTGTGTGGAGGTTCCTCAAACAGTTAAAAATATACCTGCCCTACGACCCAGCAATTGCACTGTTGGGGATTTACCCCAAAGATACAAATGCAATGAAACGCTGGGACACCTGCACCCCGATGTTTCTAGCAGCAATGGCCACGATAGCCAAACTGTGGAAGGAGCCTCGGTGTCCAACGAAAGATGAATGGATAAAGAAGATGTGGTTTATGTATACAATGGAATATTACTCAGCTATTAGAAATGACAAATACCCACCATTTGCTTCAACGTGGATGGAACTGGAGGGTATTATGCTGAGTGAAGTAAGTCAGTCGGAGAAGGACAAACATTATATGTTCTCATTCATTTGGGGAATATAAATAATAGTGAAAGGGAAAATAAGGGAAGGGAGAAGAAATGTGTGGGAAATATCAGAAAGGGAGACAGAACATAAAGACTGCTAACTCTGGGAAACGAACTAGGGGTGGTAGAAGGGGAGGAGGGCGGGGGGTGGGAGTGAATGGGTGACGGGCACTGGGTGTTATTCTGTATGTTAGTAAATTGAACACCAATAAAAAAAAAAAATAAAAAATAAAAAAAAAAAAAAAAAAAAAAAAAAAAGAACCCTCCCATTCCTGCCCTCAACTCCTGCAGGAGCTGACTCCTCCACGTCGGGACTTTCCTATCAAGCCCTCCCGAAGCCTGACCGAATGAATCCTCTTTGTGGATGGTAGTTCTCTCATCGCCCCGGACGGCCAGAGAGAGACACGCGGCCTACGCCGTACTTGCTTACCCTCGATGCCGTCCTGGAGGCGGCTGCCCTCCCCCTCGGGACACCACATACACTGCCTCCAAATACGCCTCCCTCATCACACACACACATTCTGTCCTCTGGCAAGAGCGAGGGTGTCTTACCACCAAGGGTACCACCCATAATCAATGGGCACCTCATTTCACAACTACTGGAGACCCTCAGCCCAGACCCTCAGACCCCCCAACCTCACTCAAGTAGCCACTGTCCACTGTCGTGGACCGACCCTCCGAGGACCTGGTGTCCCGAGGCAACAACAAAGCCGACTCTCCACTGCCCGACCCACTGCCTTAGACCCCCACCAGCTCCCCTCCTCTTCCTCCACACACCACAGTCCCCCTCTTACACACACCAGGAAACTCAGACAGACACCCAAAAGGATGGGAGGAATCGCCAGGGACAAAGGCCGCATCTTCATTCCAAAGAAACTCGCTCTTCCAGACCCTTCAGCCCCCATGATCGTTTCAGACATACGGCAGTCCCTACACGTCGGGCCCAAGGCCTTACACCAGTTCCTACAACCCCTTTTCCACCCTCCACATGTGCCACAGGTTACCGGAGAGGCGCCGAAGTCTTGCAAACCCTGCTCCACGGTCAACGCTCGAGGGGGAATTCGCAGGCCCGGCGGGGCCCAATCCCCAGCTCTGCGCACACCAACCTGGCGAGGACTGGCAGCCTGACTTTTCCCACGTGCCACGCCATAAATCCTTTCCCTACCTGTTAGCCTCAGTGGACACCTTTACACGGTGGATAGGGGCTTTCTCCATACCTCGGGACACTGCGGAGGCGGCGGCCACCATAGCCCTCCAACACATCATTCCGAGGTTCGGCCTCCCGCGGACCCTACCATCTGACAACGGCCCGGCCTCATCTCCAGCATCACCCAGCAAGTCTCCGGGAGCCTAAATATTACCTGGAAACCCCAGTCTTCGGGTAAGGGAGAGCGGGTCGACGGCCTTCTCGAGGGACGTCTCCCCAAACTGCCCTTGGAGCCCGCCCGTCCTGGCCACCCTCCTCCCGCTGGCTTTAACAAGGCTCAAAGCTTCCCCTAGAGGGCCGTGGGCTCTAAGTCCCTTTCAGCTTCTCGTGGGCGGCCCTTCCTGCTCACTCAAAATCTTCCCGTCACCGCCTCCTCTGCTCCTATCTTGCCTACCTTACCTAACTCTTCTAAGAGCCCTCCTGCGGGCCCATGCGACTCAGTCAGCCCGACTCCAGGGGAACCCACAGCAGATACTCCCCAAGCCCTGGCCCCAGGGGATAGCGTCCTGCTACAAGAACTATACCCAAAAACCTTACAGCCTAAGTGCGCCGGTCCCGATACGGTGGCCCTTATGACCCCCACGGCCGCCAAACTCCTAGCACACCACCCGCGGGGTACACAGCTCTAAGTGAAAGCGAGGCCCCTCACGACACGGATGCGCAGGACCACCTTTGGGACCTACTCCAATACTGCTTTCAAAGCTCCATCCTCCTCCTCCTGGTCCTACCTCCTAGTTACTCCACCACTGACCCTTGTTTAGGTGGACGTTTACATGACAGAAACCTGGCACCGGGGAATTTTCAGCACTGATTGTCAACCACCGATTCTCAACCGCCCCTGGAATGGCCAGGCCCCTACAGACTGAGTTACTGCGGGAGATGCCCTGGCCGCTGCTTCTGTTGTTCCTCCTAGTGTCACTTAGTACCTCGGACAGATAGGGGCCGCCAGTGAGCAGAGGCCTCACGGGATAAACAGCTCCCACGGAGCCTTGCACCTGCTAGGGGGCGAAGCATGTCCCACATGTGCACACACCTGAGAATCAGCATGGCCGGCCCCTCCCCCAGAAGACCAGCTGGAAGGACAGGGGAAGAGCAAGTTCCTGTCCAAGCAGCGCTAGAAGGTTCAAGGCTAAGTCTAGGCACTTACAGTATATAAAATCAGAGGATACCCCTTCTTGTTTTTTGTTTCCCGCCCCCTTTCTTCTTTTTCCTGTACTAGCTGTTTTTAGCTAATCTGCACTGAGCAAAATGACTAGGAGGAAGGATTCACCACAAAAGAAAGAATAAGAAACAGTCCTCTCTCCCACAGAGCTACAGAATTTGGATTTCAATTCATTGTCAGAAAGCCAATTCAGAAGCACAATTATGAAGCTACCGGTGGCTCTGGAAAAAAGCATAAAGGATTCAAGAGACTTCATGACTGTAGAATTTCGATCTAATCTGTCCAAAATTAAAAATCAATTAAATGAGATGCAATCCAAACTGGAGGTCCTATCCTGCTAAAAGATGAAAGGGTCAACCAAGAAATTAGAGAATTAAAAAATTCATGGAAGCTAATGAGAATGAAGATACAACCACTCAAAATCTTTGGGATGCAGAAAAGCAGTTCTGAGGGGGAAATACATCACAATACAAGCATCCATCCAAAAACTGGAAAGAACTCAAATACAAAAGCTAACCTTGAACCTAAAGCAGCTGGAGATGAACAGCAAATGAACCTTCCACCAGCTGAAGAAGAGAGTTAGTAAAGATTTGAGCAGATCTTAACAAAATAGAGACCAGAAGAACTGTGGAACACATCAACAAAACCAGGAGCTGGTTTTTGAAAAAATAAGATAGATAAACCATTAACCAGCCTTATTAAAAAGAAGAGAGAAAAGACCCAAATTAATAAAATCAGGAATGAGAATGGAGCGGTCACCAACACCAAGGAAATACAAAGGATTATAATAACATATTATGAGCTGAGCAGCTATACACCAATAAATTATGCAATGGAGAAGAAATAGACGCATTTCTGGAAGACCACAAACTACCAAAACTGGAGCAGGAGGAAAGAGAAAACCTGAAGAGGTCGATAACCAGGGAGGAAATTGAAGCACTCATCAAAATCCTCCCAAGACACAAATACGAGGGCCACATGGCTTCCCTGGGGAATTCTATCAAATGTTTAAAGAAGAAACCATGCAGATTCTACTAAAGCTGTTTGAAAGATAGAAAGAGATGGGATACTTCCAAACTCGTTATATGAGGCCAGCATCACCTTAATTCTAAAACCAGACAAAGACCTGTCCAAAAAGGAAATTACAGACAAATATCCCTGACGAACACGGATGCAAAAATTCTCAACAAAATACTAGCCAATAGGATCCAATGATACATTAAGAAGAGTATTCACCATGACCAAGTGGGATTTCACCGCGGAACGCAAGGCTGGTTCAGCACTCCTAAAACAATCAATGTGATTGATCATATCAGCAAGAGAAAATCAAGAACCATAGGATCCTCTCAATAGATGCAGAGAAAGCTTTTGACAAAATACAGCATCCATGCCTGATCAAAACTCTTCACACTGTAGGCATAGAGGGAACATTCCTCAGCATCTTAAAAGCCATCTATGAAAAGCCCACCCCAAATATCATTCTCAGTAGGGAACCACTGGGAGCCTTTCCCCTAAGATCAGGAATACGACAGGGATCCTGAAGTGGGATTCAAATCCAGAACCCGAGGATCATGAACTGAGCCAAAGGCAGATGCTTAACCGCTGAGCCACCCAGGCGTCCCTCATCTCTCACTTTCAACCAAAAGCTAGAAACAATTAAACTTAATAGGCATGTTGAATCCCTAGAGAAGAGGTCAAAAGCTTGGTGTGTTGTGCCAGTGAGCCAAATTGTGAATGTAAAGGAAAAGTTCTTAAAGGAAATTGAAAGGGCTATTCCAGAGAACACATAAATCCTAAGAAAGCAAAAGAATCTTACCACTTATATGGGGAAAATTTTAGTGGTTTGGATGGAACATCAAACCAGCCACAATATCTCAACGCAAAACTTAATGCAGAGCAAGGCCCTATCGCTCTTCAATTCTGGGAAGGCTGAGAGATATAAGGAAGCTGTAGAATAAAAGACTGAAGCTAGCAGAGGTTGGTTCCTAAGATTGAAGGAAGGAAACCATCTCTATAACATAAAAGTGCAAAGTGAGGCAGCAAGTACTGATGCAGAAGCGGTAACAAATTACCCAGATCAAGCTAAGACAACTCATGAGGGTGCCTACACTAAACAAATTTTTTTTAAGATTTGAGAGAGAGAGCACCCACCCGCACACTCGTGAGTGCACAGTGGGGAGGGGAAGAAGGAGAGCGAGAGAGAAACTACAAGCAGACTCCACGCCGAGCACAGAGACCAACACAAGGCCCAATCTCACAGCCCTGAGATCATGGCCTGAGCAGAAACCAAGAGTAGGATGCTTAACAGACTGAGCCACCCAGGAGCCCCACAATAAATTTTCAACAGAGACCAAACAGACATATGGGAAGAAGATGTCATTTGGGACTTCATGGCTACACAAGAGAAGTCATGGCAGGCTTCAAAGGAGGGGATGACTCCCTTATTAGGAGCTCATGCAGCTGATGACTTGAAGTAGAAATCTAAGCCCATTTACCATTCCAAAAATCCTAGTGCCTTTATGAATTATGCTAAGTGTACTCGACAAATGGAGCCTGGATGACAGCACACCTGTTCACAACATGGTTTACTGCATATTTGAAACCCACTGTTGAGACCTACTGCTCAAGGGGGAAAAAAAAGATTCCTTTCAAAATATCACCGCTGACGATACACTTGGAGACACATTCTGACGGGAGTTGTACAATGGCATTAATGTTTTCCTGACTGCTACACATCTGCTCTGTAGTGCATGGATCAAGGAATAAGTATGACTTTCAGGTCTTATTATTTAGGAAACAAATTTTGGAGGTGCCTGGCTGGCTCAATTGGAAGACATGTGACTTGATCTCAGGGTTGTGAGTTCAGGCCCCATGTTGGGTCTAGAGATTTCTTTAAAAAACCTAAAAATAATAATAAATAAATTTGTAAGGCTACAGCTGCCACAGTGATTCCTCTGATGGATATAGGCTAAGTAAACTGAAAACTTCTGGGAAGGGTTCACCATTCTAGATGCCATTGAGAACACTCTCATGGTACCAATGCAGAAAAAAAATCCAGAATAGAGACACAAAAGATGAAAGCAAATTACTATAAAAAAAATGACTAAATAATAAAGACAGCAAAAGACAAAGAAAGGAACACAATAGCAAAAGAAAACAACCAAAATGGCAATACTAAGTCTTTATCCATCAATAATTATTGAAATGTTAAAAATTAAACTTTTTATTTTATATTTTAAAGATTTTATTAGTGTATTCGTGAGAGTTAGAGAGAAGGGGGCAGAGATACAGGCAGAGGGAGAAGCAGGCTCCATGCAGGGAGCCTGACATGGGACTCGACCCTGGGTCCCCAGGATCACGCCCTGGGCCGAAGGTGGCGCTAAACTGCTAAGTCACCGGGGCTGCCCATAAACTCATTAAAAAAAAAAAAGAAAGAAAGAAAAAGATGTATTTTTCCAGAGAGAGTGCACATGCATGTGAGCAGGTCAAGGGCAGAGGGAGAAGAGAGAGAGAATCCCAGCAGACTCTCTCCTGAACGCGGAGCCAGACATGGGGCTTGATCTCCTGACCCTGAGGTCAAGATCTAAGCCAAAACCAAGAGTCAGATGCTCAACCGACTGAGCCACCCAGGTGCCCCAGCATTAAACTCTTTACTCAAAAGCCATGGAGTGGCTGAATGGATAAATAAAACAAGAACCAGTAACATGCTGTCATAAGAGACTTGTGGTATATTGAAGAATACACACAGACTGAAAGTGAAGGAATGGAAAATATTCCATGCAAATGGTAACTAAAAGAAAGGGTGGCTCTGCTTATGTCAGACAAAATGGACTTTAAGTTAAAAATGGTCTCACGAAACGAAGAATGCCATTATGGAATGATAAAAGGGTTAACCCAGAAGTAAAACATAAGACTTGTAAATATACATGCACCCCACATCATAGCATCACAGTGATAGACAGTAATCCCCCTCACCCACGGTTTTGCTTTCCATGGTTTCAATTACCTGTGATCAACTGTGATCTGGAAGCAGATGACCCTCCTCCTTCTGAGGTAAGATCAGAAGGTCAACAGTAGCCTAACACTACGTCACAAGGCCTACGTTATTCACCTACTTCATCTCATCACACAGGCATTGCGTCGCCTCACATCATCATAAGAAAAGGGGTGCGTATGGTACAATAAGGTATTTTGTGAGAGAGAGACATTCACATAACTTTTTTTAGGCCATGTTGTTACAATTTTTTGTATATTAGCTTTATCGTTAATATCTCACGGTACCTAATTCATAAAGTAACCTTTATCATAGAAATAGATGTTTAAGAAAAAAAACAGGATATGCAGTTGATCTGTGAACACCACAGGGTTGAACTGCATGGGTTCACTTAAATGTAGCTTCTCAAAGAGCTGCCAACATTAAGCCACAAGGCATTTATTTACAACCGCATAGGACCAAACTGAAGGCCTTTAGCACAGACGTCCCATCTGTTGTTGCCTTCTGAGTACCTAGAGAGGCTCAGTGAGGCTGCCAGCATCCGCCCACCACAGGAGGTCCCAGGACTGGGCAGGTCACATCATGTACTAATGGGGTGATTGGGCTGAACTCCTGGGGCTGGCAAGTAGAAGGCTGGGCTAAAGTAGAAAGTGCCCAGAGGGCAGAGACAGTGCCGCAAAGAGAGCCCCACACCCCTGGTGCCCTCATCCCTCCTCCCAAGTCCTCCATGCAGTAGGTGTGACTGCAGGCCTTGGGCCCCTCCTGGGCTGGGTGTGGACTCCTCCTCCTAGTGGTGCCCTGGCCCCATGGCCTCCTGGAGGCCAGCACACTCAAGTTTGGCTACAGTAGCTGTTGACCATGGCTTGTGGTACACCAGCAGGCAGATGGGGCAGCTATACTGAACCTCCAAGATACTGCTGCCACCTTTAGACCCACCCAGTGACCTACTGATGAGCCAAGGCTACCAGGCTGCAGGACATGGCCATCTCGGGGCCACCATTCCTGTCACGAGCCAGTACACTCACGTAAGTATGTATACAGTACCCTGACCCTATCTTCTCTTTTTTATTAGAGTGCAGGTGGGCAAGTTGCGGGAGGGAGTGGGAGAGAGGATCTTAAGCAGGCTCTATGCCCAGCATGGAGTCTACACTGGGGCTTGAATTCATGACCCTGAGATCATGTATGGTCTACGTTGAAATCAAGAGTCAGATGCTTAACTGAATCATCCAGGTGCCCCCACACCCTTGAAGGTAGACTCCATTGGGCGTGGAGCCCAATGCAGGGCCTGAACTCATGACCCTGAGATTGAGACCTGAGCCGACATCAAGAGTTGAACTCTTAACTGAAGGAGCCACCCAAGCACCCCTATTTTCTCTTCTTTGTGATTTTTTAAATATTTCCTTTTCTCTAGTTTACTTTACTATATAAATACAGTATATCATACATATAACATAAAATATGTGTTATTCTTGTCGGTAAGGCTTCTCACAATAGTATGCCATTAGTACTTACGTTTTGGGGGAAGACAAAAGTTATATACAGATTTCTCACTGTTGGCATCCGTATCCACCATGCTGTTCTCAAGGGTCAACTGTACTAACAAACTAAATTCAACAGCACATCAAGAGAGTCCTATACCCTGACCAAGTGGGATTTATCCTTGGGATTCGAAGTTGGCCTCACACATGCAAAATCAATGCAAATCAATGTGAGACACAATACAAACAATGAGACACAAATATTACATCATCATCATTTCAACAGACGCAGAACATGTGACAAACTTCAACACCAACTCATGTTCAATAAAACTTCTAAAACCTCAACACAATAAAGCCCATCTATGAAAACTCTACAGCTAATATAACCAGTGCGGTAAACCTGAAAGAACAAGGCAACGATCTCCACTCTCACTACTGCTACTCAACACTGTTCTGGAAGTCCTAGCCTGAGCAATCAGGCAAGACACAGAAACACAAGGTATAGAAGTCATAAAGAAAAAAGTAAAATTATCTATTCACAGGTGGAAAGATCATATATGTAGGAAAGTGTAAAGACTTTCCACAAAAACCTACTAAAATTCAGTAAACTTACACAATATAAAATCAACGTATAAAAATTGGAGACATTTCGAAAGACTAACAATGAAATACCTAAAAAAGAAATTAAGAAAACAATTCCATCTACCATAACAACAGCAAGAATAAAATACTTAGGAACCAAAAGAGGTGCAAGACTCGTATGCTGAAAATTATAAACACTGATGAAGGAAATTTTCAAAGACACAAATAAATGGAAAGACATTCCAAGTTCCTGGATTGGAAAAATACTGTTAACCTATCCATACTACTCAAAGTGAAGCCTCCATCTCCTTGACTCCTTCTCACCGTCTCTCTCATTTCTCCGCCTGGGAGGGGTGTCCCCAGCTCTCCTCATATCTGGGTGCTTCTCAACACTCACCTATGAGTCATCAGAAGGTTCACACAGAAGCCTCAATTCCCTGATCTTCCCCACCACAACCCCCCTCAAAAAGAATAGGGGCTATAAAGGAAAACCCCAGTTCTGTCTACCTCCTTCAAAGGGAAAAACCTGGGGCTTCCCTGCTGGGAGTCTCTCCTGTGTCTCCGTTACTCTTCACACAAGTGACTTCTGACACTTTAGGCGTGAGGCGATTTTTCCCTGCAATGAGAACTCAGTCACATCACATCTCTGATACCATCCACCTGGAGATAGTGGCGGATCCCAACTTACCCGCCCAGTCCCACAAGACCGCCCCCGCCCTACTTCAGATGCCAATAGTAGTTAAGTCCCCAGGTTATACAACTTGTCTGATCTGGATGCAAATCAGAGGCTCCCATGAGCACCCCCTCGGGTTGGAGTAATTTGCTACAGTGGCTCACAGATCTCAGGGAAACACATTTACCAGTTATAAAAGGACAAACAATACAGATGAAGAGCCGGATGAAGACTTACACAGGGTGAAGTCTTGGCGGGGGGAGGACGTGCAGGAGTTTCTGTCCTTGTGGTGTTGGGGTACATCTAGGTGGAAGCTCTCCAAATCCCCTATGACTGGGGTTTTAGGGAGGTCTCCTCACATAGGCATGATCAATCATTCCATTTCCAGCCCCTCTTCCCTGCTCTGGAAGATGAGGGATGGGGCCTAAAATTCCAAGCTCGTAATCATGGCCTCATCTTTCTGGGGACCAGTCCCATCTGGGAGTCATCTGAGAGCACAGCCTGAGCCACCTCATTAGAACAAAAGATGATCCTAGCACCCTTATCACTTGGGAATTTATAAAGCTTTCAAGAGCCCTCTGGGGACTCCTGGGTGGCTCAGTGGGTTACCCTGCCTTTGGCCCAGGGCGTGGTCCTAGTGTCCCAGGATCCAGTCCCACATCGGGCTCCCTGGGCGGAAGCCTACTTCTCTCTCTGCCTGTGTCTCTGCCCCTCTCTCTCTCTCTCTCTGTCTCTCTCATGAATAAATAAAATCTTAAAAGAACAAAAGCCCTCTGTCAGGGATGGGGGTCAAAGACCAAATGCTGGAACAGAGGATGTTCCTAGTGTTATTACTTAGGAAATGACAAGGTTTCAGGAGCTCTGTGCCAGCAACTGAGGGCAGAGACTGATGCATATTCTCAATCATCTCATAGTGCTCCTAACTCCAATAAGCCCTCATCAGACTGGTATTCCTTCTGTCATTCTTACAGCGCTCCTTTGAAACCAGCTTTCTTACGGGTCTGCTGACTTGGTTTAGTGGGCCCCATCCTCTTTCAAAGCTAAGTTCTTGGAGAGCAGACACCCCGAATGTTTACACCGTCTTCCCGGTGAGAGCAGTTTCTGAACAAAACAGGAAGTCAACAAATATTTGAATAAATAGTTGAATGAACGCTCCGTGTTGATCGTATCACGTTCACCTATTCCTTTGATGAACATTTCATTGACCTCACTTTATAAACTAATGTTTTGAGAATTAACTCACCCAACTGCGTGTTGTTCAAAGTGGGAATACTGAAGCATAATGAAAGGGAAACTGGGTAAACAGACTAGAAGTACCAGTGTCAGGCGAAGTTGTCCTTTTATACGCAGCATCAGAACACTTGCACAGTGTCCATGTTTGACCAGTGCTTGTCGATTTCATGAAGAATTGAGCCCCAGCTGGATCCAGAAACAGCAGTCCCCACTGGAGCGTTGGTTGTGTTTTCTTGTTTTGATAGTTTTCCTTGAAGCCACACCATCCGGGAAATCCACAACCACAGCTCCAGGACAGATGCTGCTCCTCTTCCCCATCAGGTCAGCTGTGCGTTTTCAGTGTCAGGCCACTGAGGTAGAATTAGTTGACTCCATGTCGGCCCGCTGGGGTGGTTGCAACATTTCCTGCAACTTGGCGTGCACCCGGGCAAGTTCCACTCTGTTGAGCTTCCCCCACCTGTATTCATCCAAGTATACAACACATTCAGCAGGAACAGGGGACTGCACACGCTTCAGCTCCTTCAACCCTCCTAACTGTTGAAGCACGTTCGTGATGCCCGATGTGGAGATGACATTGTCGTAGAACACGAGCGAGGGGAGGCTCGAGCAGCAGCACAGAGCAGGCAAGCAGGGTTCGGAGCTGGGCTTCCTTCAGCCGGCAGCTGCACAAGTTCAGGTGCTGTAGAGTGCCAGACACCTCCCCCAGCAGAACCTGGAGGGGCCCAGGAACCGTGTGGGACAGGTTATTGCCACAGAGAACCAACTCCTTCAGGCAGGTGGCACGAATGCTCTGGGACAAGTAGGTGATGTCATTCTCAATGAGCCTGCATCCATTGATCACCAGCGTCTCCAGTGGTTTTGCAGGCCATTGTGGACAGACAGACACAGTCACTTCTTGGAAACTCGAGTGTCCCACTAGATACATTTGGGAAAGATCCAGAAATCTGGCCTGAGAAATTGGCACAATGCCTACCCGAGTCTGGATGCACATGGTGGGAGCCAGGCTTCTGTAGTGGTTAAGACCACAGAGTGTGGAGTGAAACCCATCCCCGCTGGCCATGGGACCTCTCTGTTTGCAGACTATGGAGTCAGGCACCTCTCAGCCTTAGCTTCCTAATAAGCCCCATCAACACAATTATCGCACATGCTCCACAAAGTGTGGCTGAATTAATGAAATTTAACTATAGCTCCTACACATGGTAAAGCATAGGTTTTACTGGCTGGAGAATTTGGGAAGATGGTTCCCCATGCTTCTATTTACTCAAAGACCAGGCCCCAGGAGAACAGCTCTGTATTCGGGGGGGTGGGGGGGGCAGGCTACAGAGAAGTCTGTGAGACACAAAAGAGAGGAAGGAGTTCATCAAATCAGCTGAGCTTAGACATTGGTGAGGGGGCAGTTCCCTCCCTCAAACACCACCCTGACAACCTACCATCCTGGTTCACTTTCTCTACATAAGCTCTAGGAAGACGAGACCCTGAGTTTGGTCAGAGTTTCATATCCATTCTTAGCTGTCTGCTTGGCACGGACTGAGTGCGTGAAAATGAATGAAAGAGTGAATGACAGGCCAATTTCAGACCTGCATCTTTCTCTTCTATAGCAATCGACAGCCACTGGCTGGTCCAAGACCTCAGCCTTGCAGTCTGTGTCCTCAGTGACTCTGCGGCCTCACAGGATTGGAAATCCAGGCTTGTCTCTGCTCCGACGCAGCGGGGTTCAGGGACGACTCCAGGGATCCTGGCCCCTGGCCCTTCAGAGGGACTTGTCGCACACTCACTCAGCATCTTATGCAGCTGGCCCGAGAGACAGCCAAAGATGAGATGGAGCTTCTAGAGGCGGCCCAGTGGACTCAGCAAAAAGAAACAGTCTGCAGGGAAATCCCAGGGGATGTCGTTCATGATGAGGTTGCCCAGGTTGCTCATTTACCCTTGCGCGGGTAAAAAACTGGATTAGGTCAGAACGGGAGCAGAACGTACTCCTGTAATGAAGCCTCAGCTCCCGGATGGTCTCCAGCTCCAGCATCCCCAGGATCTCGACAAGGCTGAGGAATGGCACTTGGACAATGACCAGTGTCTGACAGTGGAGGCGCAGACCGCCATGGTTCTTCTCGACTCTCTGGAGTATGTACGAGGGGAACCCAGACAGGTGGAAGAAGCCAAACAAACCACCTAGGAAAAGGTCTCTGTGTATTTCCTCGGGTTCTCGGTGATGCTAAGGCTGTTCTTTGTAACTGGGTGTCAGCTTGTCCGCCTCCGGCTCTTCTAGCATGTGAGTGATGACAAAGGGTGCAGGAGTAGCCTCCGAGCACTCCTCCCAGTTGGAGTGCTCAACGTCATGGGTAAAATCCAGCACCTTCAGCTTTGATCTCCTGTGGGGAATGAGGAGGAGAGCAGACATGAGGAATTTCAGGCCTGTAGAGCGGGGCCGGCAGGAGACCAGCAGCAGCGGCAGACCCTGGGGACCCACCACTGTGCCAACCAGCAGCCCTGCCCTCTGCCGTCCACTACGCCTTCTAGGTGCCCTCCTTGCTTCCCCACATTATACGTTGCCGGGATACCACCCAGGAACCCAGCCACACTCTTAACCACCTCAGTAGCATGATCAGCTCTGAACTATGCCAGGACTCTCTTCACGGAGGGACTCTGACAATGGCCTCAGGGCCTCATGATGACAGATGCTGCACCACCAGGAGAGGCTAGCACATGCTTGGACTCCACATCCCTGAATCCAGCTCCCACTTCTGCAATTCACTGTGCCCCTACCAGCACCCCATCTCTCCAGTTACCTGGGCCAAACAGCGTTAGGAGGAACCAATTCCAGCCCATCCAGGACGGCTTCCAAGAGGTCTTGAGTTCTTGACTGATCTCTTAACGGTCCCAGACGGAGGCAGGGAAAGGGCCAGGCCTGCACCATTGCTGTCACAGTCTTCGTGTGTCCCCCATCAAAGGCTGCTGTGGACAGAGTTGGGAAAAGGCCGACAGGGAGCTCTCCCAGGTCACGTACAGCTGAGGCCTTCTCATTCCGCAGGCTCTGTGCTGCAAGATCCAAGAGATTGAGAGGGTCTTGTCCACTCATCTCCACCAACCTGGCACAAGGTTAAGGGAAAAGCCTAAGTAGATTTTCACAGTGCTCAGCCTCCTCCTGTTGGCACAGGACACTCAGCCTCAACCACCCATCTTAGCAGGAAGTGAGACCCTAGGCGGTCCTCCACCTCTCCTGCCATCCTACAACTTCTAGTCCTAAATCTTCAACTCTTTCTCTGCTAGGTTCACCCAGTGTCCCTTAATACCAGCTAAGTGAAGGAAAACAATTATGGCTTCATCTCCATTCTTTATTGGACTTCAGAGAGTATAAATTGTTCCAAACCTAATTTCCTGAACTTTCCCAAAGATCATCACCATCTCCAAGGTGATTTCAAGGAGCCGGACAGAATAACCCATCTCTTACCCCAGTCCAGTGGTAAGAGGTCGGGTCCTGAGGTTTTGTTTGCCTTCTCTGGCAAGCAGAGCTTCTAAAACAATAACGGCAACTTTCCACAAGTTCAGATCTGTCCTCCTTCCTGCTCTATGGAATACGTTCCTATTCACATTCTACCAAGCTCAGAGCAATTCAGAGACTAGAAAATTATTTTTAAAAAATCAAGAAGACATAAAAAACCCCTCTTATGGGGCTAGTGAATTTTTGACATAAAATGTCAGAAAAAGACAAGAGAAGGGAACATTAAAGCACCATCGTGGGGTGCCTGGGTGGCTCAGCTCTGCGGCTGCCTTCAGCTCAGGTCATGATCCCAGGGTCTTGGGATTGAGCCCCGAATGGGGCTCCCTGCACTCAGCGAGGAGTCTGCTTCTCCCTCTGCCCTTCTTTCCCCGCTTGTCCTATCTCAAGTAAATAAATCTTCTTTAAAATGTACCATCTCGGGATCCCTGGGTGGCGCAGCGGTTTGGCGCCTGCCTTTGGCCCAGGGCGTGATCCTGGAGACCCGGGATCGAATCCCACATCGGGCTCCCGGTGCATGGAGCCTGCTTCTCCCTCTGCCTGTGTCTCTGCGCCTCTCTCTCTCTCTGTGACTATCATAAATAAATAAAAATTAAAAAAAAATGTACCATCTCAAGTATAAGTAGATACAAAGGTCGTTACTAAAACATTACTAAGAAGAACTAATTGGTGTTCTTTGAACAGAATCACAAAGCATTTCTTCTAGGAACAAGAGCAGACTGACACATTTGAGAATCTCTCAGTGAACTTCTGATGACACATGGACAACTGAGCCTGAGTGCTCTCAGCTGCCTCCTGAAACCCTAAATGAAGTAAAGGAATAGCTAAGACCAGAAAGTCAAGGAGAATGAATTAGCCCCCTCTTCAAGAAAAGCCAACTTTTAGAATCTGAAAAAGGTGGATTGGGAAACTAGTGTGCAGACTACAGAAGCCAACACCTAAGCCTATACAGGTGGTGAAATCAGAAATCAATTGCAGAACCCACGAGGCCTCAGGAGCAACAGCCGCAGGCAGGGCCCCAGGCGAGGGCCAGAGCCACCCGCCAGCACTGTGGTACTGGAGGAGGCTCTACAACCACATGCGTTTACCTCCACCACCAGCACGGCCAGCAATCCACACCCGGGCCCGACCTTCCTCTACTTCCCACCCCGACTGCTCTGCTGCTCCCTGGAGCAGTGCTCAGCCCTCACATCCCATGGCAGGCTGCTCTTCTGTGGGGCACAAGGGGAATGCGCTGGGGCAGGTTTGGTACATGAGCATTTAGAACCACCAAAACACTGGACTATGACCCAACTGAGCATGCTCCACTTATGTATGAGCAGGAAGGGGCACCTGCTCAGAGCTGAGGCCCGGGAGGCAGCTTATGGAGCAGGCAGGACAGGAGGGCACACCAGGCCCCTGTCACAACCACCAACTGTTCTGATGGCAGAGCTCCTCGGAAGCAGGAGGGCCCTTGCTGCAGAAGTGGCTGTGTGTGAACCCTCCCCTGTGCTTCTGCAATGTCCCATTTCTCTGAAGGAACAGCCCAAGAAGAGCCACATGCCTGGAACCCAGAGGGGTGTCTCTGCCCTTGCCCCTCCCTCATGCCCCTCTCACTCAGCAAAAAAGTCAGTCCAACTACTTGACTCCTCATGAGGGATGTATATCCTACTGATGGCTGCAGAGGACACAGAAAAGAGGTTCTCCAAAGGTCAGCAGTGAGAACTCCCACACTCTGAGGCGACCTCCATTCCCCTCCCCCTCAGCCTGTCAGCCTTCCTCCCAAATGCCTTTCTGAGGAGGAGCCATTCCCACCTACAGCTGCTCCCACCTGAAGCCACTAAGCATCTCCCCGCTGCGCATCTGCACCTGAACGATCCTCATCAACCTCCCTCTGTAGTTGAGGTGGCTGTTTAAGCACAGTCTACTTGTCACACTGACTTCTGCTTTCTCCCTTTGTGGAGATTCTCAGCCCAAGGCCTCGGGCCTCTGCCCAGCAGGTAGGAGGAGATGAGGCCTCTGGCTTCTGAGTGCAGCCAACAATGGGTCACTCCTCTTCTCCTCCACAAAATCCAGGATCTATTGCTGGCCAACTGACCACGTGCACCGCCTGAATGCACTTCACCTATGTGGGAAGGGTCTCCCCTGAGATTCCAGTGGCCTCTAATCCTGGGGAAGACTCAGAAGAGGAAGACCAGTGAGTAAATGATGGCCTTGGCCACTGCAGCTGGTCTTGGGCTATGATGGATACTCATCTTGTCCTCCCTGCATTATTTGTTGCAGATTCCCCTCAAGGTCCCTACAAACTCTGCTGTCCTCCTCGCTAAGTTGCCAGGTGGCCTTCCTCACACCTTCATCTCTAAAATTTCTGAGCCCCAGCTCACCAGGCCTCTTTTGGCAAGGGTTGTGGCACTTGTCTTTTTACTGTCACAACGGGGCAAGGGAATACCAAGAGGGTCCTGGATGAATCTCCTGGGAGTCAAACTTATTGCTCTTTATGCCCTGGTTTTAATTTTTTTTCTGATTTTATTTATTTATTCATGAGAGACACAGAAAGAGAGGCAGAGACAGAGGCAGAGGGAGAAGATTTCCCTCGGGGAGCCCGATGTGGGACTTGATCCAAGAAGTGCAGGATCACGCCATGAGCTGAAGGCAGGTGCTTAACTGCTGAGCCACCCAGGCGTCCTTCTATGTCCCGGTTTAAAAGCAGCCCTATCCTTTCCTAACCTGGGTCATTCACTCCAACCAAGAATGGGGGCTCCTTTGCTTGCCAACTCGGTGCTAGACACAAAGAGGATAAAGTCTTCAGGTGGCAGCCGTGGCTTCTAACTCTGTGGGACTCCTCCGCTCACCAGTGGATAGTTGTGGAACCTAACCAACGTTATCACTTGGTGGGTTTGACAGAACTTACCTCACAAGATGCAGTTCTGGGCATGCGGTCATGTCATGTCCAACGGTCTTCCACCAGGGCCCAGCAGCATTACAGGAACGGCTTTATGAAACATATCCGAGCCACCTCTGTGGACAGCATGGGTTTGCTCCAGACTCCTGGAAGGTATCGTTCCCTACCCATGATACACCCAATCTTCTGAGATCTGCTCAGTCTTATGCCCAAGTAACAAGGCTGCTTTCAACTGCAGCTTAGACTCTGCTGCTCTGCAGAGAACTTTCTTATCCTGGGATACACTCAAAAGTCGAAGTCTTTTTGGGTTCAGTCAGTTAAGAGTCTGACTTTGGTCAGGTCGTGATCTCAACGTCCTAGAATGGAGCCCTGCATTGGGAACTTTGGCTCAGGTTGTGATCTCAATGTCCTGGGATCGTGCCCGGTGTTGGGATCCGTGCTCAGCAGGGAACCTGCTTCTCCCTCTCCCTCTGCTCCTGCCCTGTGCTCTCCTTCTTTAACAAATAAAACCTTTTTTTTTTTTTAAGTGGCAGTCTTTTGTGTCACCTGGTATACAAGGCAGGGAAGTGTTCTGAGATGTGGAATATGTTGTCTCCAAAACCTGAAAAGTCCTCTCAGGCATTGTGCTTCCTTCTCTGCAGGAGATTCAAGTGGTATAACTCATGTTTTACTTTGGATGATAGGACCCAGCATGTCCCCAACTGTTGGGGCACTCAAAATTGTTCTCATGTGGCAGATAATCGAATCTTCACAGGCATCTTCTCCAACAATGGAATGCACGTTTCTTACCAAGGCTTCCAATGTGCCAGACATTTCCTGTAATCTAACTCCATTGACAAGCTATCAGAGGAGCAAATCGGCACAATGTTCTTCAGATACCCAGGTGGTACGTGAACTATGACAGACTGGAAAGGTACAACCCTGGAGCAATGGGAAATGCATACTGTTGTCTGCTCCATGTGAATCCAAACGGTATCTGATAGGGATAGAAAGAAACACATTTGCCAACTAATGTTTGTATACCACGTACCTGAGAAGTCATGAATCTGGCTTGAGCGAAGAGACTACATCTGGCATAGCAGCCTCAGTTGGGGCTACTATCTGGGTGAATTTATGGAAATTTCGGCCAACCTCCAGGATGAATCTGGTTTCTGCAGGGGTAGACAGGTGAATTAAATGGAAATATGACAAGGACCATCACTTGAATCCTTTATATCCTTAAGAGGAATAAAATTAGGGATGCCTGGGTGGCTCAGTAGTTGAGCATTTGTCTTAGGGTCAGGGAGTGATCCTGGGGTCCCAGGATCCAGTCCCACATTGGACTCCCTGCATGGAGCCTGCTTCTCCTCCCTCTGCCTATGTCTCTACCTCTCTCTCTCTGTCTCATGTGAATAAATACAATCTTTTTTAAAAACAAAGGAATAAAAAAAACACCAAACAAAACAAAACAACAAAAGAGTAACAAAAATATCCGTCATTCCTCCTAGATTGTGATATTGTTTTATACTTACTATTTTGACCAGGGATGGAAACAGGTACAGAGGCCTCCACTTGGCCTCCACAATCATGATAGTTCTGATCCTACAAATGAAAGACGCAATGTGTGTTCTGCATGGATTTTCAAACATTCTATTCCATTACACATCTGCAAACTGAGTAATGTCACACGGTTACCATTGTGAGCTGGATCCTGACCTGGGATTCTATTTATTTGGCTCCCCATAGGCCCCATCCTAACAGTGAGCCACGATTATGTTTTGTATATCCAGAAACTAATGTTAACTCTGACCCTACATCCAACAATATTAAAATTCTTGGTATATTCCCCCTTCCCCAGTCCACTCCTCAAATTACTCCTAGAGTCCAATCCCCCTTGTTTATTTACATTTACCCAAATGTGGTAGGCAGCCTCCCAAATGGCCACAATGATTCTAGCCTCCTGGTATTCAGTCATTCCCTTGTGAAGTCCCCTGCCTCACTGAGTAAGGCAGACCTGTGACAATCTGTGACAATTACAATGTGTGACTTCCAACGTTAGGTCATAAAAGGCATTGTGACTTCCGCTTTGCTTCCCCTGGATCACTTGCTTTCACGTCATGGAAACACCCAAGTAGCCTTATGGAAACATCCATGAGGCAAGGAATTGAGGCCTCTGGTCAAAAACTTACTGGCCGGGCACCGGGGTGGCCCAAGTCATGATCCCAGGGTCTTGGGGTCAAGCCCCACATCAGGCTCTCTGTTCAGCAGGGAGCCTGCTGCTCCCCCTGCTTGTGCATGTGAGTAAGCTGCCTTGGAAGTGGACATCCCAGGCTCAGCTCAACCTTCAAATGACTACAGCCCCAACCCACATCTTGTGTGCATTCTCAGAGACACCATGAGCCAGCACTATCTGGCTAAGCTTTAACTAGATTTTTGACCCACAGAAACCACGTGAGATAACAAAAATAGTCAATTATGCTACTAAGTTTTGGGGTAACTTATTGCACAGCTACAGGTAAAAGATATGCTGAATAACTGTACGAAAATTCCTGGAAGAATATTTAACCCCTTGCCATACATACATGGTCCTTTGTTCTGGGGACCTGGCCTCCTCTTCAAAGACTAGACAGTCCCAGGCCTGAACACTGACTAGAACTTGGCAAGGGATCATGCCTTTGTATTGAGCCGTCTTCAGCCTCCCATCATCCAGCCTTGATTTCTTTTGATAATAAGAGTACTACTCCTGGTGGCTGACCTTCCATTTTGTACGAAAAACACTGGGCTCTTCAAACCATTTCTGGAACCCTTTGTGGGTTGGTGCCTTGGCTGCCACTCCAACCTCATGGCTCACAGTAAATGGTGTAAACCTGGCCTCTGATGGTTCAATGCCACCGCCTGACCTCAAGTGCTGCAGGGTCCTGTCATCCGTTTCTATGACAGCCACTCTTACTGTTTGTCAGCACTGGCCTATGCACGTACCCCACCACTGAACTGTTTAACGACGCTGCTGTCCCTCTCATCAGCATATTCCTAGAGCCTTGGTAAATGATGTGTTTGTCGGTGCTTCCTGTGGAATATATCCATTTGCTTGGGTTTTCTTACCTTAGAAAGTCATCATATGTATCCCAGCTTCACAATCCCTGAGCGGTTTAGCCTTCAGCTGCCATCTGTCAGGGGTCCAGCAATTTCAACCTCACTGAGCACGGGCCGTAGCTTCCTTTCATGCTTCTAGAAGCCATCCTTGTAGCAAGTTCACACAAACTCCTGCGGTCCCTGACAGAATGTCAAACCTTGTATCTCAGAAGAATACTCCCAAAGCAGTAAATTCACCCTACCCAATCTGAATCCCCCTCTCCTTTATCAAGCACCTATACTCCAGTCCCAAACACAGTCCCCAAGCTGGTACTTGCTGGTTAGGTCGTTCAGCCTCCTTAGGGTGTAGTACCTTCATCTGCCTTCTCAGCCTGAGCGCATCTCCTGCTCTGTTATGCTGGAACATAGCCCCAGTTACACACAAGGGGAGAAACTGGAGAAGAGGGCAAGAAGAGCAAATCCTGTCTCAGTGAAGGATAGCTCTGCAAGTATTCAAATAAAAGACTTTGATGGGGTTTTTGTTTCTTAGGGGGATGGTTTTTTGTTTTTTTTTTTTTTTTTGGTTTTGTGTCTTGCTGTTTTCTTTTTAGGTAGGCCTCATGCCGAGTATGGGGACAGAACTCACCCCCCAAAGTCAAGAACTAAGCCAAGATCGAGTGCAATGCTTAACCAACAGAGCAACCCAAGTGCCCTAAAGATTTTAGCTTTGCTCGTTTTGTTTTTAAGATTTTATTTATTCTTGAGAGAGACAGAGAAAGAGGCAGAGACCTAGGCAGAGGGAGAAGCAGGCTCCGTGCCAGGAGCGCTATGCAGGACTTGATCCCAGGACCCCAGGATCAAGCCTTGAACAGAAGGCAGATAGATGCCCAACTACTGAGCCACCCAGGCGTCCCAAGATTTTAGTTTTTAATAGAGTGGGAGGGCAGCCCGGGTGGCTCAGTGGTTTAGCGCGCCATCAGCCCAGGGCCTGATCCTGGAGACCCGGGATCGAGTCCCACGTCAGGCTCCCTGCAAGGGGCCCGCCTCTGCCTCTGACTGTGCCCCTCTCTCTGTCATAAATAAATAAAATTTAAAAAAAACTAGAGTGGCTTGGCCCACTCAGTCCCATGGGCTCAGAGGGTTCAGGACGATTTCAGATCACAGGGGCCTCAATGCAGGTAACTCCATCGACACGCCCAGGGGCCAGTCTTTCCCGAACGGGAGGACTTTAGCACAGCAAACCCGCCGTGGCTGGGAGTTGAGGCTTCTCGGGAACTCCGCTTCCCTGGTCAGTAGGTCCCAGGCGGACCCTTAGCTGCTCGGCCCGCATCCCCCACGCCCACCAGCCGAGAGGAAGGCGTCCTGGCCGCTCCCCAGCAGCTCCCGAGGCGGGCTCTCGATCGCCAGTCGGCTCCCTGCCTCCGTGCGCCCGGCCCAGCACAGCCGTCCAACGCCGGGGTCCCCCTCGCTAACCACTTACTCGTCAGGACGCTCCCCAGAGCGCGTGGTGTGCGCGGGCTCGTGCCCTCCGTCCGCGGGCCGCCCTCCCGAGTCAGCGATTCAGCGCCGCTGACGCCCTGCCCTGACCGTGGGGCCTGCGCATCCGCAGCCCGAGGCGAGGCCCCGCGGGGGGCGGGGCGGGGCGGGGGCGGGGGCGGCTGCGACCGGGCCTAGCACGTGCCCTCGGGCCTCGGGTCAAGGCGACCAGGCCGCGCAGGTGGCGCAGGCGGCTCGAGCCCGAGAGAACGGCTCCGCCGGCCCGGCCCGTGGTGCCGCCGCCCGCACCCCCGGGGCCGACCGTCCGCCGTCCCGTCACACCCGGGGGCGCGGGGAGCCTGGGCCAGGCTGCGGCACACCCCGCCGTCCCGCGGCCTCGCAGGTGGGCTCGGGGCTCCTGCTCCACGTGGCGAGGCCCGGTGACCCCGGAGCCCCCCGCCGCTGACAATGGCGACGTGGGGACCCGAGTCGTCCCAAGAGCCCGGAACGGAAGGCTCAGAGCCTGACCGCGGCGCCGCGAAGCTTCCTCTGGCTCCCACGGCGGCGCCGGGAGGGGCGGCTTCTCCCTGAGTCACGTGGGGTGTGGGAGGGAAGAGCCTGCGCCCCTCCCCGGGTCACGCGGTCGGCAGCGGGCACAGCCGCGCCCCTTCCGTGGGTCACCTGCGGGGAGGGCCTGCGCTTGTGGGTTTTTCGGTGGCCAATTAGCCATCATAGAGCGGAACACCCAGTGCTCATCCCGTCAAGTGCCCCCTCAGGGCCCGTCGCCCAGTCACCCCCACCCCCGCCCTCCTCCCCTTCCACCTCCCCTAGCTCGTTTCCCGGAGTTAGGAGTCTTCATGTTCTGTCTCCCTTTCTGACGTTTCCCACACGGTTCTTCTCCCTTCCCTCATATTCCCTTTCACTATTATTTATATTCCCCAGATGAATGAGAACATACACTGTCTGTCCTCCTCCGACTGACTTACTTCACTCAGCATAATACCCTCCAGGTCCATCCACGTTGAAGCAAACGGTGGGTATTTGTCGTTTCCAATGGCTGAGGAATATTCCATTGTATACATAAACCACATCTTCTTTTTTTAAATAAAATAATTTTTATTGGTGTTCAATTTACCAACATACTGAATAACACCCAGTGCTCATCCCGTCAAGTGTCCCCCTCAGGGTCTGTCACCCATTCACCCCCACCCCCGCCCTCCTCCCCTTCCACCACCCCTAGTTCCTTTCCCAGAGTTAGCAGTCTTCATGTTCTGTCTCCCTTTCTGAGGTTTCCCACACGTTTCTTCTCCCTTCCCTTCTATTCCCTTTCACTATTATTTATATTCCCCAGATGAATGAGAACATACACTGTCTGTCCTCCTCCGATTGTCTTACTTCACTCAGCATAATACCCTCCAGGTCCATCCACGTTGAAGACAACGGTGGGTATTTGTCGTTTCTTTTTTTTTTTTTTTAAGTTTCTTTTTTTTTATTGGTGTTCAATTTACTAACATACAGAATAACCCCCAGTGCCCGTCACCCATTCACTCCCACCCCCCGCCCTCCTCCCCTTCCAACACCCCTAGTTCGTTTCCCAGAGTTAGCAGTCTTTACGTTCTGTCTCCCTTTCTGATATTTCCCACGCATTTCTTCTCCCTTCCCTTATTTTCCCTTTCACTATTATTTATATTCCCCAAATGAATGAGAACATATAATGTTTGTCCTTCTCCGACTGACTTACTTCACTCAGCATAATACCCTCCAGTTCCATCCACGTTGAAGCAAATGGTGGGTATTTGTCATTTCTAATAGCTGAGTAATATTCCATTGTATACATAAACCACATCTTCTCTATCCATTCATCTTTCGGTGGACACCGAGGCTCCTTCCACAGTTTGGCTATAGTGGCCATTGCTGCTAGAAACATCGGGGTGCAGGTGTCCCGGCGTTTCATTGCATTTGTATCTTTGGGGTAAATCCCCAACAGTGCAATTGCTGGGTCGTAGGGCAGGTATATTTTTAACTGTTTGAGGAACCTCCACACAGTTTTCCAGAGCGTCTGCACCAGTTCCCATTCCCACCAACGGTGTAGGAGGGTTCCCCTTTCTCCACATCCTCTCCAACATTTGTGGTTTCCTGCCTTGTTAATTTTCCCCATTCTCACTGGTGTGAGGAGGTATCTCATTGTGGTTTTGATTTGTATTTCCCTGATGGCAAGTGATGCGGAGCATTTTCTCATGTGCGTGTTGGCCATGTCTATGTCTTCCTCTGTGAGATTTCTGTTCATGTCTTTTGCCCATTTCATGATTGGATTGTTTGTTTCTTTGGTGTTGAGTTTAATAAGTTCTTTATAGATCTTGGAAACTAGCCCTTTATCTGATATGTCATTTGCAAATATCTTCTCCCATTCTGTAGGTTGTCTTTGAGTTTTGTTGACTGTATCCTTTGCTGTGCAAAAGCTTCTGATCTTGATGAAGTCCCAATAGTTCATTTTTGCTTTTGTTTCTTTTGCCTTCGTGGATGTATCTTGCAAGAAGTTACTGTGGCCGAGTTCAAAAAGGGTGTTGCCTGTGTTCTTCTCTAGGATTTTGATGGAATCTTGTCTCACATTTAGATCTTTCATCCATTTTGAGTTTATCTTTGTGTATGGTGAAAGAGAGTGGTCTAGTTTCATTCTTCTGCATGTGGATGTCCAATTTTCCCAGCACCATTTATTGAAGAGACTGTCTTTCTTCCAATGGATAGTCTTTCCTCCTTTATCGAATATTAGTTGCCCATAAAGTTCAGGGTCCACTTCTGGATTCTCTATTCTGTTCCACTGATCTATGTGTCTGTTTTTGTGCCAGTACCACACTGTCTTGATGACCACAGCTTTGTAGTACAACCTGAAATCTGGCATTGTGATGCACCCAGATATGGTTTTCTTTTTTAAAATTCCCCTGGCTATTCGGGGTCTTTTCTGATTCCACACAAATCTTAAAATAATTTGTTCTAACTCTCTGAAGAAAGTCCATGGTATTTTGATAGGGATTGCATTAAACGTGTATATTGCCCTGGGTAACATTGACATTTTCACAATATTAATTCTGCCAATCCATGAGCATGGAATATTTTTCCATCTCTTTGTGTCTTCCTCAATTTCTTTCAGAAGTGTTCTATAGTTTTGAGGGTATAGATCCTTTACATCTTTGGTGAGGTTTATTCCTAGGTATCTTATGCTTTTGGGTGCAATTGTAAATGGGATTGACTCCTTAATTTCTCTTTCTTCAGTGTCACTGTTAGTGTATAGAAATGCCACTGACTTCTGGGCATTGATTTTGTATCCTGCCACGCTACCGAATTGCTGTATGAGTTCTAGCAATCTTGGGGTGGAGACTTTTGGGTTTTCTATGTAGAGTATCATGTCATCGGCGAAGAGGGAGAGTTTGACTTCTTCTTGCCAATTTGAATGCCTTTAATGTCTTTTTGTTGTCTGATTGCTGAGGCTAGGACTTCCAGTACTATGTTGAACAGCAGTGGTGAGAGTGGACATCCCTGTCTTGTTCCTGATCTTAGGGGAAAGGCTCCCAGTGCTTCCCCATTGAGAATGATATTTGCTGTGGGCTTTTCCTAGATGGCTTTTAAGATGTCGAGGAATGTTCCCTCTATCCCTACACTCTGAAGAGTTTTGATCAGGAATGGATGCTATATTTTGTCAAATGCTTTCTCTGCATCCAATGAGAGGATCATATGGTTCTTGGTTTTTCTCTTGCTGATATGATGAATCACATTGATTGTTTTACGGGTGTTGAACCAGCCTTGTGTCCCAGGGATAAATCCTACTTGGTCATGGTGAATAATTTTCTTAATGTACTGTTGGATCCTATTGGCCAGTATCTTGTTGAGAATTTTTGCATCCATGTTCATCAGGGATATTGGTTTGTAATTCTCCTTTTTGGTGGGGTCTTTGTCTGGTTTTGGAATTAAGGTGATGCTGGCCTCATAGAACGAATTTGGAAGTACTCCATCTCTTTCTAACTTTCCAAACAGCTTTAGGAGAATAGGTATGGTTTCTTCTTTAAACGTTTGATAAAATTCCCCTGGGAAGCCATCTGGCCCTGGACTCTTGTGTCTTGGGAGGTTTTTGATGACTGCTTCAATTTCCTCCCTGGTTATTGGCCTGTTCAGGTTTTCTATTTCTTCCTGTTCCAGTTTTGGTAGTTTGTGGCTTTCCAGGAATGCGTCCATTTCTTCTAGATTGCCTAATTTATTGGCGTATAGCTGTTCATAATATGTTTTTAAAATCGTTTGTATTTCCTTGGTGTTGGTAGTGATCTCTCCTTTCTCATTCATGATTTTATTAATTTGAGTCTTCTCTCTCTTCTTTTTAATAAGGCTGGCTAATGGTTTATCTATCTTGTTAATTCTTTCAGAGAACCAACTCCTGGTTTTGTTGATCTGTTCCACAGTTCTTCTGGTCTCGATTTCGTTGAGTTCTGCTCAAATCTTTATTAACTCCCTTCTTCTCTTGGGTGTAGGATCTATTTGCTGTTTTTTCTCTAGCTCCTTTATGTGTAAGGTTAGCTTTTGTATTTGAGTTCTTTCCAGTTTTTGAATGGATGCTTGTATTGCGATGTATTTCCCCCTTAGGACTGCTTTTGCTGCATCCCAAAGATTTTGAACGGTTGTATCTTCATTCTCATTAGTTTCCATGAATCTTTTTAATTCTTCCTTAATTTCCTGGTTGACCCTTTTATCTTTTAGCAGGATGGTCCTTAACCGGAGGTTTTCTTTCTTCACTCATGAAGCATCAGGTTAATTTCAGGTCACTTATATTCTTTCCACGGCCTAAACCCTCCTTTCTTCCTAGGCTTCCTAGGCTTTCTTCCTACACTTCCTAGGGAAGTGTAGCCCCATCCCATTACCCTCCAAGGCCACCCAGGCTACAGAGCAGATCTTTGTGCTGTGACAGAGATTTTCTAGACCCGTGCTGTCTGATGTGAAAGCCATGAGACACATGTGACAACAGACCACTTGAAATGTGGCTCATGGGACTAACTCAATTTTTAGTTTTATTTAATTTCAATTAATTTCAATTAATAGCTACATGTAGCTACATGCTACATTTTTGGACAGTACAAAACTAGAATCTATAGAAGTCAGAGACAGGAAACATTCATTCGTAATCTCACCAAGCTATGAAATCCACTCCTATGATGCTATTATGGCGTTGGCAAGAAAACTGAGAAATATAATATGTCCCTTTTTAAGGAACAGTGAATATTTGCAATTATTGGCCAATCTCACTTTTTTATAAAGATATTTATTTATTTATTCATTCATTCATTCATTCATGAGAGACAGAGAGAGAGAGAGAGAGAGAGAGAGAGAGAGAGAGAGAGAGGCGCAGAAGCAGGCTCCATGCCAGGAGCCCGACACGGGACTCAATCCCAGGACTCCAGGATCACGCCCTGGGCCAAAGGCAGTTGCCAAACCGCTGAGCCACCCAGGGATCCCCTCACTTTTGAAGCTGGATGTAAAAGTCCTAAACAATGAAACACTGACAAATCGTTCTCTTAAAAAGATGATCATGTATGATTGATATCAGGAATGCAAGAAGGGTTAATGTCATTAATTATTTAACTGTGTCAATGGCGACAGGAAAATCAAGTAAGGGATAGGAAGAAAATTCCTGAACCTGATATTTAGTAGTGGTGTTCTATATACACTGCCTTTAAAGTCAAATAAGAGCCACCATTCACATCCTGCACACCTGATGCACCCTGCACGTCCAATTCAGGGAGTGTCACTGATCCAGGGCCCACCCTGTTGCCCACAAGAATCCCTGGCAGCCTGGAGCAAGGGCCACACCTCACATGTGTTGCTCTGCACCAAGGACTGCGTGCAACAGACTAGCTCCTGGGAGACACTTTGGTTTGAGGACTTGCCAAGGACTTTGCTGAACCTGCTTGAGAGTGCCTGGTGGATCTGGCACACTTCCACCTCACCTTGCCTCCCTAATTGCCTCATCGCCTATGTCCATCTGTAGCTCTCCAAGCCTTCCTTGGCTCCTTCCTCATTTTCCTTCATAGACAACTCCCCTAGTAAAATCCTTGCACATTTTCCTATCTTAGCATCTGGTTCCTGTGGGGCCTGGACTAACTCAGATGTCATATCGCCGCTTCTATTCAACACTGTACTGGACATCCTGTCACACTTTTACAAGGAAAAAGGTTGTATGAGAACAGGAAAAGAAGAAACAAAAGTGCTAATAAATGTAGATCATATGACTCTTTACACAGGAAATCCAAGACAATCCTAGACAAACCTACAGAATAATAGAGTTCAGCCAGGTTGTGTCACATAAGATTGACATATAGACATCAGTGGTGCTAGTATGTATCAGTAACAACCATTTGAAAAATGTAATCGTCATGATTATAAGGTCCCAATCACAAGTGTACTAGATGGTCCTTAATAAAAGCAACAACAACAACAACAACAACAACAAAATAAATAAATAAATAAATAAATAAATAAATAAATAAATAAATAAAAGCAACAAATGTTTCTCAAGATGTCTTTAAAAGATTTCAAAATTTTGGACCAGAGTATATATAACGTGACAATCACTTAAATTGACTTTTAACTTTCTTATAAGTTTTAGATAATAACAACCATAACGCACAGATTGTTAAGACAGCAAAAGGACACTGCTGGGGGGCTGCATGGTGGTGCAATCAGTTGAGCGTCCACTCTTGGTTTCTCCCAGGGGTTGTGGGATTGAGCCCTGCAGAGGGCTCCAGGCTCTGCGCTCTGCATATAGTTTGCTTGAGACCCTCTTTCCCTCTTCTTCTGCCCCTCCCCACCACCCTCTTGGGCTCTCATAAATAAATAAATAAATAAATAAATAAATAAATAAAGTAATTAAAAAAGTACACTGTTGGGAGAAATAAAATTTTTTGGGGGAGGAGAAATAATTAAATAAAATCTCCTGTCAGGGGATCCCTGGGTGGCTCAGCGGTTTAGCACCTGCCTTTGGCCCAGGGCGGGATCCTGGAGTCCCGGGATCGAGTCCCACGTCAGGCTCCCAGCATGGAGCCTGCTTCTCCCTCCTCCTGTGTCTCTGCCTCTCTCTCTCTCTCTCTGTCTATCATAAATAAATAACTCTTTAAAAAAAATCTCCTGTCAACCCAGTACAACCCCTTCACAAAATGTAGACAAGAATGAAAGTTTTGTTATTAAGCATTAAACCAGACCATGATGCATATCACAGGCATTCAGCTAAAGAAATTGGAATGATAAAGAAATCTCACCCTTTTAGATAGCTAGGCAGAAACAATCCATTACATACATACAACTGTCTTAGTCCAAAGGAAAAATTAAAACTTGGAGCCAAGTGCTTGGACAAAACTTCCACAGAGTTAGGGAGACAGAACCCCACACTCCTCTGTGTTCACCTTTCACAGAGGTGGCTCCAGAAAGACACACCTAGAATGCAAAACTGGCAAAAGGCTTGTTCAGCTTTTTAAAAGATTACATAGGTGTGAAAAGAACAAAGAAGATTAGGATCACAAATTTTCTTTTTTTTTTTTTAATTTTTATTTTATTTATGATAGTCACACAGAGAGAGAGAGAAGCAGAGACATAGGCAGAGGGAGAAGCAGGCTCCATGCACCGGGAGCCCGACGTGGGATTCGATCCTGGGTCTCCAGGATCACGCCCCGGGCCAAAGGCAGGCGCTAAACCGCTGTGCCACCCAGGGATCCCGGATCACAAATTTTCAAAAGGAAATGCTGGAAAGAAAAGCAGGGGAAGAAAGTGTTCTTTCCCTTTTGGCACGAGGGACACATCAAAGTTCTTGAGACTAAAGCAAAGTTATTTGTTTTGTATATTTTTTAATTGGAGTTCAATTTGCCAACATATAGTATAACATCCAGTGCTCATCCCGTCAAGCGCCCCCCTCTGTGCCCATCACCCAGTCCCCCCGTCCCCCCGCCCCTTCCACTACCCCTTGTTTGTTTCCCAGAGTTAGGTGTCTCTCATGTGCTGTCACCCTCTATGATATTTCCCACTCATTTTCTCTCCTTTCCCCTATAATCCCTTTCACTATTTTTTATATTTCCCGAATGAATGAAACCATATAACGTTTGTCCTTCTCCAAATGACTTACTTCACTCAGTGTAATACCCTCCAGTTCTATTCATGTTGAAGCAAATGGTGAGTATTCATTGTTTCTAATGGCTGAGTAATATTCCATTGTATACATAGACCACGTCTTCTTTATCCATTCGTCTGTCGATGGACACCGAGGCTCCTGCCACAGTTTGGCTATTGTGGACATTGCTGTAAAGTAAAGTTTTTAGTTAGAGGCAAATTCATAGTCAGATTCTTCAATTACTAAAGAACACCGAACATATAAACTCTACAATTCATTTAATAAGAATAAAATCAACCACAAAGGCAGCAGAAGAAAGGGCATAATTACGAGCACTTGAAGATAAAATAATTAGCAGAAAAACAGCATTAGGAGAAAAATAGGCAGACTGTAAAGAAGAGAAAAAGAACTAATCAGAATTAGAAATGGCAAAGTGACTATACCTATGGACACGGATCATATCATGAGAACCAAGAGAAACAAAGACAGAACGAGCAGCACTATCAGTATTTTGTTGATGTTTGAATTAGGACAAGCATACACACTATCAACATTGGGAAAGCTGTGGCCAATGCAATATGACATGTAATGCTGGTGCTCTCAATAGCAATTAAAAGAAAAAGAGATAGAAAAAACCCATGTATTTCAGTGGAAAACTATGCATCCTTTATAATGTATACCCTTTTAGATGATCAGATTCTAGGTTATCAGCTCAGATTCCTGTTCATTATCTTTGTGCGATTTTGTAACTCCTTGTATGTTGTAGGTAACTGATAGATATATAATTCTATCTAGCCTGGTAGTGACTTTCCGCTAATTTCCACCTGTGGAAAAGCAGTTTTATCTTTATTCATAATTCATCTCACCATCCCTTTATGTCATATAACTGCACTGTTTGGATTCTTCTTTTGAATTGGCTAGAACATCTGCCTCACATATTCACTTTATAACTCTATATGAGAGTCATGATTCTACCTTTTTTACCAATAGAAAGCTAAAAGAAAAAAATTTTTTAAAGGCTAATATAATAAGAATATTTTTATTGATGTGACTGGATGGGAATGTTGAGTATATCCAGCAAGAACTGAATAGTAAATGTACAATGGCAAAGTAACTTAGACACATGAAAGAAACCACACCCTAACCAGGCTATCACTAGGGATGACATTAATAATAAATATGTGAAATAAAATTAAGAATAGCAAATTACTGATGTAATGGAATAAAATTAACAAAACTAAAGACTTGTCAATGGGCAGAAAGCAAATATTGAAAAGATATAAATTCTTAACTTATTGTTATAATCAGAATATTTTTGGTAATCTGTCTAAATAATTATAACTTTAATCTAGAAGAAACAACAAAATAAGAGAATGCTAAAAGATACTAACTTTACCAGATATTTGCATAAAGTAATATTGACCCAAGAACAAAAACCAACTGATGAACATAAATAAAGGAAGCTCTCCCAAGAGCTCACTGTATTATTGAAGGATCTAGTCTTCAGGGGATCCCTGCATGGCTCAGGGGTTTGGCACCTACCTTCAGCCCAGGGCGCCATCCTGGAGTCCCAGGATCGGGTCCCGCATCGGGCTCCCTGCATAGAGCATGCTTCTCCCTCTGCCTGTGTCTCTGCCTCTCTCTCTCTCTCTCTCTATCATGAATAAATAAATAAAATCTTAAAAAAAAGAAGGATCTAGTCTTCAGTATCCAGATTGTTGACTACAGATAGCTAAGACAAAAAGACGAGCTTCTTTGGAGAAGATTCCAGTGAAAGGTGGCTCAGCAAAGTGAGGGAAACTGCCTGTCACAGTTAAGGTTTAGGCAGCAGGAGAATCTGGCAGCTAACTCTTCGTCCTCCAACCTCCACTCTCAGAGCTTTCCCACAAATCCAGCAGCAACAAACCCTCCGCAATGCTTCCCTGTCTCAGGGACACCTGGGTGGCTCAGGGGTTGAGCGCCTGCCTTGGGCCCAGGGCATGATCCCGGATTCCCCGGATCGAGTCCCACGTCGGGCTCCCTGCATGGAGCCTGCTTCTCCCTCTGCCTGTGTCTCTGCCTCTCTCTCTCCCCCCCCACCCCGTGTCTCTCATGAATAAATAAAATCTTTAAAATAAAATGCTCCTCTCTTCACAAACATCGGATAGCTTTGAGAGAGATGAATTTGTAAGATGCGGGCAGCCCCGGTGGCGCAGCGGTTTGGCGCCGCCTGCAGCCTGGGGTGTGATCCTGGAAGCCCGGGATCGAGTCCCGCGTCGGGCACCCTGCATGGAGCCTGCTTCTCCCTCTCCCTCTGCCTGTGTCTCTGCCTCTCTCTCTGTGTCTATGAATAAATAAATAAAATCTTTAAAAAAAAAAGAATTTGTAAGATGCATCACATAGGAAAGAAAAAAATCCACTACCAATAAAACACCCAGTGAGGGTAAGGCCCATACTGATTACTGAGATGCCAATCCCTGATGTATCCATGATGCACAATGAATAGGACTTTTTGGTAGGTGGACGTATAGCGTGAAAAAATAATTTTCTAGAGGGACACCTGGGTGGCTCAGCCGTTGAGTGCCTGCCTTCGGCCCAGGGCGTGATCCTGGAATCCTTGGTTCGAGTCCCACATTGGGCTCCCGGCATGGAGCCTGCTTCTCCCTCTCCCTCTGCCTGTGTCTCTGCCTCTCTCTCTGTGTGTCTCTCATGAATAAATAAATAAAGTCTTTAAAAAATAATAAATAAAGTATGTTAATTTCATTCATAAAAAAGTCTTTAAACACAGGCTAAACAACATTGGTTGGGGCTTAAGAATGCATTTATTTCAGGAATAGTTTCTGCTTGGGCATAACTGATAACATTCAAAAGGCAGAAAGTGATTTTTCCGTACAAATTATTATAACTCTAAAGTACCAAAGGGCATTCTGGAGATACTAAGACATTTGGGGATAAAAAACATATGTAGTTTCCATAGCTTGGCTTTATTCCTGAAAGACTCCCTCATCCTTTTGACAACAGAAATATCCCCCGCTCGCTAAGGCCAGTTGTATATCAAATACTCCCATATACAAAGACTGGCCCCATCCCCATCCACCAATTTTCCAGTGATAAGAGAAGCTACAGGAGACAGCAGGAAGCAGACCAATAGGGAGATCTCTCAGGAACTCCAATTTGCTTCGCTGGAATTTTCTTAACCGTCCAAATACGTCTTTTGCCAAAGAGCCATAGTTGTCAATAGCAGTCAGGGAATAAATGACGCCAGGGGCAACACAGTTGCTCCTTACTCCGTTCTGGCCTATTCTACAGCCAAGGATTTGGTGAGATTGTAAACACCTGCTCTGGCAGCTGCACTATACACAAGTCCTGGAAATCCATTTTAAACAAGGATAATATTATTCAGAATGGATCCTCCATGCTCTTTCATCCAGGAGTTGTAAACTGCTCTCCACATGTAGAAGGTGCTCATCAATTTGGTTTCGATCACAGCATGCCATCCCTTTGCACTGATGTGTTTTGCAGGAGACCTGAACTGACCTCCTCCATTGTTTACAAAAAATTGATCTTACCATAAATATCTAAGGTGGATTTGACCAAATTGTTCACCGCCTTTTCTTTGCAGATGTTGCATTTTATGGGAGTGACCTGAGCCTGGTGGGCTCAGTTCATCTGCAGTAGATTTTAGTCAATCAAAGTTACGTGACGCAATGACCACATTACACCCCAGCTGCAAGATCTTGGTCATGATGGCCTTTCTGATACCTGTGTCCCCTCTGGTGATGATGGCCAGTTGGTCTTGCAGCAAGCCAGCAACCAGCCAGCTCTTGCCCTTGTCCCAAGTGCCCATCTCCACCAAGCATCTGAGTCTTAGGAGTGCTAAAGTCACTTACATGGTAAAAAATAATAATAATAATAATAATAATATTTTTTACTTTATTTATTCTTGAGAGACACATACACAGAGAGGCAGAGACATAGGCAGAGGGAGAAGCAGGCTTCCTGTAAGGAACCCAATGTGGGACTCCATCTCTGACCCCGGGATCATGCCGTGACCCGAAGGCAGAAGACACTCCACTCCTGAGCCATCCGGGTGTCCCTACAGGAAAATTTTTATGTTTAAAAAAAAATCAATAGCCTGTCTAAATTATCTCATTTTATTAAAAATAGATTATCATTTTAAATACTGATATTCCGTCAGAAGTCTCTTATTGACAGTTATTTTGAATTTCAAACTATAAATAACCCAGAAATAAATTTTGTTAAATGCCTTTATCCAAATTTCAGGTTATTGAGTATATGCTTCCTTTACATCTTTTTCTCCTTTATGGAGATGATCATGTGGGATCTCTTCCTCTCTTTTGTGTCAATATGGTGAGGTTTGGTTTTGTCTTTTTTAAAGACTTTATTTATTCATGTCAGAGAGAGAGAGAGTGACAGGCGGAGGGAGAAGCAGGCTTCATGCAGGGAGCCCGATACGGGTTCGATCCTGGGTCTCCAGGATCAAGCCCTGGGCCGAAGGCAGGCGCTAAACTGCTGAGCCACCCAGAGATCCCCAATATGGTGGGTTTTATTAAAAGATTTCCTCATATTGGACTATCCTTGCATTTCTAGTATTTCTCACTTAGTCACATGCTATTATGACTATCAATGCCATTGCACCAGTATTTATCAATGAGATTCGTCTGTAATTTTCTTTTAGAGACCGTTTTGTGAATTTGTGTTTGGGATTTTTTTTTTTTAGTGAAATAGCTCTGTCAATTTTGATCTGTGTTGGACTTTGACTTGAATCTAGTGTGGTCTGGGGTGAATGAGCTGGCTGAATGACAGACCCTATCCTGTGATAGGTGGAAAGAGGATACTTCCGTGAAAAACTATGCATTGCTCATATCTTACTTGTTCAGTCTAGTCTTCACTATTTCCTAGTCTTTCATGGTTTTTAAGCTACTTCAGAAGACAAGTGATAGCAATGCAAAATAATTCTTGTCTCTGGACATGTACATTCTGTCCTATTCAATTGACTTCTCACTAGCCGGTTAAATAAATCTTTAACACTTGTTCGTTTTTGTATCTGCATGAGTCATGATTTTATCATTTTTAAATAATCTATTTTTATTGTAAAAATATATTTATATTATGTATATTTATGTAAAATATACATAAAATTGCCATCTTAACCATTTTTTAAAATATGCGGGTCAGTGGCATTAAGCACATTATTGTGCACATCACCACCATCCATCCCCAGAACTCTTTCATCCTACTAAATTGAAATTGTACCCAGTAAATAATAACCCTCCATTCCTCTATCACCTAAGCTCCTGGGAAACCACCCTTCAACTTTCTGTCTTTATAAATTGGACCGCTCTACATATCTTTGTAAGTGTGCTAGGAGGAAATACTTCCTACCAATTCAGATGCAGTGATCTAGAGACTATTAATTAACTGACAGATTTGGGATCCCTGGGTGGCGCAGCGGTTTGGCACCTGCCTTTGGCCCAGGGCGCGATCCTGGAGACCCGGGATCGAATCCCACGTCAGGCTCCCGGTGCATGGAGCCTGCTTCTCCCTCTGCCTGTGTCTCTGCGTCTCTCTCTCTCACTGTGTGCCTATCATAAATAAATTAAAAAATTAAAAAAAATTAACTGACAGATTTACAGGAGAAAAGACAAGATTAATTTACACACTCACGCAGGAGCATTCAGATGAAGAGGCTCCCTAAAGAGCTGGAGATAGACGTTTATATACCAACTGAACAGGGGAAAGCGATGGAAAGCAAAGAAAGAGCTTCTCTGGAAAAGACTAAGGAGCTTTTAGGAAAACAAATGGAAAGTATAATATTGTCATGTTTGCCACTTCTCAGATGCAAGTGGTCCAGGCTGAGAGTGAAACTACCCCAAAGAGGGATTTATGGCAGCTTCTCTCTCAGAAGGATAAGCCTTTAGTCAGATACATGAGACCCAGAAAGGCTTCTGCATTTGCTGTGTCATAAATGACTTCAGTTTAAAATAACCTTGCTCCAACTCAAGGGGTATAAGTGGATCCATACAAGTGGAATCATACAGTATTTGTCCTTCAGTGACTAGCTTATTTCATTTAGCATAATGTCCCCAAGGTTCATCCATGCTTACAATGTGTTAGGAATTGCCTTCCTTTTAAAGACTGAAATAAAATTCTGCTGTACTTATATATTACATCGTGTTTATCCATTCATCCATTGATGGACACTTGAGTTCCTTCCGCCTCTTAACTATTGTGAATAAATGTGCTTATGAATACAGCTGTACAAATTCTTCAAGACCCTCCTTTCAATTCTTTGGGGTATATACCCAGAAGTAAAATTGCTGGATATATATTTTTTAAGATCTTATTTATTTATTCATGAGAGACACACACAGAGAGAGAGAGAGAGAGAGAGAGAGAGGCAGAGACACAGGCAGAGGGAGAAGCAGGCTCCATGCACCGGGAGCCCGATGTGGGATTCGATCCCGGGTCTCCAGGATCGCGCCCTGGGCCAAAGGCAGGCGCCAAACCGCTGCGCCACCCATGGATCCCCCAAAAGGTTTTAATATTTAATTGTAAAGGTGGGCAATAAATCTAAATTGTGGTATCATTATGATTTTTTCTTTTTTAAAGAGTTTACTTATTTCTTTTAGAGAGAGAGAACACAAGTTGAGGAGGGAGAGGGACAAGCAGTCTCTGCACTGAATGTGGAGCCTGATGTGGGATTTGACCTCATGACCCTGAGATCATGCTCTGAGTCAAAATCAAGAGTTGGATGCTCAACCGAGACACCCAGGTGCTCCTCATTGTGATTCTTAAAACGAGAGATACACAGTGACTTATTTTTCATGGCAAATATTTTTAGATCCATAAAGCTTTATGGTAATTATCCATGTGTTATTTGTTTTGGTCATGCTGTCAAATTTGTAATAAAGCTTCTTAACCCAAAGGAAAAATAAAGTTATGTGTAGCAAAAAAATTTTTTCTCTCTGTAGTGTGTTTGAATCTATTAAGATATATATGCTCCAGGGGCATCTGGGAAGCTGTCAATTAAAATGTTTGCCTTTGGCTCAGGTCATTATGCCAGGGTCCTGGGATCAAGTCCCGTGTTGGGCCTGCCTGCTGCTCCCCCTACTATTCTTTTTCTGATTGATAGATAAATAGATAGATAAATAAATAATCTTTTTAAAACAGATATATATGCTCCAAACAAACCTTAAAGAAAAAACAGCAAAATGTTATTGGTTTCACTCTTCACACACTGCTATAAACATTCTCATTAGCTCACACAGTCCTTCCAGCTGGCTTACGTATACTTACTTCCCTTCGGCTTCAGGGATTGGGGGAATGGCTGGAAGTGCACACGAGGCTCTTTTTGTGATAAATTGTAAGCAGGCATACATTCAGCCAGAAGCCTTCCAGATTGGTCATATAAAAACATGGAGAGCAAAAAGAAAATGGAACTGAATGACTACCAAATTTCTACTCAGTACAGAACATTTTAGACTTACAACAGTAACTCTAAAAGCTCCCATTAAGCACGTTCAATATTAGTTTATAACCATTATCTCATTTAATCTTCACACACATACAATTTATGTGGTATATAGCATCTTAATTCCCATTTCAGAGCTGAGGAATGCTCTGCTTGAGGTCATGCAGCTAGTAATTGGAGCTAGGGGTTCTTAACATTGCATACTCTTTTCACCCTGGGGATGCTACTGAACTCAAAGGGCAGTTCTGAGGATTAGATGTGCTGAGGCACATTGTTTCCTTAGCCTCCTGCCTGCCATGGAGTAAGTAGTCATTCATTATATGATCGCCATTAGTATTGAATCATTACTATTTAATATTAAGTTATATTAATACAAATAAAACAATTAAGTTATTAATTGTGCATATCTGGGTCCTATGTATAGGTTTTCCAACCGTTTTATTCAATTCCTGTACTTCAAGATCATATAGCACACAAGTGAGAATATCTCCAACTTTGTGATTATAAATTAATAAAGGGTTAAGACTAGGAATACAGAAGTACTCACAGTTCAAATTTTAACTCACCATTTGTGAAATTGTGGGTCAGGATGATGTTGTAATAGGTAATAGGGCCATCCTAGTTGCTGGACAATGTTCTGGTCAGGAGTCCATCGGCAGCACTTTGGGATGGGTACTCCATTCTGGAGTCTGACTTTCAACACTTGCAGTCCAGAAATTCAACTTAGTCAGTCTATGGAAAATTACTGAGGCTCTTGGAAATTATTAAAATGAACCAAACTAACCAAATAAGTAATCTTTAAATCATATTATCAATTGTGTATATATAATTAGAGACATACCTCTCCTAGAAGGGGCTATTCTATCCCCTTATTGTCCTAGCAATGAGAACAAATTCTTGCTCACAGGTGGTCCATTGGAAATCACTTCCCTAACCAGAGTTAGGGAATCTCCCTAACCAGAGTTCTTCCTCCCCAAATCTCTCCCCTATTATGTGTTTTGTTTTCTGGTAGCAGTTATCACTACCTAAAATTATCTTACTTCCTCCTAGATTGTCTGCCTTCCTCCATTAGAATGGCAGGTTCTCTGATGTTTGTTCACTGCCATATCCCTAACTTCTAGAACAGAGCTGGACACATAGCAGGAACTCAATATATGCTTGAATGAATTAATGTCATCTGGAGGTTGTAAACCCAAGTTAGATGCAAGTCAACTTAAGCTTCTTTCCCTCAACAGGAAATAGTTGCCCTGTCACTGAACTGAGTTTAGGGACAGTCCTCAGAGATGGGTCGGCCCCCTCGGACTCAGACCCCAGAGCAGGTGGAACCTGGCCCAGCCCAGTGATCTGTGTGTCTGCTCTCTCAGCTGCCCTCCAAAGCCCTGGGATCGACTTGCCACACTCACTTGCACCCTGAGCCACAGCTTCTGGTATAAGCAGAAACCACGGAGCCTCCCAGTTTCTCTTATTCCTTTCTTCAGGTTCAAGGACCCCTAAGGCTCTGGGTCCCTAGTTGGTGTTCTGGACCTAAAGATATGGGCATCTGCTTATATCTAACTCTAACCTGTTGTGGCCCAATGATCTCCTCCCTGCAACAAAGAAGGACTGAGATATGTAGATTGAGAACTGTGATCCTTCTTGGTTGTTAAAATAACTTACAAGTTATTATGGTACTAATTTTGGGGAACAGCAATGGATACTGAGTTTGTGCTTAATGCTCGACTGTTCCCCTCCCATATTCCCATTAAATATGTTTGAGAACTCAAAAGGCTAACTCCCAAGACCACCCTGAAATAGAGTCCTCCAGTCTTTTTTCTTTTTTTTTTTAAGATCTTATTTATTTGAGAGGGAGAGTATCTGCACACAGGAGTGGGGGGTAGAGGAGACGGGAGGGAGAGGGAGAAGCAGGCTCCCCGCCTGAGAGGCTGCAGCGCCTGGCATTCCAGTAGTGCTTTGTGTGGACTCAGGGGACCATTCCCCCGGTGACTTTGAAGGGAAGCCTTCTGAGAAGCTTGGGACCAGAAGAGTTCAGGTGCAAGAGGAATAGGGATGGTGTGGACCTTGAAGACCCTGATCCCATCATAGAATGTTGTGGTGTCCTGGGGGTCTCATGCAGGACTGGGGTGCCAAAGTAGCAGACACTCTGTTCAGCTTTGTCGGGGCACGATGGCACTGTGTATCCAGGCTCCAGCTGTTATCTTTTCTTTTTTTTTTTCCAGCTGTTTTCTGAGAGCCACTTGTTATTGTCTTCTCCTCATAAAAGTGAGGGGAACTGATTCTTCAAGTTGGTTTTATAAGATCACTTGAACTACTTCTCAAATGACTGAATTCACAAGCCAGGTCACAGACTATCCTAGTTCAGGTAACAATGACCTGCAATGCACACGTAAACCTCTTATCCGCCAAGTCCACTGCGTACTCCTAGCCACAGACTCTTTTACTCTGGACATCACCCTGATCCTGGGTGGCTAAATACATGTCCATCGTTTTCACTGGATTGTCCCATCTTTTCATGGTTCTACTTCTGGTTTCTTCTGCATCCTGTTCTGTGCAGTTCCCTGCTGCTCTGGATCTATGCAGTCCCTTTAGGGGAATGTGCTGACCTCAAGATGCTCCTGGCACGAAGGTGGTAAGTGACAGCATCCAAAACCTGGTTCAAAGTTCATGCTATTCCATGATGTCACAGGAGCTGAGGCCTGTCTACACAGTGGCCTACTTCACAACTCCCATAAATAGCCTATATTCCATAAAACGCAGGGGTTGGTCACTATCAGGAGATTGGAATGAAACTTAAAATAACTCCACCAATCCAAATAGGAGGGGTCTGCCCTCAGTTTGTTTTGATCTTTTTTAAAAAAAATCTTTATTTTATTTTATTTTTTATTTTTTTGAGAGAGACAGCATGACCAGAGGGTGAAGGGCAGAGGGAGAGGGAGAGGCAGAGAATCCCAAGCAGGCACCACACCCAGCTCGGTGCCTAACTAACATAAGATCTGATCTCACGACCCTGAGGTCATGACCTGAGCCAAAATCAAGAGGAGGGCACTTAACTGACTGAGCCACCCAGGTGTCCCTCAGTTTCTTTTTCTATTAACCCTTTAAGATAGAGATCTTTTGTATAAGTGAGCAGTAGGTAGAAGAATTGGTGGCACCAACAAAGACCAACAGGACTCACAGCAGGGTCGTCTGTCTTCAGTGGTGCTGGGAGCAGGTCTCTGCGGACTTAACACTCCCTGCATATCACGGGGAGATGGCCACCTATCGCTCAGGTCCTTAAAAATGTTTGTTAAATTCGTTTAGGCAGGGGTAGAAGTACTTTCTAGAAACTGAATTTAATAGCACCTGTCAGGGAGAAGAAAAGCCTATTGTTCAGATCGAAGAGGCTCACAGAGTCAGAAAGTCTGAGGAACTCAACAAAATAGCCTCTGATGTGCGGCACCATGGGGGGAAGGGTTCCAAGGTCCTGGGGGAGACAGGAGAACCGGAAGTCAGCATCTCTGTTGCCTGAGACCTCAGCCAGCTCACTCCTCCTGCCCCTTCCCCATCCTGGGCAAGTGGCGCCTCTAACAGTGAACCCAGGAAAGGAAAAGACAGCAGGAAAGGGAAAACAGGAATAGAAAAATGGAAGGAACAAACAGAATAAAAATAGTAAGATGAGAAGAATGTGGTTTTTTTCCTCGGATACCAAATATGTGTTGTTTTCCACACCAATTCTGACACTAACTGGGTATCTAAAAATTCAATTTAATGACACCGCCTAGCTGGAGTTACCATCACATTCCACACAGGTTAAATGGCTCAGTCCCACAAGACTATGTGCACTTCAGATGCCAGATAGGAATGGGGGGGGTGCTCAGGCTACCTGTGCTTCTGCCAACTGCAAATGTGGGGGCTCCCCTGACCCCTCAGGTATGATTACGACTCACCTTAGGAATGCACTTTACTTACAATGACTGGTTATAAAGGATCTACCTCAGACACAGCCAAAGGGAAGTGATGCATAGGACACTGTAGAGGGTGGGTGCCACAGAACTTCCAGGGCTCCTCCAGGGTGCCACCCTACCAACACATCCATGTGCCCACCAACCAGAAACTCTCTAGAACTTGTTTTGAGGGGTTTTATGGAGGTTTCATTACACAGGCGTGATTGGCTGAATCAGTGGCCATGGTGATTGAGCTCAATCTCTGATGCCTCTCCCCTCCTAGAAGGTTAGGGATGAGGCTGAAAAATTTAACCCTCTCATCACCAAACCTTCACACAGGCAAAAATCTACATATACATTTGGATTTCCCAAAATGTAACTACTAATAACCTAATAGTCGATTAACACACATTTGGTATGTTACAAGTATTATATACTGTATTGTTAAAATAGAGCTAGAGAAAATAAAATCATTAAGAAAAATCACATTTATACTATTGTACTGTATCTGTCCAAAAAGAGAAAATCCACCCTTGCGTTAAGTGGACCTTTGCAGTTCAAACATGTTGTTCAAGAGCCCTGCTGTGGGGCACAGCTACAGCAGTGCTTAGAAAGAAATTAAGAGATAAGTGCTTAGGTAATAAATATACCATAGACAAAATGACCTTACTGGATGTGAACTCCATTCTGTGGGAGATTGACTAGCCTTCTCTTGAGGAATAGACACCCACCTATGAGCCTGGCTACTGGGTTCCTGAACTTTTCCCATAACTACCCAGAAGAGTTGCAGTAGGAATGACTGGACAGAGACAGAAACTGAAAGCTATGACTTTATGTGGCCAGAAACCCAACATAATCTTTGTACAAAGAGAAAAGAGAAGAAAAAATGGCATTGGCAGAAAAAGCAGGATTGTAGCACAGGATGGTCTTGATCCATTGACCATTGGGTTAGGGGTCCAGCACCCTTCTGCGACCTTTTCCTCTGTTGTAACAAAGATCCCTATTGTCGGGGCTATAGGGAAAAAACACTTATGGCATGCCTGTAGCACAGTGAAGGGGTTGATTCAAACTAATTGGAAGCCCAGGGTCCTTAAGCACTATAAAGCCATCATACCATGAGGGAGGCTCCTAACCCTGAGGGTGCTAACTGGAAAATTTTTGGAGAAAGAAATTTATACAGATGAGAAGAAATGTAGGAGAATCACTGAAGTGTATACTGAGTGTCTAGAGGAAGGAAGAAACCTGACAGTGAGGAACTGAAGCAAAGCTAAAATAAGGATCCACCACTTGATCCAATTGGAAATTCAAAATCTACTAAAAATTTCATATGATAACTGTGGACCCAAGGAATTTAACAAAAATCCCCTACCCCTGGACAAGCAGAGCAGGGCTAACTCCATTTTGTGCTACATCCGCCATCTCATGTATGACCCCCACAAGACCTACTTATTGCACTCCCCCCACCCTAGTAAAGCCACTGAGCACACCCTTACTGGAAACGGGCTCATATAGGAATGCGGAACCCCTAAACCGCAAAGAATGTAAACCCCGCCTTTTGCTTGCCAATCCCGCGCGCCAATTCTGACCAGAGTGATAGGCTAGTTCAAATGGTCACTGTAGGGTAAACTGTAATTCAATTGGCCACCTGCGTGTGGACCGACATGACTGTGCAAGTCTGTGTGTGTTACAATCCCATTGGCCACTGGCCCCTATAAAACTGCTACGCCTCTTACCCTCGGGGTACAAGTCCCTGCTCCACTGTGTCGGGTATACTTGGCCCAAGCTCTAGTTTGCAAATAAACCCTCATGCGCTTGCATCAGTGTTGGCTTCTAGGTGGTTTCTCGGATACGCCATCTTGGGCACAATAACAAAAAGACACACATTGGCTTTGTGCCGCTATTAACACAGATTCTTTTTTTTTTTTTTGATTCTTTAATATTTGCCTTAAATGTGTCAGTTGGTAAAGCTTCACAGCCTTAATCCTGAGGCTCAAGTTATAGTTGTATCTGGAGACCCCAAAAATTTAACCAAGGTACTCATTATAACCCTTTAGTAGAGTTACTGAATATGAAGTGGAGGACAAATAGGTAAGTTTTACCTTAATCATCCAAACTATTACTGTCCTGCGTAAATCTTCACAGTCATAGCACCCATTGCCTCAAAATATCCCACATTGGGTAGAAAGCTCTGCCCAAGTGAGTAATAAATTAAAATTAAGACTTTGGGGGCAGCCCGGTGGCTCAGTGGTTTTGCACCGCATTGGACCCAGGGCATGATCCTGGAGACCTGGGATGGAGTCACACATCGGGCTCCCTGCACGGAGCCTGCTTCTCCCTCTGCCTGTGTCTCTACTGCTCTCTCTCTGTCTCTCTCTCTCTGTGTCTGTCATGAAAAAATAAATTTTAAAAATCTTAAAAAAAAATAAAAGACTTTGGTAATTACAGGGGCACCTGGTTGGCTCACTTGGTAGAGCATGTATGTGACTCTTGATCTCAAGGTCGTGAGTTCGGGCCTGATGCTGGGCATGGAGCTTACCTTAAAAATAATAATAATAAAAAAAGACTTTGGTAGTAACAAATTGGCTTGACAAAAGTGAATCCCCATGGATGCCCCTCATCTATTAAAACAGTTAATATAGCCCAGTGCAAAATAAAAATTAAAAATAAAATAGGACTTCCTTCGGGCACCTGGGTGGCTCAGTCAGTTCAGGGTCCGACTGTTAGCTCAGCTCAGGTCTTGGTCTCAGGGTTCTGGGTCCAAGGCTGGTATTACGCCTTCCTTCAATGATTGAAACTTTGGGAAAACCTAATGATTGAAGAAGTGATTATCCCTACTACTGCTCCGTTTAAAAACTTAAATTTACCTATTAAACTTTGCCCGTTAATAAACTTGGAAAGAAGGCAGGCACCTCATGGTGGACTACTGCAACCTTAATTCTGAGGTCCCATTCCCTAAGGCTCCATTACCAAACATTATTGAAATTTCCAAGTCCATCCCATCAGTAACAAAGAAATATTCTGAGATTACAGATTTGGCTAATAAATTCTGTTCGTTGTCTATTTCAATGCCTCTCAGCCATAGTTTGTCTTCACCTCCCAAGGGATACAATACACCTTTACCCATGGGGGTACCTCATGGGTACCTCAACAGCTTTGGGATCCATCACATACAATCTTTGAGGGCAAGACCTTAACTGGACCCAACTTTCTTGACACGCACAGGTATGACATTATATTGATGACATACCTCCTCCAAAGAGAGTCTTCTGACACACTCGTTATGAGGATATGAATCCCAGAGCTCACAAAAGGAGGATGGGTCCTCAATGTTCCATACACAATGCAAGTCCCACCACATCATTTTCAGTTAAAGTACCTGAAAATTATTTGGTAAACCGTCCCTGACACTGTCAAGAAACAGTTGTTAACCTTCTCAGCACAGAAGTCGAAAATCTTTTTGTCTTTTTGGGTTCTCAAAGGCAACATATTCCCTATTTACTAATTTTACTCAATTTGATTGATGCTGTTATTTGCAAATTGACCTCCATGGAATTGATGTAGGAACGAATTAGTGGCAGATGGGGGCCTAAGCAGGGAAAGATCAAGGAAAGGCCCCAGAGTCAGGCTCCTACCCATCCCAAGAAAACAGACATAAGACAGCAAAAACAGAAGAAATAAACGTGGCTCCCTAACTCCAAAATGCTAGGGACTATCCCCCCTTGCATGGCTACTAAGTAATCACAGAAACTCACCAGACTAAAAAGAAATAGGTCATTAAGATGTTTTCAATACAGTCCCTGCTCAAACCAAGACATCACAAGAATCGCAAGCTCATGGGCTACCTGACCAGGCTCACAGATATCCCAGATGCAGAGAAATATTATGGAGGAGGAATCAACCAGAGACAAAGGAACACCTTGCTCATGATATTTATAAGAACATCTTGTTATTACGATAGTTACAAATCCACCACTTTTGTTCTAAATATCCATCCAGATACTGACAAGAAATTTACCAAGTTCCCTGAGCAGTTTCCTATAAAAGACCATAAAAAGCCCTCAGTGGCACCCCTGTCAGGGGGGCCGTCTCAATTCTGAGAACTTTCTCTGCATGTCTGCTTAAAAAACTTCTATCACTTTGCTCACTCTGTGTCGTCTGTTCTAGATTCATTCCTTGACTCCTTGAGACAAGAACCAAGCTCTCCTGTATCATTTTGGTGCCCAAACCGGGGGCCACTCCCCTTAAAGGGTGAGTAAATGTGGATTCTATCCTTTCTTTCCTGGGTGACATCTCTCCCTTCGGTAACCGCTTCTTGTAACAAAAAGCAAAACCAGGTACTTGTCAGCCAGTTAAAGGCAGATAGCGAGGCTGCTGGTCTTAAAGACTCACGTTGACAGGCTTCTGGAGAAAGGTTTGCTCAATCCCCCTTCCCTAAAGGAAGGGAATGTTGGCCTAAGCCTAACCAGCTCCACTTTCTGTTTTCTGGCTTTCTGCATTGGCTTTTCCCCCCGCCTGAGGGCCTTCGCTTATTGTGGGGTCATGCTTGCAAACGGGGCCCCAGGTACTGGAACAGAGAGAAGCAAGGGTGAGGCAGGAAACTTAACTGCAACTGATCATTGTGGAGTCCGAGAAAATTAAGGCCATTCACCTCAAGTTCAGCATTAGCACAAATACAGCCATCTCAGGCCCTGTGAAGAAGAGCTGAACTTTACCTTCCTTCAGTTAAGCCCCATATTAGAATGAGAACAAAGCTCAGAACGCCCTTGGCAGGAAGTCCCATATCAGAAAGACTACAGAGCTCAGAGAATCCCTTATCAGATCTTAAGAAACTCCCCCACCCTTTCCCCTCATATTGGAATGGGAAAAAAACATTCCTCCACCCCTTCTGAAAATTCCCTAGACCAGCCCATGAAAAACCCAGCTGTAACCCACTTCAGGGTCCAAGCTCCTGCTCTGTTGTGTGGAGTATACTTGGACCCACGCTCGAACTTGTAAATAAACCCTTGTGTACTTGCATCGGTGTTGGCTCCTTGGTGGTTTCTCGGATTCGCAATCTTGGGCACAACAATCATGATCGGCCTGACTCATCAGGCACCATGGGGCAAGGGATGCAAGTGAATTTATGTGACCAAAGGATGAGGTCTCCTGTAGGAGAGCCCAGGAACATAAGGTCATTTATAGGATTCCATGTTCATTGATTGGAAGAATTAATATTGTGAAAATGTCAATGATACCCAGGGCAATTGGCACATTTAATGAAATCCCTATCAAAATACCATGGACTTTCTTCAGAGAGTTGGCAAAAATCATCTTGACATTTGTGTGGAATCAGAAAAGACCCCAAATAGCCTGGGGGATATTGAAAAAGAAAACCAGAGCTGGGGGCATCACAATGCCAGATTGCAGGTTGTACTACCAAGCTGTGATCATCAAGACTGGGTGGTACTGGCACAAAAACAGACACATAGATCAATGGAACAGAATAGAGAATCCAGAAATTGTCCCTCAACTCTAGGGTCAACTAATAGTCAACAAAGCAGGAAAGACAATCCACTGGAAAAAGGACAGTCTATTCAACCCAATGGTGCTGGGAAAATTGGACAGCCACGTGCAGAAGAATGAAACTAGACCATTCTCTTACACCACACACAAAGATGAACTCAAAATGGATGAAAGATCTAAATGTGAGACAAGATTCTATCAAAATCCTAGAGGAGAACACAGGCAACACAACACCTCTTTTGAACTTGGCCACGGCAACTTCTTGTAAGATACATCTATGAAGGCAAGGGAAACAAAAGGCAAAATGAACTATTGGGACTTCATCAAGATAAAAACCTTCTGCACAGCAAAAGAAACAACAGAACTAAAAGACAACCCGCGGAGTGGGAGAAGATATTTGCAAATGACGTATCAGATAAAGGGCTAGTATCCAAAATCTATAAAGAACTTCTTAAACTCAACACCAATAAAAAAACAATCCAATCATGAAATGGGCAAAAGACATGAACAGAAATCTAACAGAAGAAGACACAGGCATGGCTAACAAGCACGAGAGAAAATGCTCTGCATCACTGGCCATCAGGGAAATACAAATCAAAACCACAATGAAAAACAAAACAAAACAAAACCAAACCCCAATGAGGGCAGCCCCAGTGCCTCAGCGGTTTAGCGCCACTTTCTGCCCAGGGTGTGATCCTGGAGACCCGGATGGAGTCCCATGTCTGGTTCTGGCATAGAGCCTGCTTCTCCCTCTGCCTGTGTCTCTGCCTCTCTCTGTCTGTCTGTCATGAATAAATGAATAAACTCTTAAAACACACACACACACACACACACACACAATGAAATACCACCTCACACCAGTGAGAATGATGACAATTAACAGGACAGGAAACAACAAATGTGGGAGAGGACGTGGAGAAAGTGGGACCCTCTTGCCCTGTTGGTGGGAATGTGAACTGGTACAGCCACTCTGGAAAACTGTGTGCAGGTTCCTCAAAGAGTTAAAAATAGACCTGCCCTACGACCCAGCAATTGCAGTGCTGGGGATTTACCCCAATGATACAGAGGCAGGGAAACGGCGGGATACCTGCACCTGGGTGTCCACCGAAAGATGGATGGATAAAGAAGATGTGGTCTATACATACAATGCAATATTACTCAGCCATTAGAAACAACGAATACCCACCCTTCGCTTTGATGTGGATAGAACTGGAGGGTATTAATTATGCTAAGTGAAGTCCATCTGAGAAAGACAATCATCATATGGTCTCATTCGTTTGGGGACTATAAAAATAGTGAAAGGCATTATAGGGGGAAGGAAGAGAAAACGAGTGGGAAATATCAGGGAAGGTGACAACACATGAGAAACTCTTAACTCTGGGAAATGAACAAGGGGTAGTGGAAGGGGAGGTGGGTGGGGGAACAGGGTGACTGGGTGATGAGCGCCGAGGGGGGCACTTGCTAGGAGGAGCACTGGGTGTTATGCTACATGCTGGCATATCAAACTACAATAAAAAAATATACAAAAAAACCCCCCAAAATAGGATTCCTTGCTAGCCTAAGGTTCATCTGGAGAGTGCACATAAGGACTGGCAATCCAGCACTCTGAACCTGCCTTTGCTTACCTCTGGTGGCCTTGGGGTCCCCAAGACAGGTTAAAGGATGGAGACCTGTGCAGCCCCGGGGACTCCGCCGTTTAGCCCCGCCTTCAGCCCAGGCCTGATCCAGGAGACCTGGGATTGAGTCCCAGGTCGGGCTCCCTGTAAGGAGCCTGCTTCTCCCTCTGCCTGTGTCTCTGCCGCTTTCTCTCTCTCTGTATGTGTGTCTTATGAATAAATAAATTAAGTCTTTAAAAAAAAACAAAAACAAAGGAGACTGGCCCTGGGGGTGACACCCTGGGAAGCCTCATCCACAAGCAGCACAGGCCTCCCGCTGAGAGACCATAGGTGTTCCACTTACTTCCTCAGCCTTCTAAAAGGAATATCACCGTTTAAATTATTAAGCTTCAGGGATCCCTGGGTGGCGCAGCGGTTTAGCACCTGCCTTTGGCCCAGAGCGTGATCCTGGAGACCCGGGATCGAATCCCACGCCGGGCTCCCGGTGCATGGAGCCTGCTTCTCCCTCTGCCTATGTCTCTGCCTCTCTCTCTCTCTCTATCATAAATAAATAAAAATAAAAAAAATTATTAAGCTTCGCTAAGCTCTGGATTAGGACTCGGTTTTTCACAAGATCCAGAGGAAGCAGGATCATTTAGGTGGCAGACGGGTGAGAGTGGCTACTCCCGCTGGCCTCACCCCTCCTTATCCCAAGATGTCAGGCCACTCTATCACCTTGGATAGGCAGCAAAGGGGCACCTTGGTTTAGGTGAGAACTGACTTGTAGGGATGCCATCAGTGGTCACCTCTCTAGAACAGGTACAGGGCAGGAGATTCCTACGAGAATTTCGAGGTGGGAACCAATCAGCCTTTGCAGAGATGCTTGTGCACTGCATTCTGAAAAGTTGGGGAAATTGACCCACTGACACTGAAAAGGAAGTGTATGATGTTTTTCTGTTCCCAGGCTTGGCTTCAGTATCATCTGGAGGATGGAGAGACCTGGTCCCCCCTGAGGGAAGTATTGAAACAAAGCTATCTTGCAATTAGATTCATACTGTAAAAGGGGAGTTAAATGGTCCAAAGTCCCTTCTGTGCCTTACAAGAGCAGGCCGACTTCTGTAAATCTTGCAAAGAAAACACCTCCCTAGCCAAAAGCAAAAGATCACAAGGGGCAAATGCTGATAACCTGCCCCCTGAGGCTCCCTCCCATCAAGAGGTACCTGTCAAACCTTCCTGCCGGCCTTACCCAGGCTTGCCTCAAACTGAGAAACCTCCCAATGAGAGGAAGGTGCACTAGCTATACCCATGAACTGACATGCGTAGTAGAATTGGCCCAAGTAAGGTACACGTGCCATTCTCTCTCCAAGACTTTATAAACAGATCAAGAGTGACTTGGGCAAATTTGTAGATAATCCTGACCACTATACTGAAGTCTGTCAAAATACAAGCCAAATGCTTGAATTTGATTGCAGAGATATAATGCTGATTCCTCTTTCTTAAGATTTTTAAATTTTTTTGTTTATGAGACACACACACACACACACACACACACACACACACACACAGAGGGGGAGACCTAGGCAGAGGGAGAAGCAGGCTCCATTCAGGAAGCTGGATTCGGGACTCTATTCTGGAACCCTGGGATCACACCCTGAGCCAAAGGCAGACAGATGCTCACAGCTTAGCCACCCAGGCATCCGGGCCTTTTACAAACTTAAACAAGCTTCATTAAAAGCTCCAGCTCTAATTTCCTGTAGGAAAAGAGTTTAACTTGTATGTTACAGAAAGAAAGGGAATAGCATTTGGAGTTGTGACCCAGACGAGGGGATCAACTCAGCAACCGACAGGATACCTAAGCAAAGAATCAGACATGGTGCCAAAAGGAGGGCCGGCTTGTTTACGGGTGGCAGCACCATTGAGCTTCTAATACCTGGAGCTACTAAGATAACCTTGGGGGCAGAAAGAACTGGTTACCCCCCTCCTAATGTAACAAGACTATGGGAATCAAAAGGAGGCTTCTGGCTGATAGTCGCCTCTTGAAATATCAAGCCTTACTCCTAGAGAAACCCCATATTTGCATTACAACTTGTACATCTTAAAATCCTGCAACTTTCTTGCCAGAGGAGGCTGCTAAACTGGAACACGACTGTGAACAAATGATAATGCAAGATGATGCTGCCAGGCAGGATCTGCAGGAGACTCCACTAGACAATCCTGAGTGGAATCTGTATACTGATGGCAGATGCTTTGTAGAGCAGGGAATAAGTGAGGCCCTCTCAAGTACTGAAAGCAAGCCTCTTTCTGTGGAGGCCGAGAGAGAGAAGATCTCTGGCTACCATCTTAAACCCCTAGAGCAGCCCATAAAAACCCAGCTGTAACCCACCTCAGGGTCCAAACCCCTGCTCTGTCGTGTCGGGTATATACTTGGACCCAAGCTCGAGATTGTAAATAAATCCTCATGCGTTTGCATCGCTGTCGGCTCCTTGGTGGTTTTTCAGATATGCAATCTTGGGCACAACATTTGGGGGCTCGTCCGGGATCCAAGAGACCCCTAGGACCCCATCTGGAGGGTGCCAGGCATGGAGAGTATACTCAACTTTTTCCACCTTTTGCGCGCATATTTCCCGAGAGCTCTAAACTGTATTTTTACCTGTAGGAATTCCAATCTGTATTAGGTCGACACTGGCTTAGGCGGTTGTGCTGGCAGACCGTCGACCAAGGGTTTTGGGAGACATCCCTTACGCCTGCCGACTTCCGTCCTCCCGGCAAGCCTACAAATCTGGCCAAGGTGTATGATGTAAGTAAGACAAGGTAAGGATGAGAGTCCAGCAGCCTTCTCAGAAAGGATCATAGAGGCTTTTAGGCAGTACACCCCTATGAACCCAGGAGCCCCAGAAACGAAGGCCGCAATGATCATGGCCTTTGTTAACCGGGCCGCTCCGGACATTAAAAAGAAATTGCAAAGAGTAGAGAGACCGGGGGAGAAGAGCTTGCAGGACTTAGTAATAGTAGCAGAAAAAGTCTATAATAATAAAGTCTGGAAGAGCATCAAACTAAGTGACCGGCAGACCCGAAACCTAGCCAAGATCCTCCTGGCCACAACCATGGACGACCCACGGGAAAGTCGGAGACACCTCAAGAAACTGGCTTCAGGGACAGGTAAGGACGATGGCCCTGGTTCCCATCCGGAGTGCCCTAAACTGAACAAAAGCCAATGTGCTTATTACAAGGAGGAGGGCCACTGGGTGAAAGACTGCCCTAACAAAAGACCCAAGGCCCCTACCAAAAACTTGGAGATAGAGGACATGGACGACTAGAGGAGTCGGGGTTTGGCGCCCCTCCCTGAGCCCAGGGTAGCTCTCAGAGTGGAGGGGCAACCCGCTGAATCCCTAGTGGACACTGGGGCACAACATTCGGTTTTATTACAACCCCAAGGTAAATTGGCTAGCAAAACTTCATGGGTGCAAGGGGCCACGGGCACCAAACAGTACTCATGGACTACCCGGACAACTGTGGATCTAGGCATGGGCCGGGTGTCCTACTCCTTCATGGTCATCCCTGAGTGTCCCTACCCATCGTGAGGTTGGGACTTGCTCACCAAGATGGGGGCACAAATTTGCTTCCACCCCGAAGGGGCAAAAATCCTAAACAAGGAGGGGCACCCGATTCAGGTGCTTGTCCTGAGTTTAGAAGACGAATATCGTCTTCACCAAATGCCCTCGGCCCCAGTGACTGACATTGACCGTTGGATGCAGGAATTTCTCCAAGCATGGGCAGAAATTGGGGGAACTGGGCTTGCCTGGCACCGACTGGCCATTTACATAGAACTAAAGCCAGGGGCAGATCTGTCAGGGTCCGCCAATACCCCATGCCTCCCATAGCCCATATGGGAACCACACCCCACATATGGTAACCAATGGACTTGGGCATATTGAGACCTTGCCAGTCGGCATGGAACACTCACTCTCTTCTGCCGGTGCGGAAACCGCACTCTAATGATTACAGGCCAGTCCAGGACTTAAGGGAAGTCAGCTGGCGAGTGGAGGATATGCACCCTACGGTCCCAAACCCATACACCTTCCTCTCCACCCTGCCTCCACACAAACTTTGCTTTACTGTATTAGATGTAAAAGACGCCTCTTTCAGCCTGCCTTTAGCAACCAAGAGCCAAGACCTTTTCGCCTTTGAATGGACAGACCCCGAGAAAGGCATCAATGGCCAGCTCACCTGGACTCGACTGCCACAAGGATTCAAAAATTCACTGACCATCTTCCATGAGGCCTTACACGAAGACTTGGGTGAGTTCCAGTCCGAGCACCCTCATTTGACCTTATTGCAATATGTACATGATACCCTGTTGGCAGCGGAAGACCAGGACACATGCCTGCGAGGCACCAGGGACTTGCTCCAGACAATAGCGGCTCTAGGATAACCGGCCTCAGCTCAAAAACCCCAGATCTGAAGAGCAGAGGTGAGCAACCTAGGGTACACATTAAAGGATGGACAAAGATGGTTGACAGACGCACGGAAGGAAACCGTCCTAAGGATCCCACAGCCACAAACTGTATGCCAGGTACATGAATTCTTGGGATCAGCAGGGTTCTGTCGATTATCCATTCCGGGTTTTGCCAAGATGGCTAGACCCTCCTCTATGAGGCCACCAGGAACCAGCAGAATTTTGAATGCATAGAGGCCATGAACAAAGCCTTTGATGATCTTAAACAGGCCTTGCTGTCTGCCCCAGCTCTTGGGTTGCCCGACCTAACCAAGCCCTTCTACCTGTATGTGGACGAGAAAGACGGGGTGGCAAAAGGGGTCCTCGTCCAGTACCTAGGTCTCTGGAAGAGACCAATAGCCTATCTCTCGAAAAAGTTGGCCATGGTAGCCACTAGATGGCCCCCATGCTTCAAAATTATTGCCGGTGGCCACTATGGTCAAGGACGCAGACAAACCGGCCATGAGGCAAGAACTGCATGTTACCACCCCATATGCTATTGAAGGGGTACTTAAACAGCCCCCAGACTTCTAGATCAGCAATGCCCGTCTGACCCATTATCAGAGCCTACTGCTAAACCCCACCAGAATTTGATTTAAGGCACCAACAACCCTGAATCCGGCAAAGCTACTCCCTAACCCAGAATGGGACCCCCCTCTACATGTGTCAAGAAATTGTGGCACAGGTGCATGGAATCAGAGCTGATCTCCAGGACCAGCCACTGCCTAATGCGAACACCACCTGGTACACGGACGGCAGCAGTTTTGTCCTAGAAGGAATCAGATTCGCGGGGGCAGCCGTAACCATGGAAACGGAGAACATCTGGGCAGCACCATTGGCAGCCGGAATATCGGCTCACCGGGCAGAAGTGATCGCACTGGCCGAGGCGCTAACCGTGGAGAAAGGTAAACGAATAAACATTTATACTGACAGCAGGTATGCCTTTGCCACCGCGATATCCACGGAGCCCTTCACAGGGAGAGAGGGCTTCTGACAGCAGAGGGAAAAACTATTAAACATAAAACAGGGATCCCTGGGTGCTCAGCGGTTTAGCGCCTGCCTTTGGCCCAGGGCACGATACTGGAGTCCTGGATCGAGTCCCACGTTGGGCTCCCCGCATGGAGCCTGCTTCTCCCTCCTGCTGTGTCTCTGCATCTCTCTCTCTCTCTCTCTATGTGTGTCTATCACGAATAAATACATAAATAAATCTTTAAAAAAATAAAAATAAAACAGAGATCCTTAAACTCCTAAGGGCCCCCTGGCTGCCCAAGGACCTAGCTATCACTCATTGTCCGGAACGCCACAGAGCAGTACTACCAGTAGCCAGGGGAAGCCGAATAGCCGACTCCAAAGCTAAAGACGTGGCCCTTATGATGACCCAGGTTTTAACAACCACACTACCTGATGCGGGGGCTGCAACCCTGCCTGATACTCCCAACTATACTGACACTGACTTGCACTGGATCAAACGCTTGCCTACGACCCAATGCTTGCGTGGCTGGTGGAGGGCCGCAGACTCCAGCCTCATCCAGCCAGAGGAACTAGGACGGCGAGGCCTATCCAAAATGCATCGGAGTACTCATATGGGAACAAAGAAAATGGAAGACCTCAAACGGCACGAAAAGATCACTATTAAAGGCTCTAGAGCAAAGATCAAGCAGATATTGGCGAGCTGCCATGCATACCAGTTAATGCCACTGCCCATGGATCTCACCCAGTTACCCGACTCTGAGGGGACCGCCTAGGAGCCTACCGGGAAGTGGACTTCACTGACGAAAAACCTGGAAAATACGGGGACAAGTATTTACTAGTGTTTGTGGATACTTTTTCAGGGCAGACAGAGGCATTTCACAACAAACATGAAACAGCACAGACCTTGACCAAGAAACTGCTAAAGACAACTTACCGAGGTATGGTTTTCCTGTTAGAATTGGATCAGACAATGGCCCAGGATTCGTCTCTAAGGTAACACAGGGAGTGGCACAAATACTTGGGGCAGATTGGAAATTACATTTTGCATATAGGCCCCAAAGCTCAGGACAGGTAGAGAGGAGGAACAGAACATTCAAGGAGACCTTAACTAAATTAGCTCTGGAGACTGGCGGGAACTGGGTGACTCTCCTCCCCTTTGCCCTATATAGGGTGAGGAACTCCCCATATAAGGGGGGACGGACTCCCTACGAGATCATGTTCGGTCTTCCTCCACCTGTTATCCCCAATTTAAAACCTGAGGTGCTTGCTGAATTGGAAGATCACCCACTTCTTTTCACTCTCCAAATGTTACAATGAACCCATGAGCAGGTGCGGCCTAAGCTGAGGGCCCTCTAGGAGACTGGGCCACCCCCGGACCCCCATCAATATCAGCCAGGTGATTGGGTGTACGTGTGGAGATACCAACACCAGACACTTCAACCTCCCTGGAAGGGACCCTTACATCGTGATCGTGACCACTTCCACCACTCTCAAGGTTGACAGGATTACGCCCTGGGTCCACTACACCCACGACCAGCCAGCTGACACACACGCCTTTCTCAAGGACTTTGTTCCAGAATGGAAAAGCCAACTAGAAAAGGTCAATCCCCGAAAGCTAAGACTGAGCTAATCTCACTTATTTCCCACCTCCAAGACTCCCTAGTCTTAGGTTGTCCTTCAAAATAGAAGGCGATTATACTTAGTCTTCTTACAACAAAGGGTGGGGGGTTATGTGCTGCCACAAACGAAGGCTGTTGCTTCTTTGCTGAAATGTAAATCGGGGCGAGAACAGGAACAAGGTTGGTTCGAACCCTGGTTTAATCATTCCCCCTGGCTGACTACCATGTTATCCTCCCGCCGTCCCACTCATCATCAGCCTCCTCCTTCTAACCTTCAGACCCTGCCTCATTAATCGACGAGTAGCTTCTTGTCAAAGATCGGAGTCAATACAATCCAACTCATGGCACTCAGGCAACAATGACAACCACTGCCTCTTTAGACAGAAACCCAGAACCTGAAATTGGGTCCTGCATAGGATCCAAAGAAAAAGGGGAGAATGAGGCACCCAGGGAATTTAACAAAAATCCCCTACCCCTGTTTTAGTATATGTGCTGCCGAAGTGAGCACAAAAATCTCCTATCCCTGGACAAGCGGAGCAGGACTAACTCCATTTTCTGCTGCACCCACCACCTCCTGATATGACCCCCACAGGACCTGCTTATTGCTTGGGGCGCTGCCCCACCCTAGTCAAGCAACTGAGCACACCCTTACCCGAAATCAGATCATAAAAATGTAACCCCCGCTTGTGCCCCCCAACACTGCGCGCCAATTCTGACCAGAGTGATAGGCCAGTTCAAACGGTCACCATAGGTAGGGTAAACTGGGAGTCAACTGGCCCCCAGTTGCGGGCGGACTCACATGACTGTGCAACCTTCTGTGTGTGTTACAATCCCGTGGGCCACTGGCCCCCGGAAAGCTGCTACGCCTCTGAGCCCCGGGGTCCAAGTCCCTGCTCCGCCGTGTCGGGTACACTTGGACCCAAGCTCGAGCTTGTAAAGAAACCCTCGTGTGTTTGCATCGGTGTCGGCTCCTGGGGGCTTTCTCGGATTTGCTACCTGGGGCACAACGTGGGGTCCTGCTCCCGGGAGCGGGGAAGTCCGTCTCTTTCCTGCTGGACACGGGGCGACTGGCTCCATTCTGCCTTCCACTCGGGTGCCGGGTTCCCCTCTCCAGTGGTGGTGGTGGTGGGAACTGATGGCACCTCCATCGACTCCACGGACGGGCTCCCCTCTCACCCTCCTTCCTTAGAACTCCTTCCTGCCCGGCTCCTCTCCTCGGCCGGGATATCCTACACAAACTCAAGGCCACCGTTCGTCTTTCTCCCTCACCCACTGCCTCTGCTCACCTCGTCTTACCCTTCATTTCTCCTGATCCCTCCACTCCACGCCCCCCGTCTCCCTCTACCCCTTAACCCCCAAGTCTGGGACACCTCTAAACCAATGGTGGCCACTCACCACCCCCCAGTCAAAACCCACTTAAAAGATCAAACCCCCCCGCCTCCTCTCCTTCTCAGCCCCAATTCTCCATTTCGGAAACTCACCGACGGGGACTTAAACCTAGTACAGACCGACTTGGCCAGCACGGCCTCCTTATCCCCAACAGCTCCCCGAGCATCACCCCCATTCTCCCTGCCAGGAAACCTTCTGGAGCCTATCGCCTAGTACAAGGTTGAAGACTCATCAACGAGGATGCTAGCCCTCTCCACCCGCTGGTGCCCAACCCATACGCCCCACTTCCTACTGTTCCCTCCACCGCTACTCACTTCTCACGCTTAGGCCTCAAAGATGCCTTCTTGATTCACTGCTCCTCCACACCCACATTCATACGTTCTCTTGGCCTTCCCATGGGAAGACCCCGACACACATACCTCAGGACAACTGGCCTGGACGGTCCTGCCTCAGGGACTCCAAGGATAGTCCCCATCTCTTTGGCCAGGCCCTTTCTAGACATCTCCAACAAGGCTCTTTCACACAGAGCACACTCCTCCAAGAAGTCGATGACCTTCCCCTTTGTAGGCTCTCCCGACCTTCCTCACAGGAAGACACTGCTCTCCTCCTCAGCTTCCTTGGTTCTAAAGGGTACCCGGTCACTCCCTCCAAAGCGCAACTTTGCACCCCCACGGTTACCTAGCTGGGTATATCCTTAACCCCTACACCTCGAAAACACTCACTGGAGACCGCCTCCGCCTACCACAACACCAGCATCTCCGGCCTCCCCTCTCCCCGCCAGAACGCCGACAACCTTCTCTCTTTCTTGGCTCTCGTGGGTTTCCTCTGGTACTGGATTCCTGACTTCCCTCTCCTGGCACGACCCCTCCACAGGGCAGCCAAACCAACCCCACGGGGGCCACGGACAGACCCCTCCCCTGTCAAACACCTTCTCTCCAAACGGGAAGACTGCCTTACTTTGGGACCCGTTTCAGCTCTTCCAGATCCCCCAAAACCTCCCTACTTATTGACTGATGAACGTTCCCGCTCGGCCCCTCGCCTCCTGGTACAGCCAACAGGACCAACGGAGCGGACACGGGCGTACCTCTCACAACAGCTAGATGTCGCCGCTCAGGGCTGGCAACCATGTCTCAGAGCCCTGGCTGGGGCCGCCTCCCTGACAAAGGAGGCCCTTAGACTCACTCTACAAGGCCCCTCACCGTTTTCTCCTCTCACCGCCTGGGACACAGATCTACTGAGCCAGAAATCTGTTTCTCATCTGGACCCCTCTAGACTCCAACTTGATCTTCTCCTCTTCATCGAAAACCCGGACATCTACCACCCACCAACCTCTCGTCTAAATCCTGCTCCCCTCCTGCGGGTGGGTACTCCCCCCGCGACTCACTCAGAACCCTCCCATTCCTGCCCTCAACTCCTGCACGAGCTGACTCCTCCACGTCGGGACTTTCCTATCAAGCCCTCCCGAAGCCTGACCGAATGAATCGTCTTTGTGGATGGTAGTTCTCTCATCGCCCCGGACGGCCAGAGAGAGACACGCGGCCTACGCCGTAGTTGCTTACCCTCGATGCCGTCCTGGAGGCGGCTGCCCTCCCCCTCGGGACACCACATACACTGCCTCCAAATACGCCTCCCTCATCACACACACACATTCTGTCCTCTGGCAAGAGCGAGGGTGTCTTACCACCAAGGGTACCACCCATAATCAATGGGCACCTCATTTCACAACTACTGGAGACCCTCAGCCCAGACCCTCAGACCCCCCAACCTCACTCAAGTAGCCACTGTCCACTGTCGTGGACCGACCCTCCGAGGACCTGGTGTCCCGAGGCAACAACAAAGCCGACTCTCCACTGCCCGACCCACTGCCTTAGACCCCCACCAGCTCCCCTCCTCTTCCTCCACACACCACAGTCCCCCTCTTACACACACCAGGAAACTCAGACAGACACCCAAAAGGATGGGAGGAATCGCCAGGGACAAAGGCCGCATCTTCATTCCAAAGAAACTCGCTCTTCCAGACCCTTCAGCCCCCATGATCGTTTCAGACATACGGCAGTCCCTACACGTCGGGCCCAAGGCCTTACACCAGTTCCTACAACCCCTTTTCCACCCTCCACATGTGCCACAGGTTACCGGAGAGGCGCCGAAGTCTTGCAAACCCTGCTCCACGGTCAACGCTCGAGGGGGAATTCGCAGGCCCGGCGGGGCCCAATCCCCAGCTCTGCGCACACCAACCTGGCGAGGACTGGCAGCCTGACTTTTCCCACGTGCCACGCCATAAATCCTTTCCCTACCTGTTAGCCTCAGTGGACACCTTTACACGGTGGATAGGGGCTTTCTCCATACCTCGGGACACTGCGGAGGCGGCGGCCACCATAGCCCTCCAACACATCATTCCGAGGTTCGGCCTCCCGCGGACCCTACCATCTGACAACGGCCCGGCCTCATCTCCAGCATCACCCAGCAAGTCTCCGAGAGCCTAAATATTACCTGGAAACCCCATATCCCATACCAACCCCAGTCTTCGGGTAAGGGAGAGCGGGCCGACGGCCTTCTCGAGGGACGTCTCACCAAACTGCCCTTGAAGCCCGCCCGTCCTGGCCACCCTCCTCCCGCTGGCTTTAACAAGGCTCAGAGCTTCCCCTAGAGGGCCGTGGGCTCTAAGTCCCTTTCAGCTTCTCGTGGGCGGCCCTTCCTGCTCACTCAAAATCTTCCCGTCACCGCCTCCTCTGCTCCTATCTTGCCTACCTTACCTAACTCTTCTAAGAGCCCTCCTGCGGGCCCATGCGACTCAGTCAGCCCGACTCCAGGGGAACCCACAGCAGATACTCCCCAAGCCCTGGCCCCAGGGGATAGCGTCCTGCTACAAGAACTATACCCAAAAACCTTACAGCCTAAGTGCACCGGTCCCGATACGGTGGCCCTTACGACCCCCACGGCCGCCAAACTCCTAGCACACCACCCGCGGGGTACACAGCTCTAAGTGAAAGCGAGGCCCCTCACGACACGGATGCGCAGGACCACCTTTGGGACCTACTCCAATACTGCTATGGCTCCATCCTCCTCCTCCTGGTCCTACCTCCTGGTCACTCCACCACTGACCCTGGGTTTAGGTGGACGTTTACATGACAGAAACCTGGCACCGGGGAATGTCCACCACTGATTGTCAACCACTGGGTTGCCAGGCCCTCATCAATTTCTCCATCCCCAATTGCCAGTCAATTCCTGTATCCACATCTGATCCTAGAATCTCTTCCACCTATGATCAAGACCCATCCTACCTGCCAAAACTACCCGGTTGAAATCCACGGATGCTGCCCTTATCGCTACTGGAATATTCATCGCCTTGGCCACTTGTGCCGGGACCCTTTCGCCGGCACCTTTGCAACCAGTGACCCACGAGGCCGCTTCTACAGAACACACAGTAACTATAGCCTAACTATTCTGGACCCTTGGGATTCCCACTGGGCGACGGGGGTAACCGCAAAATTGTACCGCTGCCCCTTTTCCTCCTACCCTACCGTCTTCTCTCCCCGCATCTACACGACATACACACGTGCGGCTCTCACTTCCACCAATCCAACCCGACCGAAGGAACCAGACTCCCACCATACGTGCACAGGAGCAACTTCTCCAAACCCACCTACAGGCTACCCCAGCTCAGGCCCGGGGCGGGGCCCCTTCTCCTAGATGAAACTTAGCCAACAAGGCACTTACTTCCCTCTCCAGCCTTTCAGGCATGGGCAATCTGTCCCACTGTTTTGTCTGTGCCGCCTGGGGCAAAGCCCCCCTCTTCCCTGGTGGCCGTTCCCCTCCCTAACGCATTGAACTGCGCCAACCTCACACCCGCACCTCCAGGGCATTGCATTCTCCCTCTCTCCTGGACAATGCCTTATTCACGGACCCTCTCAACCACCACTTCCCTTTGTCTTACTCCACCCTTAGGTCTTCCCTGCGTGTAGTCACCCTGTCAAATGTTACCTCTCATCACGCCCCGATCCGTGGTCTCTCTTGGCGCAACGGGCAGCCTTTCTGAATCTCTAGGTACCTCTGCCTCTCTCCTCTGTCTGCCTGTCTCCCTGGTTCCGCGACGAACTCTCTCTAGTCGGGCAGAAGTAGCCCTCCTGGCCAGCCTCCCGGAGAAGCACAAACGAGTGACTTTCTCCCACTACTTATCGGGGTCTCCCCGGCTTCAACCCTGGTGGCCGCCCAAGGACACGTCACTGGCGAGACAGGACCCAGGTAGGAAACCCGAACCATACCTTACTTACCCAGACCCCATAGAAAGGCAGAAGCGCTTATCGCCCCGTACCGCTTCCTCCAGTCACATGCCCCAATGCCTATCAGCCCGTACAGACACGAGCCCTTAGCACTCCCCCTTCAAAAGCCGGCTTCCCCGGCTCTGCTCCCTCTCGGCGCCTGGGAACCTCGCCCCAGATGCGCCCACTGAAAGCCTCTTTTGACCCACCTTTGCCTGGCCTCTCTAGTTCATTTGCCTACCAGTCGCATGAAACCTGAGATTTGGTGCCGAAACCCGGGAGGAGTTCGAGGCCCCGCTCTGGAGGGAGCCCCTCTCCTCTCACCACCAGGACCTGAACTGAACCCCACGCCTCGAGTCGCCGGGTAGGCGCCCCCTGATTCCGTGCCCCTGTCCCGCTGGTCCTGCCGGAAGCCGCGGCCGCGCCGGGGCAACTCCACAGAGCCAGCGGGTGGCTCTCCGGTGCTCCCTGGGGATCAGGAGACGTCCTCATCCTTAGGGCCACCTCTGTTTCTCTGGTGACCCTGGGCTGCAAACGGGGACGCCTGTCTTCAGTCTCCGGGTTACCCGGTGAGAATCATGGAACTGCCCAATCCCAATGTGACCCCGAAACTCCGACGGGTTGTCTACTGTCCAATTTCAAAACCCGGGGCCGGGATCCCTGGGTGGCGCAGCGGTCTGGCGCCTGCCTTTGACCCAGGGTCCGATCCTGGAGACCCGGCACCGAATCCCACGTCAGGCTCCCGGTGCATGGAGCCTGCTTCTCCCTCTGCTTGTGTCTCTGCCACCCACCCCCTCTCTCTCTCTGTGTGACTATCATAAATAAATAAAAACTTAAAAAAAAAGAAAAGAAAGAAAACCCGGGGCCTTTCCCAGGACCTGAAAAGGCGCCGCCTCAGCCTCATTCATTTCTCTACGGTGGCCCGGCCCCAATATTACCTGGACAATCAGTCTCCACGGCCCCTGAGGGTACTTCTGACTACCAAATTCTCACGGCCCAGGACAATCTCTAGACCTCAGGGCAAGCGGACCAAGGTCCCAGACATGCAGGCTTTCTGGGACCTCCGCTCTCGCCCCTCTCTCTGCTCCCAATGTTCCACCACCCAGGTCCTTTCGGCGCGGGAGCCGCTCCCTCCGCCCCCTCCACCCATTCCCTCAGCTCCAAGAGCCCCCGAATCCTTTCCCCCTTCCCCTGTCTCAGGGTCCCCTGACACCCTGGCCCGAACACCTACTAGGGGAACGCCAGCCCTGCCCCCTGCCCCCTTCTCCTCCTCCTGCCTCCCAACCACACACCTCCTTACCCGTTTCTGACCCCCAACCTTCACCCCCCTACCTCCCCTCCGATCCAGGTGCACAAGATCCCACAAGGTCTCGCCTCCCCTGACCTGGCCGGCCCCCTGCGACAGGTGGAGGGAGTTGAAGGGATTGTTCGGGTCCACGCTTTCTCCCTTCAGGACCTTTCCCACATGGAAAAGGGGGCTGGGCTCTTACTCTGCTAACCCGGGACTGCAGCCAAGAATTCAGTATTTGGCCCAGGCAGAGGGCTTGCTTGACTTGGCAGGATTTGCATGTGCTGCAGACCACCCCCCTTCCACCAGAGGACAGGGAGCGAATGCAGGCTGCCGCCCGACAACACGCCGGCCGGGTCCGTTTCACCGACGGGGCTGTGCCAATCGGTGCTCGGGCGGTTCCCGCCGAGGATCCCGCACGCCCTTAGCAGACGGGCCGGGAGGGGGGGGGCCGCCGCCGCCGCCGCCGCCGCCCCACGTCCACTGTCTCCACGCTGGCACGCGGGCGGTCTCTAACAGGGCTGTCTGTCAACTACGCTAGGGTCCGGCAAGTCGCTCAGAACCCAGATGAGAAGCCTGCTCTTTGCCTTCAGAGGCTCGCTGAGGCTGTAACCCAGTACCCTCGCCTGGACCCTGCCTCCCCGGCCCCGTCCAGGGCTACTGTGGTGGCGACGCATTTTCTCTCTCAGTCCTCCCCGATACCCGGAAAAAAAAATTCAAGAAGGCCGAAGAGGGTCCCCAAACTCCCATTCCCGACCTGCCGACCATGGCATTGAACGTCTTGAACACCCGAGACGAAGAGCGGCTGAACCGCAGGGGCAGGCCAGACTGCAGCTGCAGGTGCAGGTGCAACTCCACACCCCAGCCTCGCTGGCAGCCCTGCGGCCGGCGGGCTCCGGGAGGCACACAGAGGGGCACCCCACCGCATCCCGCCTGGGGCTTGCGTCAGACGCGGCACCGAGGGACACCGGGCCCGTCCATGTCCCAGGATCACGGAGCCGACGCGGCCAGGCCCGCGATGTCGAGTGACGGGCCACTGGAAATCCGCCTGCCCTGGTCTCGGGGCATCCTCGGCGCCTCCACACGGACGCAACCCTGAGCCGCAAAGTCCAACCTTCCGACTACTCGGACTGGACCACGACTCGCGGGGCCCAGACTCGGACACCCCCTAACCCAGGCCGAGCCTGGGGTGTGGGACCCAGGGAATTTAACAAAAATCCCCTGCCCCTGGACAAGCGGAGCAGGACTAACTCCATTTTCTGCTGCACCCGCCACCTCCTGCTATGACCCCCACAGGACCTGCTTATTGCTTAAGGCGCTGCCCCACCCTAGTCAAGCCACTGAGCACACCCTTACCCGAAATCAGATCATAAAAATGTAACCCCCGCTTGTGCCCCCCAACACTGCGCGCCAATTCTGACCAGAGTGATAGGCCAGTTCAAACGGTCACCATAGGTAGGGTAAACTGGGAGTCAACTCGCCCCCAGTTGCGGGCGGACTCACATGACTGTGCAACCTTCTGTGTGTGTTACAATCCCGTGGGCCACTGGCCCCCGGAAAGCTGCTACGCCTCTGAGCCCCGGGGTCCAAGTCCCTGCTCCGCCGTGTCGGGTACACTTGGACCCAAGCTCGAGCTTGTAAAGAAACCCTCGTGTGTTTGCATCGGTGTCGGCTCCTGGGGGCTTTCTCGGATTTGCTACCTGGGGCACAACGTGGGGTCCTGCTCCCGGGAGCGGGGAAGTCCGTCTCTTTCCTGCTGGACACGGGGCGACTGGCTCCATTCTGCCTTCCACTCGGGTGCCGGGTTCCCCTCTCCAGTGGTGGTGGTGGGGGGAACTGATGGCACCTCCATCTACTCCACGGACGGGCTCCCCTCTCACCCTCCTTCCTTAGAACTCCTTCCTGCCCGGCTCCTCTCCTCGGCCGGGATATCCTACACAAACTCAAGGCCACCGTTCGTCTTTCTCCCTCACCCACTGCCTCTGCTCACCTCGTCTTACCCTTCATTTCTCCTGATCCCTCCACTCCACGCCCCCCGTCTCCCTCTACCCCTTAACCCCCAAGTCTGGGACACCTCTAAACCAATGGTGGCCACTCACCACCCCCCAGTCAAAACCCACTTAAAAGATCAAACCCCCCCGCCTCCTCTCCTTCTCAGCCCCAATTCTCCATTTCGGAAACTCACCGACGGGGACTTAAACCTAGTACAGACCGACTTGGCCAGCACGGCCTCCTTATCCCCAACAGCTCCCCGAGCATCACCCCCATTCTCCCTGCCAGGAAACCTTCTGGAGCCTATCGCCTACTACAAGGTTGAAGACTCATCAACGAGGCTGCTAGCCCTCTCCACCCGCTGGTGCCCAACCCATACGCCCCACTTCCTACTGTTCCCTCCACCGCTACTCACTTCTCACGCTGAGGCCTCAAAGATGCCTTCTTGATTCACTGCTCCTCCACACCCACATTCATACGTTCTCTTGGCCTTCCCATGGGAAGACCCCGACACGCATACCTCAGGACAACTGGCCTGGACGGTCCTGCCTCAGGGACTCCAAGGATAGTCCCCATCTCTTTGGCCAGGCCCTTTCTAGACATCTCCAACAAGGCTCTTTCACACAGAGCACACTCCTCCAAGAAGTCGATGACCTTCCCCTTTGTAGGCCCTCCCGACCTTCCTCACAGGAAGACACTGCTCTCCTCCTCAGCTTCCTTGGTTCTAAAGGGTACCCGGTCACTCCCTCCAAAGCGCAACTTTGCACCCCCACGGTTACCTAGCTGGGTATATCCTTAACCCCTACACCTCGAAAACACTCACTGGAGACCGCCTCCGCCTACCACAACACCAGCATCTCCGGCCTCCCCTCTCCCCGCCAGAACGCCGACAACCTTCTCTCTTTCTTGGCTCTCGTGGGTTTCCTCTGGTACTGGATTCCTGACTTCCCTCTCCTGGCACGACCCCTCCACAGGGCAGCCAAACCAACCCCACGGGGGCCACGGACAGACCCCTCCCCTGTCAAACACCTTCTTTCCAAACGGGAAGACTGCCTTACTTTGGGACCCGTTTCAGCTCTTCCAGATCCCCCAAAACCTCCCTACTTATTGACTGATGAACGTTCCCGCTCGGCCCCTCGCCTCCTGGTACAGCCAACAGGACCAACGGAGCGGACACGGACGTACCTCTCACAACAGCTAGATGTCGCCGCTCAGGGCTGGCAACCACGTCTCAGAGCCCTGGCTGGGGCCGCCTCCCTGACAAAGGAGGCCCTTAGACTCACTCTACAAGGCCCCTCACCGTTTTCTCCTCTCACCGCCTGGGACACAGATCTACTGAGCCAGAAATCTGTTTCTCATCTGGACCCCGCTAGACTCCAACTTGATCTTCTCCTCTTCATCGAAAACCCGGACATCTACCACCCACCAACCTCTCGTCTAAATCCTGCTCCCCTCCTGCGGGTGGGTACTCCCCCCGCGACTCACTCAGAACCCTCCCATTCCTGCCCTCAACTCCTGCACGAGCTGACTCCTCCACGTCGGGACTTTCCTATCAAGCCCTCCCGAAGCCTGACCGAATGAATCGTCTTTGTGGATGGTAGTTCTCTCATCGCCCCGGACGGCCAGAGAGAGACACGCGGCCTACGCCGTACTTGCTTACCCTCGATGCCGTCCTGGAGGCGGCTGCCCTCCCCCTCGGGACACCACATACACTGCCTCCAAATACGCCTCCCTCATCACACACACACATTCTGTCCTCTGGCAAGAGCGAGGGTGTCTTACCACCAAGGGTACCACCCATAATCAATGGGCACCTCATTTCACAACTACTGGAGACCCTCAGCCCAGACCCTCAGACCCCCCAACCTCACTCAAGTAGCCACTGTCCACTGTCGTGGACCGACCCTCCGAGGACCTGGTGTCCCGAGGCAACAACAAAGCCGACTCTCCACTGCCCGACCCACTGCCTTAGACCCCCACCAGCTCCCCTCCTCTTCCTCCACACACCACAGTCCCCCTCTTACACACACCAGGAAACTCAGACAGACACCCAAAAGGATGGGAGGAATCGCCAGGGACAAAGGCCGCATCTTCATTCCAAAGAAACTCGCTCTTCCAGACCCTTCAGCCCCCATGATCGTTTCAGACATACGGCAGTCCCTACACGTCGGGCCCAAGGCCTTACACCAGTTCCTACAACCCCTTTTCCACCCTCCACATGTGCCACAGGTTACCGGAGAGGCGCCGAAGTCTTGCAAACCCTGCTCCACGGTCAACGCTCGAGGGGGAATTCGCAGGCCCGGCGGGGCCCAATCCCCAGCTCTGCGCACACCAACCTGGCGAGGACTGGCAGCCTGACTTTTCCCACGTGCCACGCCATAAATCCTTTCCCTACCTGTTAGCCTCAGTGGACACCTTTACACGGTGGATAGGGGCTTTCTCCATACCTCGGGACACTGCGGAGGCGGCGGCCACCATAGCCCTCCAACACATCATTCCGAGGTTCGGCCTCCCGCGGACCCTACCATCTGACAACGGCCCGGCCTCATCTCCAGCATCACCCAGCAAGTCTCCGAGAGCCTAAATATTACCTGGAAACCCCATATCCCATACCAACCCCAGTCTTCGGGTAAGGGAGAGCGGGCCGACGGCCTTCTCGAGGGACGTCTCACCAAACTGCCCTTGAAGCCCGCCCGTCCTGGCCACCCTCCTCCCGCTGGCTTTAACAAGGCTCAGAGCTTCCCCTAGAGGGCCGTGGGCTCTAAGTCCCTTTCAGCTTCTCGTGGGCGGCCCTTCCTGCTCACTCAAAATCTTCCCGTCACCGCCTCCTCTGCTCCTATCTTGCCTACCTTACCTAACTCTTCTAAGAGCCCTCCTGCGGGCCCATGCGACTCAGTCAGCCCGACTCCAGGGGAACCCACAGCAGATACTCCCCAAGCCCTGGCCCCAGGGGATAGCGTCCTGCTACAAGAACTATACCCAAAAACCTTACAGCCTAAGTGCACCGGTCCCGATACGGTGGCCCTTACGACCCCCACGGCCGCCAAACTCCTAGCACACCACCCGCGGGGTACACAGCTCTAAGTGAAAGCGAGGCCCCTCACGACACGGATGCGCAGGACCACCTTTGGGACCTACTCCAATACTGCTATGGCTCCATCCTCCTCCTCCTGGTCCTACCTCCTGGTCACTCCACCACTGACCCTGGGTTTAGGTGGACGTTTACATGACAGAAACCTGGCACCGGGGAATGTCCACCACTGATTGTCAACCACTGGGTTGCCAGGCCCTCATCAATTTCTCCATCCCCAATTGCCAGTCAATTCCTGTATCCACATCTGATCCTAGAATCTCTTCCACCTATGATCAAGACCCATCCTACCTGCCAAAACTACCCGGTTGAAATCCACGGATGCTGCCCTTATCGCTACTGGAATATTCATCGCCTTGGCCACTTGTGCCGGGACCCTTTCGCCGGCACCTTTGCAACCAGTGACCCACGAGGCCGCTTCTACAGAACACACAGTAACTATAGCCTAACTATTCTGGACCCTTGGGATTCCCACTGGGCGACGGGGGTAACCGCAAAATTGTACCGCTGCCCCTTTTCCTCCTACCCTACCGTCTTCTCTCCCCGCATCTACACGACATACACACGTGCGGCTCTCACTTCCACCAATCCAACCCGACCGAAGGAACCAGACTCCCACCATACGTGCACAGGAGCAACTTCTCCAAACCCACCTACAGGCTACCCCAGCTCAGGCCCGGGGCGGGGCCCCTTCTCCTAGATGAAACTTAGCCAAAAAGGCACTTACTTCCCTCTCCAGCCTTTCAGGCATGGGCAATCTGTCCCACTGTTTTATCTGTGCCGCCTGGGGCAAAGCCCCCCTCTTCCCTGGTGGCCGTTCCCCTCCCTAACGCATTGAACTGCGCCAACCTCACACCCGCACCTCCAGGGCATTGCATTCTCCCTCTCTCCTGGACAATGCCTTATTCACGGACCCTCTCAACCACCACTTCCCTTTGTCTTACTCCACCCTTAGGTCTTCCCTGCGTGTAGTCACCCTGTCAAATGTTACCTCTCATCACGCCCCGATCCGTGGTCTCTCTTGGCGCAACGGGCAGCCTTTCTGAATCTCTAGGTACCTCTGCCTCTCTCCTCTGTCTGCCTGTCTCCCTGGTTCCGCGACGAACTCTCTCTAGTCGGGCAGAAGTAGCCCTCCTGGCCAGCCTCCCGGAGAAGCACAAACGAGTGATCTTTCTCCCACTACTTATCGGGGTCTCCCCGGCTTCAACCCTGGTGGCCGCCCAAGGACACGTCACTGGCGAGACAGGACCCAGGTAGGAAACCTGAACCATACCTTACTTACCCAGACCCCATAGAAAGGCAGAAGCGCTTATCGCCCCGTACCGCTTCCTCCAGTCACATGCCCCAATGCCTATCAGCCCGTACAGACACGAGCCCTTAGCACTCCCCCTTCAAAAGCCGGCTTCCCCGGCTCTGCTCCCTCTCGGGGCCTGGGAACCTCGCCCCAGATGCGCCCACTGAAAGCCTCTTTTGACCCACCTTTGCCTGGCCTCTCTAGTTCATTTGCCTACCAGTCGCATGAAACCTGAGATTTGGTGCCGAAACCCGGGAGGAGTTCGAGGCCCCGCTTTGGAGGGAGCCCCTCTCCTCTCACCACCAGGACCTGAACTGAACCCCACGCCTCGAGTCGCCGGGTAGGCGCCCCCTGATTCCGTGCCCCTGTCCCGCTGGTCCTGCCGGAAGCCGCGGCCGCGCCAGGGCAACTCCACAGAGCCAGCGGGTGGCTCTCCGGTGCTCCCTGGGGATCAGGAGACGTCCTCATCCTTAGGGCCACCTCTGTTTCTCTGGTGACCCTGGGCTGCAAACGGGGACGCCTGTCTTCAGTCTCCGGGTTACCCGGTGCGAATCATGGAACTGCCCAATCCCAATGTGACCCCGAAACTCCGACGGGTTGTCTACTGTCCAATTTCAAAACCCGGGGCCGGGATCCCTGGGTGGCGCAGCGGTCTGGCGCCTGCCTTTGACCCAGGGTCCGATCCTGGAGACCCGGCACCGAATCCCACGTCAGGCTCCCGGTGCATGGAGCCTGCTTCTCCCTCTGCTTGTGTCTCTGCCACCCACCCCCTCTCTCTCTGTGTGTGACTATCATAAATAAATAAAAACTTAAAAAAAAAGAAAAGAAAGAAAACCCGGGGCCTTTCCCAGGACCTGAAAAGGCGCCGCCTCAGCCTCATTCATTTCTCTACGGTGGCCCGGCCCCAATATTACCTGGACAATCAGTCTCCACGGCCCCTGAGGGTACTTCTGACTACCAAATTCTCACGGCCCAGGACAATCTCTAGACCTCAGGGCAAGCGTACCAAGGTCCAGGACATGCAGGCTTTCTGGGACCTCCGCTCTCGCCCCTCTCTCTGCTCCCAATGTTCCACCACCCAGGTCCTTTCGGCGCGGGAGCCGCTCCCTCCGCCCCCTCCACCCATTCCCTCAGCTCCAAGAGCCCCCGAATCCTTTCCCCCTTCCCCTGTCTCAGGGTCCCCTGACACCCTGGCCCGAACACCTACTAGGGGAACGCCAGCCCTGCCCCATGCCCCCTTCTCCTCCTCCCGCCTCCCAACCACACACCTCCTTACCCGTTTCTGACCCCCAACCTTCACCCCCCTACCTCCCCTCCGATCCAGGTGCACAAGATCCCACAAGGTCTCGCCTCCCCTGACCTGGCCGGCCCCCTGCGACAGGTGGTGGGAGCTGAAGGGATTGTTCGGGTCCACGCTTTCTCCCTTCAGGACCTTTCCCACATGGAAAAGGGGGCTGGGCTCTTACTCTGCTAACCCGGGACTGCAGCCAAGAAGTCAGTATTCGGCCCAGGCAGAGGGCTTGCTTGACTTGGCAGGATTTGCATGTGCTGCAGACCACCCCCCTTCCACCAGAGGACAGGGAGCGAATGCAGGCTGCCGCCCGACAACACGCCGGCCGGGTCCGTTTCACCGACGGGGCTGTGCCAATCGGTGCTCGGGCGGTTCCCGCCGAGGATCCCGCACGCCCTTAGCAGACGGGCCGGGAGGGGGGGGGGCCGCCGCCGCCGCCGCCCCACGTCCACTGTCTCCACGCTGGCACGCCGGCGGTCTCTAACAGGGCTGTCTGTCAACTACGCTAGGGTCCGGCAAGTCGCTCAGAACCCAGATGGAAGCCTGCTCTTTGCCTTCAGAGGCTCGCTGTGGCTGTAACCCAGTACCCTCGCCTGGACCCTGCCTCCCCGGCCCCGTCCAGGGCTACTGTGGTGGCGACGCATTTTCTCTCTCAGTCCTCCCCGATACCCGGAAAAAATAATTCAAGAAGGCCGAAGAGGGTCCCCAAACTCCCATTCCCGACCTGCCGACCATGGCATTGAACGTCTTGAACACCCGAGACGAAGAGCGGCTGAACCGCAGGGGCAGGCCAGACTGCAGCTGCAGGTGCAGGTGCAACTCCACACCCCAGCCTCGCTGGCAGCCCTGCGGCCGGCGGGCTCCGGGAGGCACACAGAGGGGCACCCCACCGCATCCCGCCTGGGGCTTGCGTCAGACGCGGCACCGAGGGACACCGGGCCCGTCAATGTCCCAGGATCACGGAGCCGACGCGGCCAGGCCCGCGATGTCGAGTGACGGGCCACTGGAAATCCGCCTGCCCTGGTCTCGGGGCATCCTCGGCGCCTCCACACGGACGCAACCCTGAGCCGCAAAGTCCAACCTTCCGACTACTCGGACTGGACCACGACTCGCGGGGCCCAGACTCGGACACCCCCTAACCCAGGCCGAGCCTGGGGTGTGGGACCCAGGGAATTTAACAAAAATCCCCTGCCCCTGGACAAGCGGAGCAGGACTAACTCCATTTTCTGCTGCACCCGCCACCTCCTGCTATGACCCCCACAGGACCTGCTTATTGTTTAAGGCGCTGCCCCACCCTAGTCAAGCCACTGAGCACACCCTTACCCGAAATCAGATCATAAAAATGTAACCTCCGCTTGTGCCCCCCAACACTGCGTGCCAATTCTGACCAGAGTGATAGGCCAGTTCAAACGGTCACCATAGGTAGGGTAAACTGGGAGTCAACTGGCCCCCAGTTGCGGGCGGACTCACATGACTGTGCAACCTTCTGTGTGTGTTACAATCCCGTGGGCCACTGGCCCCCGGAAAGCTGCTACGCCTCTGAGCCCCGGGGTCCAAGTCCCTGCTCCGCCGTGTCGGGTATACTTGGACCCAAGCTCGAGCTTGTAAAGAAACCCTCGTGTGTTTGCATCGGTGTCGGCTCCTGGGGGCTTTCTCGGATTTGCTACCTGGGGCGCAACGTGGGGTCCTGCTCCCGGGAGCGGGGAAGTCCATCTCTTTCCTGCTGGACACGGGGCGACTGGCTCCATTCTGCCTTCCACTCGGGTGCCGGGTTCCCCTCTCCAGTGGTGGTGGTGGGGGGAACTGATGGCACCTCCATCTACTCCACGGACGGGCTCCCCTCTCACCCTCCTTCCTTAGAACTCCTTCCTGCCCGGCTCCTCTCCTCGGCCGGGATATCCTACACAAACTCAAGGCCACCGTTCGTCTTTCTCCCTCACCCACTGCCTCTGCTCACCTCGTCTTACCCTTCATTTCTCCTGATCCCTCCACTCCACGCCCCCCGTCTCCCTCTACCCCTTAACCCCCAAGTCTGGGACACCTCTAAACCAATGGTGGCCACTCACCACCCCCCAGTCAAAACCCACTTAAAAGATCAAACCCCCCCGCCTCCTCTCCTTCTCAGCCCCAATTCTCCATTTCGGAAACTCACCGACGGGGACTTAAACCTAGTACAGACCGACTTGGCCAGCACGGCCTCCTTATCCCCAACAGCTCCCCGAGCATCACCCCCATTCTCCCTGCCAGGAAACCTTCTGGAGCCTATCGCCTAGTACAAGGTTGAAGACTCATCAACGAGGCTGCTAGCCCTCTCCACCCGCTGGTGCCCAACCCATACGCCCCACTTCCTACTGTTCCCTCCACCGCTACTCACTTCTCACGCTGAGGCCTCAAAGATGCCTTCTTGATTCACTGCTCCTCCACACCCACATTCATACGTTCTCTTGGCCTTCCCATGGGAAGACCCCGACACACATACCTCAGGACAACTGGCCTGGACGGTCCTGCCTCAGGGACTCCAAGGATAGTCCCCATCTCTTTGGCCAGGCCCTTTCTAGACATCTCCAACAAGGCTCTTTCACACAGACCACACTCCTCCAAGAAGTCGATGACCTTCCCCTTTGTAGGCCCTCCCGACCTTCCTCACAGGAAGACACTGCTCTCCTCCTCAGCTTCCTTGGTTCTAAAGGGTACCCGGTCACTCCCTCCAAAGCGCAACTTTGCACCCCCACGGTTACCTAGCTGGGTATATCCTTAACCCCTACACCTCGAAAACACTCACTGAAGACCGCCTCCGCCTACCACAACACCAGCATCTCCGGCCTCCCCTCTCCCCGCCAGAACGCCGACAACCTTCTCTCTTTCTTGGCTCTCGTGGGTTTCCTCTGGTACTGGATTCCTGACTTCGCTCTCCTGGCACGACCCCTCCACAGGGCAGCCAAACCAACCCCACGGGGGCCACGGACAGACCCCTCCCCTGTCAAACACCTTCTTTCCAAACGGGAAGACTGCCTTACTTTGGGACCCGTTTCAGCTCTTCAAGATCCCCCAAAACCTCCCTACTTATTGACTGATGAACGTTCCCGCTCGGCCCCTCGCCTCCTGGTACAGCCAACAGGACCAACGGAGCGGACACGGGCGTACCTCTCACAACAGCTAGATGTCGCCGCTCAGGGCTGGCAACCACGTCTCAGAGCCCTGGCTGGGGCCGCCTCCCTGACAAAGGAGGCCCTTAGACTCACTCTACAAGGCCCCTCACCGTTTTCTCCTCTCACCGCCTGGGACACAGATCTACTGAGCCAGAAATCTGTTTCTCATCTGGACCCCGCTAGACTCCAACTTGATCTTCTCCTCTTCATCGAAAACCCGGACATCTACCACCCACCAACCTCTCGTCTAAATCCTGCTCCCCTCCTGCGGGTGGGTACTCCCCCCGCGACTCACTCAGAACCCTCCCATTCCTGCCCTCAACTCCTGCACGAGCTGACTCCTCCACGTCGGGACTTTCCTATCAAGCCCTCCCGAAGCCTGACCGAATGAATCGTCTTTGTGGATGGTAGTTCTCTCATCGCCCCGGACGGCCAGAGAGAGACACGCGGCCTACGCCGTACTTGCTTACCCTCGATGCCGTCCTGGAGGCGGCTGCCCTCCCCCTCGGGACACCACATACACTGCCTCCAAATACGCCTCCCTCATCACACACACACATTCTGTCCTCTGGCAAGAGCGAGGGTGTCTTACCACCAAGGGTACCACCCATAATCAATGGGCACCTCATTTCACAACTACTGGAGACCCTCAGCCCAGACCCTCAGACCCCCCAACCTCACTCAAGTAGCCACTGTCCACTGTCGTGGACCGACCCTCCGAGGACCTGGTGTCCCGAGGCAACAACAAAGCCGACTCTCCACTGCCCGACCCACTGCCTTAGACCCCCACCAGCTCCCCTCCTCTTCCTCCACACACCACAGTCCCCCTCTTACACACACCAGGAAACTCAGACAGACACCCAAAAGGATGGGAGGAATCGCCAGGGACAAAGGCCGCATCTTCATTCCAAAGAAACTCGCTCTTCCAGACCCTTCAGCCCCCATGATCGTTTCAGACATACGGCAGTCCCTACACGTCGGGCCCAAGGCCTTACACCAGTTCCTACAACCCCTTTTCCACCCTCCACATGTGCCACAGGTTACCGGAGAGGCGCCGAAGTCTTGCAAACCCTGCTCCACGGTCAACGCTCGAGGGGGAATTCGCAGGCCCGGCGGGGCCCAATCCCCAGCTCTGCGCACACCAACCTGGCGAGGACTGGCAGCCTGACTTTTCCCACGTGCCACGCCATAAATCCTTTCCCTACCTGTTAGCCTCAGTGGACACCTTTACACGGTGGATAGGGGCTTTCTCCATACCTCGGGACACTGCGGAGGCGGCGGCCACCATAGCCCTCCAACACATCATTCCGAGGTTCGGCCTCCCGCGGACCCTACCATCTGACAACGGCCCGGCCTCATCTCCAGCATCACCCAGCAAGTCTCCGAGAGCCTAAATATTACCTGGAAACCCCATATCCCATACCAACCCCAGTCTTCGGGTAAGGGAGAGCGGGCCGACGGCCTTCTCGAGGGACGTCTCACCAAACTGCCCTTGAAGCCCGCCCGTCCTGGCCACCCTCCTCCCGCTGGCTTTAACAAGGCTCAGAGCTTCCCCTAGAGGGCCGTGGGCTCTAAGTCCCTTTCAGCTTCTCGTGGGCGGCCCTTCCTGCTCACTCAAAATCTTCCCGTCACCGCCTCCTCTGCTCCTATCTTGCCTACCTTACCTAACTCTTCTAAGAGCCCTCCTGCGGGCCCATGCGACTCAGTCAGCCCGACTCCAGGGGAACCCACAGCAGATACTCCCCAAGCCCTGGCCCCAGGGGATAGCGTCCTGCTACAAGAACTATACCCAAAAACCTTACAGCCTAAGTGCACCGGTCCCGATACGGTGGCCCTTACGACCCCCACGGCCGCCAAACTCCTAGCACACCACCCGCGGGGTACACAGCTCTAAGTGAAAGCGAGGCCCCTCACGACACGGATGCGCAGGACCACCTTTGGGACCTACTCCAATACTGCTATGGCTCCATCCTCCTCCTCCTGGTCCTACCTCCTGGTCACTCCACCACTGACCCTGGGTTTAGGTGGACGTTTACATGACAGAAACCTGGCACCGGGGAATGTCCACCACTGATTGTCAACCACTGGGTTGCCAGGCCCTCATCAATTTCTCCATCCCCAATTGCCAGTCAATTCCTGTATCCACATCTGATCCTAGAATCTCTTCCACCTATGATCAAGACCCATCCTACCTGCCAAAACTACCCGGTTGAAATCCACGGATGCTGCCCTTATCGCTACTGGAATATTCATCGCCTTGGCCACTTGTGCCGGGACCCTTTCGCCGGCACCTTTGCAACCAGTGACCCACGAGGCCGCTTCTACAGAACACACAGTAACTATAGCCTAACTATTCTGGACCCTTGGGATTCCCACTGGGCGACGGGGGTAACCGCAAAATTGTACCGCTGCCCCTTTTCCTCCTACCCTACCGTCTTCTCTCCCCGCATCTACACGACATACACACGTGCGGCTCTCACTTCCACCAATCCAACCCGACCGAAGGAACCAGACTCCCACCATACGTGCACAGGAGCAACTTCTCCAAACCCACCTACAGGCTACCCCAGCTCAGGCCCGGGGCGGGGCCCCTTCTCCTAGATGAAACTTAGCCAACAAGGCACTTACTTCCCTCTCCAGCCTTTCAGGCATGGGCAATCTGTCCCACTGTTTTGTCTGTGCCGCCTGGGGCAAAGCCCCCCTCTTCCCTGGTGGCCGTTCCCCTCCCTAACGCATTGAACTGCGCCAACCTCACACCCGCACCTCCAGGGCATTGCATTCTCCCTCTCTCCTGGACAATGCCTTATTCACGGACCCTCTCAACCACCACTTCCCTTTGTCTTACTCCACCCTTAGGTCTTCCCTGCGTGTAGTCACCCTGTCAAATGTTACCTCTCATCACGCCCCGATCCGTGGTCTCTCTTGGCGCAACGGGCAGCCTTTCTGAATCTCTAGGTACCTCTGCCTCTCTCCTCTGTCTGCCTGTCTCCCTGGTTCCGCGACGAACTCTCTCTAGTCGGGCAGAAGTAGCCCTCCTGGCCAGCCTCCCGGAGAAGCACAAACGAGTGACTTTCTCCCACTACTTATCGGGGTCTCCCCGGCTTCAACCCTGGTGGCCGCCCAAGGACACGTCACTGGCGAGACAGGACCCAGGTAGGAAACCCGAACCATACCTTACTTACCCAGACCCCATAGAAAGGCAGAAGCGCTTATCGCCCCGTACCGCTTCCTCCAGTCACATGCCCCAATGCCTATCAGCCCGTACAGACACGAGCCCTTAGCACTCCCCCTTCAAAAGCCGGCTTCCCCGGCTCTGCTCCCTCTCGGCGCCTGGGAACCTCGCCCCAGATGCGCCCACTGAAAGCCTCTTTTGACCCACCTTTGCCTGGCCTCTCTAGTTCATTTGCCTACCAGTCGCATGAAACCTGAGATTTGGTGCCGAAACCCGGGAGGAGTTCGAGGCCCCGCTCTGGAGGGAGCCCCTCTCCTCTCACCACCAGGACCTGAACTGAACCCCACGCCTCGAGTCGCCGGGTAGGCGCCCCCTGATTCCGTGCCCCTGTCCCGCTGGTCCTGCCGGAAGCCGCGGCCGCGCCGGGGCAACTCCACAGAGCCAGCGGGTGGCTCTCCGGTGCTCCCTGGGGATCAGGAGACGTCCTCATCCTTAGGGCCACCTCTGTTTCTCTGGTGACCCTGGGCTGCAAACGGGGACGCCTGTCTTCAGTCTCCGGGTTACCCGGTGCGAATCATGGAACTGCCCAATCCCAATGTGACCCCGAAACTCCGACGGGTTGTCTACTGTCCAATTTCAAAACCCGGGGCCGGGATCCCTGGGTGGCGCAGCGGTCTGGCGCCTGCCTTTGACCCAGGGTCCGATCCTGGAGACCCGGCACCGAATCCCACGTCAGGCTCCCGGTGCATGGAGCCTGCTTCTCCCTCTGCTTGTGTCTCTGCCACCCACCCCCTCTCTCTCTCTGTGTGACTATCATAAATAAATAAAAACTTAAAAAAAAAGAAAAGAAAGAAAACCCGGGGCCTTTCCCAGGACCTGAAAAGGCGCCGCCTCAGCCTCATTCATTTCTCTACGGTGGCCCGGCCCCAATATTACCTGGACAATCAGTCTCCACGGCCCCTGAGGGTACTTCTGACTACCAAATTCTCACGGCCCAGGACAATCTCTAGACCTCAGGGCAAGCGGACCAAGGTCCCAGACATGCAGGCTTTCTGGGACCTCCGCTCTCGCCCCTCTCTCTGCTCCCAATGTTCCACCACCCAGGTCCTTTCGGCGCGGGAGCCGCTCCCTCCGCCCCGCCCCCTCCACCCATTCCCTCAGCTCCAAGAGCCCCCGAATCCTTTCCCCCTTCCCCTGTCTCAGGGTCCCCTGACACCCTGGCCCGAACACCTACTAGGGGAACGCCAGCCCTGCCCCCTGCCCCCTTCTCCTCCTCCTGCCTCCCAACCACACACCTCCTTACCCGTTTCTGACCCCCAACCTTCACCCCCCTACCTCCCCTCCGATCCAGGTGCACAAGATCCCACAAGGTCTCGCCTCCCCTGACCTGGCCGGCCCCCTGCGACAGGTGGAGGGAGTTGAAGGGATTGTTCGGGTCCACGCTTTCTCCCTTCAGGACCTTTCCCACATGGAAAAGGGGGCTGGGCTCTTACTCTGCTAACCCGGGACTGCAGCCAAGAATTCAGTATTTGGCCCAGGCAGAGGGCTTGCTTGACTTGGCAGGATTTGCATGTGCTGCAGACCACCCCCCTTCCACCAGAGGACAGGGAGCGAATGCAGGCTGCCGCCCGACAACACGCCGGCCGGGTCCGTTTCACCGACGGGGCTGTGCCAATCGGTGCTCGGGCGGTTCCCGCCGAGGATCCCGCACGCCCTTAGCAGACGGGCCGGGAGGGGGGGGGCCGCCGCCGCCGCCGCCGCCGCCCCACGTCCACTGTCTCCACGCTGGCACGCGGGCGGTCTCTAACAGGGCTGTCTGTCAACTACGCTAGGGTCCGGCAAGTCGCTCAGAACCCAGATGAGAAGCCTGCTCTTTGCCTTCAGAGGCTCGCTGAGGCTGTAACCCAGTACCCTCGCCTGGACCCTGCCTCCCCGGCCCCGTCCAGGGCTACTGTGGTGGCGACGCATTTTCTCTCTCAGTCCTCCCCGATACCCGGAAAAAAAATTCAAGAAGGCCGAAGAGGGTCCCCAAACTCCCATTCCCGACCTGCCGACCATGGCATTGAACGTCTTGAACACCCGAGACGAAGAGCGGCTGAACCGCAGGGGCAGGCCAGACTGCAGCTGCAGGTGCAGGTGCAACTCCACACCCCAGCCTCGCTGGCAGCCCTGCGGCCGGCGGGCTCCGGGAGGCACACAGAGGGGCACCCCACCGCATCCCGCCTGGGGCTTGCGTCAGACGCGGCACCGAGGGACACCGGGCCCGTCCATGTCCCAGGATCACGGAGCCGACGCGGCCAGGCCCGCGATGTCGAGTGACGGGCCACTGGAAATCCGCCTGCCCTGGTCTCGGGGCATCCTCGGCGCCTCCACACGGACGCAACCCTGAGCCGCAAAGTCCAACCTTCCGACTACTCGGACTGGACCACGACTCGCGGGGCCCAGACTCGGACACCCCCTAACCCAGGCCGAGCCTGGGGTGTGGGACCCAGGGAATTTAACAAAAATCCCCTGCCCCTGGACAAGCGGAGCAGGACTAACTCCATTTTCTGCTGCACCCGCCACCTCCTGCTATGACCCCCACAGGACCTGCTTATTGCTTAAGGCGCTGCCCCACCCTAGTCAAGCCACTGAGCACACCCTTACCCGAAATCAGATCATAAAAATGTAACCCCCGCTTGTGCCCCCCAACACTGCGCGCCAATTCTGACCAGAGTGATAGGCCAGTTCAAACGGTCACCATAGGTAGGGTAAACTGGGAGTCAACTCGCCCCCAGTTGCGGGCGGACTCACATGACTGTGCAACCTTCTGTGTGTGTTACAATCCCGTGGGCCACTGGCCCCCGGAAAGCTGCTACGCCTCTGAGCCCCGGGGTCCAAGTCCCTGCTCCGCCGTGTCGGGTACACTTGGACCCAAGCTCGAGCTTGTAAAGAAACCCTCGTGTGTTTGCATCGGTGTCGGCTCCTGGGGGCTTTCTCGGATTTGCTACCTGGGGCACAACGTGGGGTCCTGCTCCCGGGAGCGGGGAAGTCCGTCTCTTTCCTGCTGGACACGGGGCGACTGGCTCCATTCTGCCTTCCACTCGGGTGCCGGGTTCCCCTCTCCAGTGGTGGTGGTGGGGGGAACTGATGGCACCTCCATCTACTCCACGGACGGGCTCCCCTCTCACCCTCCTTCCTTAGAACTCCTTCCTGCCCGGCTCCTCTCCTCGGCCGGGATATCCTACACAAACTCAAGGCCACCGTTCGTCTTTCTCCCTCACCCACTGCCTCTGCTCACCTCGTCTTACCCTTCATTTCTCCTGATCCCTCCACTCCACGCCCCCCGTCTCCCTCTACCCCTTAACCCCCAAGTCTGGGACACCTCTAAACCAATGGTGGCCACTCACCACCCCCCAGTCAAAACCCACTTAAAAGATCAAACCCCCCCGCCTCCTCTCCTTCTCAGCCCCAATTCTCCATTTCGGAAACTCACCGACGGGGACTTAAACCTAGTACAGACCGACTTGGCCAGCACGGCCTCCTTATCCCCAACAGCTCCCCGAGCATCACCCCCATTCTCCCTGCCAGGAAACCTTCTGGAGCCTATCGCCTACTACAAGGTTGAAGACTCATCAACGAGGCTGCTAGCCCTCTCCACCCGCTGGTGCCCAACCCATACGCCCCACTTCCTACTGTTCCCTCCACCGCTACTCACTTCTCACGCTGAGGCCTCAAAGATGCCTTCTTGATTCACTGCTCCTCCACACCCACATTCATACGTTCTCTTGGCCTTCCCATGGGAAGACCCCGACACGCATACCTCAGGACAACTGGCCTGGACGGTCCTGCCTCAGGGACTCCAAGGATAGTCCCCATCTCTTTGGCCAGGCCCTTTCTAGACATCTCCAACAAGGCTCTTTCACACAGAGCACACTCCTCCAAGAAGTCGATGACCTTCCCCTTTGTAGGCCCTCCCGACCTTCCTCACAGGAAGACACTGCTCTCCTCCTCAGCTTCCTTGGTTCTAAAGGGTACCCGGTCACTCCCTCCAAAGCGCAACTTTGCACCCCCACGGTTACCTAGCTGGGTATATCCTTAACCCCTACACCTCGAAAACACTCACTGGAGACCGCCTCCGCCTACCACAACACCAGCATCTCCGGCCTCCCCTCTCCCCGCCAGAACGCCGACAACCTTCTCTCTTTCTTGGCTCTCGTGGGTTTCCTCTGGTACTGGATTCCTGACTTCCCTCTCCTGGCACGACCCCTCCACAGGGCAGCCAAACCAACCCCACGGGGGCCACGGACAGACCCCTCCCCTGTCAAACACCTTCTTTCCAAACGGGAAGACTGCCTTACTTTGGGACCCGTTTCAGCTCTTCCAGATCCCCCAAAACCTCCCTACTTATTGACTGATGAACGTTCCCGCTCGGCCCCTCGCCTCCTGGTACAGCCAACAGGACCAACGGAGCGGACACGGACGTACCTCTCACAACAGCTAGATGTCGCCGCTCAGGGCTGGCAACCACGTCTCAGAGCCCTGGCTGGGGCCGCCTCCCTGACAAAGGAGGCCCTTAGACTCACTCTACAAGGCCCCTCACCGTTTTCTCCTCTCACCGCCTGGGACACAGATCTACTGAGCCAGAAATCTGTTTCTCATCTGGACCCCGCTAGACTCCAACTTGATCTTCTCCTCTTCATCGAAAACCCGGACATCTACCACCCACCAACCTCTCGTCTAAATCCTGCTCCCCTCCTGCGGGTGGGTACTCCCCCCGCGACTCACTCAGAACCCTCCCATTCCTGCCCTCAACTCCTGCACGAGCTGACTCCTCCACGTCGGGACTTTCCTATCAAGCCCTCCCGAAGCCTGACCGAATGAATCGTCTTTGTGGATGGTAGTTCTCTCATCGCCCCGGACGGCCAGAGAGAGACACGCGGCCTACGCCGTACTTGCTTACCCTCGATGCCGTCCTGGAGGCGGCTGCCCTCCCCCTCGGGACACCACATACACTGCCTCCAAATACGCCTCCCTCATCACACACACACATTCTGTCCTCTGGCAAGAGCGAGGGTGTCTTACCACCAAGGGTACCACCCATAATCAATGGGCACCTCATTTCACAACTACTGGAGACCCTCAGCCCAGACCCTCAGACCCCCCAACCTCACTCAAGTAGCCACTGTCCACTGTCGTGGACCGACCCTCCGAGGACCTGGTGTCCCGAGGCAACAACAAAGCCGACTCTCCACTGCCCGACCCACTGCCTTAGACCCCCACCAGCTCCCCTCCTCTTCCTCCACACACCACAGTCCCCCTCTTACACACACCAGGAAACTCAGACAGACACCCAAAAGGATGGGAGGAATCGCCAGGGACAAAGGCCGCATCTTCATTCCAAAGAAACTCGCTCTTCCAGACCCTTCAGCCCCCATGATCGTTTCAGACATACGGCAGTCCCTACACGTCGGGCCCAAGGCCTTACACCAGTTCCTACAACCCCTTTTCCACCCTCCACATGTGCCACAGGTTACCGGAGAGGCGCCGAAGTCTTGCAAACCCTGCTCCACGGTCAACGCTCGAGGGGGAATTCGCAGGCCCGGCGGGGCCCAATCCCCAGCTCTGCGCACACCAACCTGGCGAGGACTGGCAGCCTGACTTTTCCCACGTGCCACGCCATAAATCCTTTCCCTACCTGTTAGCCTCAGTGGACACCTTTACACAGTGGATAGGGGCTTTCTCCATACCTCGGGACACTGCGGAGGCGGCGGCCACCATAGCCCTCCAACACATCATTCCGAGGTTCGGCCTCCCGCGGGCCCTACCATCTGACAACGGCCCGGCCTCATCTCCAGCATCACCCAGCAAGTCTCCGAGAGCCTAAATATTACCTGGAAACCCCATATCCCATACCAACCCCAGTCTTCGGGTAAGGGAGAGCGGGCCGACGGCCTTCTCGAGGGACGTCTCACCAAACTGCCCTTGAAGCCCGCCCGTCCTGGCCACCCTCCTCCCGCTGGCTTTAACAAGGCTCAGAGCTTCCCCTAGAGGGCCGTGGGCTCCAAGTCCCTTTCAGCTTCTCGTGGGCGGCCCTTCCTGCTCACTCAAAATCTTCCCGTCACCGCCTCCTCTGCTCCTATCTTGCCTACCTTACCTAACTCTTCTAAGAGCCCTCCTGCGGGCCCATGCGACTCAGTCAGCCCGACTCCAGGGGAACCCACAGCAGATACTCCCCAAGCCCTGGCCCCAGGGGATAGCGTCCTGCTACAAGAACTATACCCAAAAACCTTACAGCCTAAGTGCACCGGTCCCGATACGGTGGCCCTTACGACCCCCACGGCCGCCAAACTCCTAGCACACCACCCGCGGGGTACACAGCTCTAAGTGAAAGCGAGGCCCCTCACGACACGGATGCGCAGGACCACCTTTGGGACCTACTCCAATACTGCTATGGCTCCATCCTCCTCCTCCTGGTCCTACCTCCTGGTCACTCCACCACTGACCCTGGGTTTAGGTGGACGTTTACATGACAGAAACCTGGCACCGGGGAATGTCCACCACTGATTGTCAACCACTGGGTTGCCAGGCCCTCATCAATTTCTCCATCCCCAATTGCCAGTCAATTCCTGTATCCACATCTGATCCTAGAATCTCTTCCACCTATGATCAAGACCCATCCTACCTGCCAAAACTACCCGGTTGAAATCCACGGATGCTGCCCTTATCGCTACTGGAATATTCATCGCCTTGGCCACTTGTGCCGGGACCCTTTCGCCGGCACCTTTGCAACCAGTGACCCACGAGGCCGCTTCTACAGAACACACAGTAACTATAGCCTAACTATTCTGGACCCTTGGGATTCCCACTGGGCGACGGGGGTAACCGCAAAATTGTACCGCTGCCCCTTTTCCTCCTACCCTACCGTCTTCTCTCCCCGCATCTACACGACATACACACGTGCGGCTCTCACTTCCACCGATCCAACCCGACCGAAGGAACCAGACTCCCACCATACGTGCACAGGAGCAACTTCTCCAAACCCACCTACAGGCTACCCCAGCTCAGGCCCGGGGCGGGGCCCCTTCTCCTAGATGAAACTTAGCCAACAAGGCACTTACTTCCCTCTCCAGCCTTTCAGGCATGGGCAATCTGTCCCACTGTTTTGTCTGTGCCGCCTGGGGCAAAGCCCCCCTCTTCCCTGGTGGCCGTTCCCCTCCCTAACGCATTGAACTGCGCCAACCTCACACCCGCACCTCCAGGGCATTGCATTCTCCCTCTCTCCTGGACAATGCCTTATTCACGGACCCTCTCAACCACCACTTCCCTTTGTCTTACTCCACCCTTAGGTCTTCCCTGCGTGTAGTCACCCTGTCAAATGTTACCTCTCATCACGCCCCGATCCGTGGTCTCTCTTGGCGCAACGGGCAGCCTTTCTGAATCTCTAGGTACCTCTGCCTCTCTCCTCTGTCTGCCTGTCTCCCTGGTTCCGCGACGAACTCTCTCTAGTCGGGCAGAAGTAGCCCTCCTGGCCAGCCTCCCGGAGAAGCACAAACGAGTGATCTTTCTCCCACTACTTATCGGGGTCTCCCCGGCTTCAACCCTGGTGGCCGCCCAAGGACACGTCACTGGCGAGACAGGACCCAGGTAGGAAACCCGAACCATACCTTACTTACCCAGACCCCATAGAAAGGCAGAAGCGCTTATCGCCCCGTACCGCTTCCTCCAGTCACATGCCCCAATGCCTATCAGCCCGTACAGACACGAGCCCTTAGCACTCCCCCTTCAAAAGCCGCCTTCCCCGGCTCTGCTCCCTCTCGGCGCCTGGGAACCTCGCCCCAGATGCGCCCACTGAAAGCCTCTTTTGACCCACCTTTGCCTGGCCTCTCTAGTTCATTTGCCTACCAGTCGCATGAAACCTGAGATTTGGTGCCGAAACCCGGGAGGAGTTCGAGGCCCCGCTCTGGAGGGAGCCCCTCTCCTCTCACCACCAGGACCTGAACTGAACCCCACGCCTCGAGTCGCCGGGTAGGCGCCCCCTGATTCCGTGCCCCTGTCCCGCTGGTCCTGCCGGAAGCCGCGGCCGCGCCGGGGCAACTCCACAGAGCCAGCGGGTGGCTCTCCGGTGCTCCCTGGGGATCAGGAGACGTCCTCATCCTTAGGGCCACCTCTGTTTCTCTGGTGACCCTGGGCTGCAAACGGGGACGCCTGTCTTCAGTCTCCGGGTTACCCGGTGCGAATCATGGAACTGCCCAATCCCAATGTGACCCCGAAACTCCGACGGGTTGTCTACTGTCCAATTTCAAAACCCGGGGCCGGGATCCCTGGGTGGCGCAGCGGTCTGGCGCCTGCCTTTGACCCAGGGTCCGATCCTGGAGACCCGGCACCGAATCCCACGTCAGGCTCCCGGTGCATGGAGCCTGCTTCTCCCTCTGCTTGTGTCTCTGCCACCCACCCCCTCTCTCTCTCTGTGTGACTATCATAAATAAATAAAAACTTAAAAAAAAAGAAAAGAAAGAAAACCCGGGGCCTTTCCCAGGACCTGAAAAGGCGCCGCCTCAGCCTCATTCATTTCTCTACGGTGGCCCGGCCCCAATATTACCTGGACAATCAGTCTCCACGGCCCCTGAGGGTACTTCTGACTACCAAATTCTCACGGCCCAGGACAATCTCTAGACCTCAGGGCAAGCGGACCAAGGTCCCAGACATGCAGGCTTTCTGGGACCTCCGCTCTCGCCCCTCTCTCTGCTCCCAATGTTCCACCACCCAGGTCCTTTCGGCGCGGGAGCCGCTCCCTCCGCCCCCTCCACCCATTCCCTCAGCTCCAAGAGCCCCCGAATCCTTTCCCCCTTCCCCTGTCTCAGGGTCCCCTGACACCCTGGCCCGAACACCTACTAGGGGAACGCCAGCCCTGCCCCCTGCCCCCTTCTCCTCCTCCTGCCTCCCAACCACACACCTCCTTACCCGTTTCTGACCCCCAACCTTCACCCCCCTACCTCCCCTCCGATCCAGGTGCACAAGATCCCACAAGGTCTCGCCTCCCCTGACCTGGCCGGCCCCCTGCGACAGGTGGAGGGAGTTGAAGGGATTGTTCGGGTCCACGCTTTCTCCCTTCAGGACCTTTCCCACATGGAAAAGGGGGCTGGGCTCTTACTCTGCTAACCCGGGACTGCAGCCAAGAATTCAGTATTTGGCCCAGGCAGAGGGCTTGCTTGACTTGGCAGGATTTGCATGTGCTGCAGACCACCCCCCTTCCACCAGAGGACAGGGAGCGAATGCAGGCTGCCGCCCGACAACACGCCGGCCGGGTCCGTTTCACCGACGGGGCTGTGCCAATCGGTGCTCGGGCGGTTCCCGCCGAGGATCCCGCACGCCCTTAGCAGACGGGCCGGGAGGGGGGGGGCCGCCGCCGCCGCCGCCGCCGCCCCACGTCCACTGTCTCCACGCTGGCACGCGGGCGGTCTCTAACAGGGCTGTCTGTCAACTACGCTAGGGTCCGGCAAGTCGCTCAGAACCCAGATGAGAAGCCTGCTCTTTGCCTTCAGAGGCTCGCTGAGGCTGTAACCCAGTACCCTCGCCTGGACCCTGCCTCCCCGGCCCCGTCCAGGGCTACTGTGGTGGCGACGCATTTTCTCTCTCAGTCCTCCCCGATACCCGGAAAAAAAAATTCAAGAAGGCCGAAGAGGGTCCCCAAACTCCCATTCCCGACCTGCCGACCATGGCATTGAACGTCTTGAACACCCGAGACGAAGAGCGGCTGAACCGCAGGGGCAGGCCAGACTGCAGCTGCAGGTGCAGGTGCAACTCCACACCCCAGCCTCGCTGGCAGCCCTGCGGCCGGCGGGCTCCGGGAGGCACACAGAGGGGCACCCCACCGCATCCCGCCTGGGGCTTGCGTCAGACGCGGCACCGAGGGACACCGGGCCCGTCCATGTCCCAGGATCACGGAGCCGACGCGGCCAGGCCCGCGATGTCGAGTGACGGGCCACTGGAAATCCGCCTGCCCTGGTCTCGGGGCATCCTCGGCGCCTCCACACGGAGGCAACCCTGAGCCGCAAAGTCCAACCTTCCGACTACTCGGACTGGACCACGACTCGCGGGGCCCAGACTCGGACACCCCCTAACCCAGGCCGAGCCTGGGGTGTGGGACCCAGGGAATTTAACAAAAATCCCCTGCCCCTGGACAAGCGGAGCAGGACTAACTCCATTTTCTGCTGCACCCGCCACCTCCTGCTATGACCCCCACAGGACCTGCTTATTGCTTAAGGCGCTGCCCCACCCTAGTCAAGCCACTGAGCACACCCTTACCCGAAATCAGATCATAAAAATGTAACCCCCGCTTGTGCCCCCCAACACTGCGCGCCAATTCTGACCAGAGTGATAGGCCAGTTCAAACGGTCACCATAGGTAGGGTAAACTGGGAGTCAACTGGCCCCCAGTTGCGGGCGGACTCACATGACTGTGCAACCTTCTGTGTGTGTTACAATCCCGTGGGCCACTGGCCCCCGGAAAGCTGCTACGCCTCTGAGCCCCGGGGTCCAAGTCCCTGCTCCGCCGTGTCGGGTACACTTGGACCCAAGCTCGAGCTTGTAAAGAAACCCTCGTGTGTTTGCATCGGTGTCGGCTCCTGGGGGCTTTCTCGGATTTGCTACCTGGGGCGCAACGTGGGGTCCTGCTCCCGGGAGCGGGGAAGTCCGTCTCTTTCCTGCTGGACACGGGGCGACTGGCTCCATTCTGCCTTCCACTCGGGTGCCGGGTTCCCCTCTCCAGTGGTGGTGGGGGGGGGAACTGATGGCACCTCCATCTACTCCACGGACGGGCTCCCCTCTCACCCTCCTTCCTTAGAACTCCTTCCTGCCCGGCTCCTCTCCTCGGCCGGGAGATCCTACACAAACTCAAGGCCACCGTTCGTCTTTCTCCCTCACCCACTGCCTCTGCTCACCTCGTCTTACCCTTCATTTCTCCTGATCCCTCCACTCCACGCCCCCCGTCTCCCTCTACCCCTTAACCCCCAAGTCTGGGACACCTCTAAACCAATGGTGGCCACTCACCACCCCCCAGTCAAAACCCACTTAAAAGATCAAACCCCCCCGCCTCCTCTCCTTCTCAGCCCCAATTCTCCATTTCGGAAACTCACCGACGGGGACTTAAACCTAGTACAGACCGACTTGGCCAGCACGGCCTCCTTATCCCCAACAGCTCCCCGAGCATCACCCCCATTCTCCCTGCCAGGAAACCTTCTGGAGCCTATCGCCTAGTACAAGGTTGAAGACTCATCAACGAGGCTGCTAGCCCTCTCCACCCGCTGGTGCCCAACCCATACGCCCCACTTCCTACTGTTCCCTCCACCGCTACTCACTTCTCACGCTGAGGCCTCAAAGATGCCTTCTTGATTCACTGCTCCTCCACACCCACATTCATACGTTCTCTTGGCCTTCCCATGGGAAGACCCTGACACGCATACCTCAGGACAACTGGCCTGGACGGTCCTGCCTCAGGGACTCCAAGGATAGTCCCCATCTCTTTGGCCAGGCCCTTTCTAGACATCTCCAACAAGGCTCTTTCACACAGAGCACACTCCTCCAAGAAGTCGATGACCTTCCCCTTTGTAGGCCCTCCCGACCTTCCTCACAGGAAGACACTGCTCTCCTCCTCAGCTTCCTTGGTTCTAAAGGGTACCCGGTCACTCCCTCCAAAGCGCAACTTTGCACCCCCACGGTTACCTAGCTGGGTATATCCTTAACCCCTACACCTCGAAAACACTCACTGGAGACCGCCTCCGCCTACCACAACACCAGCATCTCCGGCCTCCCCTCTCCCCGCCAGAACGCCGACAACCTTCTCTCTTTCTTGGCTCTCGTGGGTTTCCTCTGGTACTGGATTCCTGACTTCCCTCTCCTGGCACGACCCCTCCACAGGGCAGCCAAACCAACCCCACGGGGGCCACGGACAGACCCCTCCCCTGTCAAACACCTTCTTTCCAAACGGGAAGACTGCCTTACTTTGGGACCCGTTTCAGCTCTTCCAGATCCCCCAAAACCTCCCTACTTATTGACTGATGAACGTTCCCGCTCGGCCCCTCGCCTCCTGGTACAGCCAACAGGACCAACGGAGCGGACACGGACGTACCTCTCACAACAGCTAGATGTCGCCGCTCAGGGCTGGCAACCACGTCTCAGAGCCCTGGCTGGGGCCGCCTCCCTGACAAAGGAGGCCCTTAGACTCACTCTACAAGGCCCCTCACCGTTTTCTCCTCTCACCGCCTGGGACACAGATCTACTGAGCCAGAAATCTGTTTCTCATCTGGACCCCTCTAGACTCCAACTTGATCTTCTCCTCTTCATCGAAAACCCGGACATCTACCACCCACCAACCTCTCGTCTAAATCCTGCTCCCCTCCTGCGGGTGGGTACTCCCCCCGCGACTCACTCAGAACCCTCCCATTCCTGCCCTCAACTCCTGCACGAGCTGACTCCTCCACGTCGGGACTTTCCTATCAAGCCCTCCCGAAGCCTGACCGAATGAATCCTCTTTGTGGATGGTAGTTCTCTCATCGCCCCGGACGGCCAGAGAGAGACACGCGGCCTACGCCGTACTTGCTTACCCTCGATGCCGTCCTGGAGGCGGCTGCCCTCCCCCTCGGGACACCACATACACTGCCTCCAAATACGCCTCCCTCATCACACACACACATTCTGTCCTCTGGCAAGAGCGAGGGTGTCTTACCACCAAGGGTACCACCCATAATCAATGGGCACCTCATTTCACAACTACTGGAGACCCTCAGCCCAGACCCTCAGACCCCCCAACCTCACTCAAGTAGCCACTGTCCACTGTCGTGGACCGACCCTCCGAGGACCTGGTGTCCCGAGGCAACAACAAAGCCGACTCTCCACCGCCCGACCCACTGCCTTAGACCCCCACCAGCTCCCCTCCTCTTCCTCCACACACCACAGTCCCCCTCTTACACACACCAGGAAACTCAGACAGACACCCAAAAGGATGGGAGGAATCGCCAGGGACAAAGGCCGCATCTTCATTCCAAAGAAACTCGCTCTTCCAGACCCTTCAGCCCCCATGATCGTTTCAGACATACGGCAGTCCCTACACGTCGGGCCCAAGGCCTTACACCAGTTCCTACAACCCCTTTTCCACCCTCCACATGTGCCACAGGTTACCGGAGAGGCGCCGAAGTCTTGCAAACCCTGCTCCACGGTCAACGCTCGAGGGGGAATTCGCAGGCCCGGCGGGGCCCAATCCCCAGCTCTGCGCACACCAACCTGGCGAGGACTGGCAGCCTGACTTTTCCCACGTGCCACGCCATAAATCCTTTCCCTACCTGTTAGCCTCAGTGGACACCTTTACACGGTGGATAGGGGCTTTCTCCATACCTCGGGACACTGCGGAGGCGGCGGCCACCATAGCCCTCCAACACATCATTCCGAGGTTCGGCCTCCCGCGGGCCCTACCATCTGACAACGGCCCGGCCTCATCTCCAGCATCACCCAGCAAGTCTCCGAGAGCCTAAATATTACCTGGAAACCCCATATCCCATACCAACCCCAGTCTTCGGGTAAGGGAGAGCGGGCCGACGGCCCTCTCGAGGGACGTCTCACCAAACTGCCCTTGAAGCCCGCCCGTCCTGGCCACCCTCCTCCCGCTGGCTTTAACAAGGCTCAGAGCTTCCCCTAGAGGGCCGTGGGCTCCAAGTCCCTTTCAGCTTCTCGTGGGCGGCCCTTCCTGCTCACTCAAAATCTTCCCGTCACCGCCTCCTCTGCTCCTATCTTGCCTACCTTACCTAACTCTTCTAAGAGCCCTCCTGCGGGCCCATGCGACTCAGTCAGCCCGACTCCAGGGGAACCCACAGCAGATACTCCCCAAGCCCTGGCCCCAGGGGATAGCGTCCTGCTACAAGAACTATACCCAAAAACCTTACAGCCTAAGTGCACCGGTCCCGATACGGTGGCCCTTACGACCCCCACGGCCGCCAAACTCCTAGCACACCACCCGCGGGGTACACAGCTCTAAGTGAAAGCGAGGCCCCTCACGACACGGATGCGCAGGACCACCTTTGGGACCTACTCCAATACTGCTATGGCTCCATCCTCCTCCTCCTGGTCCTACCTCCTGGTCACTCCACCACTGACCCTGGGTTTAGGTGGACGTTTACATGACAGAAACCTGGCACCGGGGAATGTCCACCACTGATTGTCAACCACTGGGTTGCCAGGCCCTCATCAATTTCTCCATCCCCAATTGCCAGTCAATTCCTGTATCCACATCTGATCCTAGAATCTCTTCCACCTATGATCAAGACCCATCCTACCTGCCAAAACTACCCGGTTGAAATCCACGGATGCTGCCCTTATCGCTACTGGAATATTCATCGCCTTGGCCACTTGTGCCGGGACCCTTTCGCCGGCACCTTTGCAACCAGTGACCCACGAGGCCGCTTCTACAGAACACACAGTAACTATAGCCTAACTATTCTGGACCCTTGGGATTCCCACTGGGCGACGGGGGTAACCGCAAAATTGTACCGCTGCCCCTTTTCCTCCTACCCTACCGTCTTCTCTCCCCGCATCTACACGACATACACACGTGCGGCTCTCACTTCCACCAATCCAACCCGACCGAAGGAACCAGACTCCCACCATACGTGCACAGGAGCAACTTCTCCAAACCCACCTACAGGCTACCCCAGCTCAGGCCCGGGGCGGGGCCCCTTCTCCTAGATGAAACTTAGCCAACAAGGCACTTACTTCCCTCTCCAGCCTTTCAGGCATGGGCAATCTGTCCCACTGTTTTGTCTGTGCCGCCTGGGGCAAAGCCCCCCTCTTCCCTGGTGGCCGTTCCCCTCCCTAACGCATTGAACTGCGCCAACCTCACACCCGCACCTCCAGGGCATTGCATTCTCCCTCTCTCCTGGACAATGCCTTATTCACGGACCCTCTCAACCACCACTTCCCTTTGTCTTACTCCACCCTTAGGTCTTCCCTGCGTGTAGTCACCCTGTCAAATGTTACCTCTCATCACGCCCCGATCCGTGGTCTCTCTTGGCGCAACGGGCAGCCTTTCTGAATCTCTAGGTACCTCTGCCTCTCTCCTCTGTCTGCCTGTCTCCCTGGTTCCGCGACGAACTCTCTCTAGTCGGGCAGAAGTAGCCCTCCTGGCCAGCCTCCCGGAGAAGCACAAACGAGTGATCTTTCTCCCACTACTTATCGGGGTCTCCCCGGCTTCAACCCTGGTGGCCGCCCAAGGACACGTCACTGGCGAGACAGGACCCAGGTAGGAAACCCGAACCATACCTTACTTACCCAGACCCCATAGAAAGGCAGAAGCGCTTATCGCCCCGTACCGCTTCCTCCAGTCACATGCCCCAATGCCTATCAGCCCGTACAGACACGAGCCCTTAGCACTCCCCCTTCAAAAGCCGGCTTCCCCGGCTCTGCTCCCTCTCGGGGCCTGGGAACCTCGCCCCAGATGCGCCCACTGAAAGCCTCTTTTGACCCACCTTTGCCTGGCCTCTCTAGTTCATTTGCCTACCAGTCGCATGAAACCTGAGATTTGGTGCCGAAACCCGGGAGGAGTTCGAGGCCCCGCTCTGGAGGGAGCCCCTCTCCTCTCACCACCAGGACCTGAACTGAACCCCACGCCTCGAGTCGCCGGGTAGGCGCCCCCTGATTCCGTGCCCCTGTCCCGCTGGTCCTGCCGGAAGCCGCGGCCGCGCCGGGGCAACTCCACAGAGCCAGCGGGTGGCTCTCCGGTGCTCCCTGGGGATCAGGAGACGTCCTCATCCTTAGGGCCACCTCTGTTTCTCTGGTGACCCTGGGCTGCAAACGGGGACGCCTGTCTTCAGTCTCCGGGTTACCCGGTGCGAATCATGGAACTGCCCAATCCCAATGTGACCCCGAAACTCCGACGGGTTGTCTACTGTCCAATTTCAAAACCCGGGGCCGGGATCCCTGGGTGGCGCAGCGGTCTGGCGCCTGCCTTTGACCCAGGGTCCGATCCTGGAGACCCGGCACCGAATCCCACGTCAGGCTCCCGGTGCATGGAGCCTGCTTCTCCCTCTGCTTGTGTCTCTGCCACCCACCCCCTCTCTCTCTCTGTGTGACTATCATAAATAAATAAAAACTTAAAAAAAAAGAAAAGAAAGAAAACCCGGGGCCTTTCCCAGGACCTGAAAAGGCGCCGCCTCAGCCTCATTCATTTCTCTACGGTGGCCCGGCCCCAATATTACCTGGACAATCAGTCTCCACGGCCCCTGAGGGTACTTCTGACTACCAAATTCTCACGGCCCAGGACAATCTCTAGACCTCAGGGCAAGCGGACCAAGGTCCCAGACATGCAGGCTTTCTGGGACCTCCGCTCTCGCCCCTCTCTCTGCTCCCAATGTTCCACCACCCAGGTCCTTTCGGCGCGGGAGCCGCTCCCTCCGCCCCCTCCACCCATTCCCTCAGCTCCAAGAGCCCCCGAATCCTTTCCCCCTTCCCCTGTCTCAGGGTCCCCTGACACCCTGGCCCGAACACCTACTAGGGGAACGCCAGCCCTGCCCCCTGCCCCCTTCTCCTCCTCCTGCCTCCCAACCACACACCTCCTTACCCGTTTCTGACCCCCAACCTTCACCCCCCTACCTCCCCTCCGATCCAGGTGCACAAGATCCCACAAGGTCTCGCCTCCCCTGACCTGGCCGGCCCCCTGCGACAGGTGGAGGGAGTTGAAGGGATTGTTCGGGTCCACGCTTTCTCCCTTCAGGACCTTTCCCACATGGAAAAGGGGGCTGGGCTCTTACTCTGCTAACCCGGGACTGCAGCCAAGAATTCAGTATTTGGCCCAGGCAGAGGGCTTGCTTGACTTGGCAGGATTTGCATGTGCTGCAGACCACCCCCCTTCCACCAGAGGACAGGGAGCGAATGCAGGCTGCCGCCCGACAACACGCCGGCCGGGTCCGTTTCACCGACGGGGCTGTGCCAATCGGTGCTCGGGCGGTTCCCGCCGAGGATCCCGCACGCCCTTAGCAGACGGGACGGGAGGCGGGGGGGCCGCCGCCGCCGCCGCCGCCGCCGCCGCCGCCCCACGTCCACTGTCTCCACGCTGGCACGCGGGCGGTCTCTAACAGGGCTGTCTGTCAACTACGCTAGGGTCCGGCAAGTCGCTCAGAACCCAGATGAGAAGCCTGCTCTTTGCCTTCAGAGGCTCGCTGAGGCTGTAACCCAGTACCCTCGCCTGGACCCTGCCTCCCCGGCCCCGTCCAGGGCTACTGTGGTGGCGACGCATTTTCTCTCTCAGTCCTCCCCGATACCCGGAAAAAAAAATTCAAGAAGGCCGAAGAGGGTCCCCAAACTCCCATTCCCGACCTGCCGACCATGGCATTGAACGTCTTGAACACCCGAGACGAAGAGCGGCTGAACCGCAGGGGCAGGCCAGACTGCAGCTGCAGGTGCAGGTGCAACTCCACACCCCAGCCTCGCTGGCAGCCCTGCGGCCGGCGGGCTCCGGGAGGCACACAGAGGGGCACCCCACCGCATCCCGCCTGGGGCTTGCGTCAGACGCGGCACCGAGGGACACCGGGCCCGTCAATGTCCCAGGATCACGGAGCCGACGCGGCCAGGCCCGCGATGTCGAGTGACGGGCCACTGGAAATCCGCCTGCCCTGGTCTCGGGGCATCCTCGGCGCCTCCACACGGAGGCAACCCTGAGCTGCAAAGTCCAACCTTCCGACTACTCGGACTGGACCACGACTCGCGGGGCCCAGACTCGGACACCCCCTAACCCAGGCCGAGCCTGGGGTGTGGGACCCAGGGAATTTAACAAAAATCCCCTGCCCCTGGACAAGCGGAGCAGGACTAACTCCATTTTCTGCTGCACCCGCCACCTCCTGCTATGACCCCCACAGGACCTGCTTATTGCTTAAGGCGCTGCCCCACCCTAGTCAAGCCACTGAGCACACCTTTACCCGAAATCAGATCATAAAAATGTAACCCCCGCTTGTGCCCCCCAACACTGCGCGCCAATTCTGACCAGAGTGATAGGCCAGTTCAAACGGTCACCATAGGTAGGGTAAACTGGGAGTCAACTGGCCCCCAGTTGCGGGCGGACTCACATGACTGTGCAACCTTCTGTGTGTGTTACAATCCCGTGGGCCACTGGCCCCCGGAAAGCTGCTACGCCTCTGAGCCCCGGGGTCCAAGTCCCTGCTCCGCCGTGTCGGGTACACTTGGACCCAAGCTCGAGCTTGTAAAGAAACCCTCGTGTGTTTGCATCGGTGTCGGCTCCTGGGGGCTTTCTCGGATTTGCTACCTGGGGCACAACGTGGGGTCCTGCTCCCGGGAGCGGGGAAGTCCGTCTCTTTCCTGCTGGACACGGGGCGACTGGCTCCATTCTGCCTTCCACTCGGGTGCCGGGTTCCCCTCTCCAGTGGTGGTGGGGGGGGGAACTGATGGCACCTCCATCTACTCCACGGACGGGCTCCCCTCTCACCCTCCTTCCTTAGAACTCCTTCCTGCCCGGCTCCTCTCCTCGGCCGGGATATCCTACACAAACTCAAGGCCACCGTTCGTCTTTCTCCCTCACCCACTGCCTCTGCTCACCTCGTCTTACCCTTCATTTCTCCTGATCCCTCCACTCCACGCCCCCCGTCTCCCTCTACCCCTTAACCCCCAAGTCTGGGACACCTCTAAACCAATGGTGGCCACTCACCACCCCCCAGTCAAAACCCACTTAAAAGATCAAACCCCCCCGCCTCCTCTCCTTCTCAGCCCCAATTCTCCATTTCGGAAACTCACCGACGGGGACTTAAACCTAGTACAGACCGACTTGGCCAGCACGGCCTCCTTATCCCCAACAGCTCCCCGAGCATCACCCCCATTCTCCCTGCCAGGAAACCTTCTGGAGCCTATCGCCTAGTACAAGGTTGAAGACTCATCAACGAGGCTGCTAGCCCTCTCCACCCGCTGGTGCCCAACCCATACGCCCCACTTCCTACTGTTCCCTCCACCGCTACTCACTTCTCACGCTGAGGCCTCAAAGATGCCTTCTTGATTCACTGCTCCTCCACACCCACATTCATACGTTCTCTTGGCCTTCCCATGGGAAGACCCCGACACGCATACCTCAGGACAACTGGCCTGGACGGTCCTGCCTCAGGGACTCCAAGGATAGTCCCCATCTCTTTGGCCAGGCCCTTTCTAGACATCTCCAACAAGGCTCTTTCACACAGACCACACTCCTCCAAGAAGTCGATGACCTTCCCCTTTGTAGGCCCTCCCGACCTTCCTCACAGGAAGACACTGCTCTCCTCCTCAGCTTCCTTGGTTCTAAAGGGTACCCGGTCACTCCCTCCAAAGCGCAACTTTGCACCCCCACGGTTACCTAGCTGGGTATATCCTTAACCCCTACACCTCGAAAACACTCACTGGAGACCGCCTCCGCCTACCACAACACCAGCATCTCCGGCCTCCCCTCTCCCCGCCAGAACGCCGACAACCTTCTCTCTTTCTTGGCTCTCGTGGGTTTCCTCTGGTACTGGATTCCTGACTTCCCTCTCCTGGCACGACCCCTCCACAGGGCAGCCAAACCAACCCCACGGGGGCCACGGACAGACCCCTCCCCTGTCAAACACCTTCTTTCCAAACGGGAAGACTGCCTTACTTTGGGACCCGTTTCAGCTCTTCCAGATCCCCCAAAACCTCCCTACTTATTGACTGATGAACGTTCCCGCTCGGCCCCTCGCCTCCTGGTACAGCCAACAGGACCAACGGAGCGGACACGGACGTACCTCTCACAACAGCTAGATGTCGCCGCTCAGGGCTGGCAACCACGTCAAAGAGCCCTGGCTGGGGCCGCCTCCCTGACAAAGGAGGCCCTTAGACTCACTCTACAAGGCCCCTCACCGTTTTCTCCTCTCACCGCCTGGGACACAGATCTACTGAGCCAGAAATCTGTTTCTCATCTGGACCCCGCTAGACTCCAACTTGATCTTCTCCTCTTCATCGAAAACCCGGACATCTACCACCCACCAACCTCTCGTCTAAATCCTGCTCCCCTCCTGCGGGTGGGTACTCCCCCCGCGACTCACTCAGAACCCTCCCATTCCTGCCCTCAACTCCTGCACGAGCTGACTCCTCCACGTCGGGACTTTCCTATCAAGCCCTCCCGAAGCCTGACCGAATGAATCCTCTTTGTGGATGGTAGTTCTCTCATCGCCCCGGACGGCCAGAGAGAGACACGCGGCCTACGCCGTACTTGCTTACCCTCGATGCCGTCCTGGAGGCGGCTGCCCTCCCCCTCGGGACACCACATACACTGCCTCCAAATACGCCTCCCTCATCACACACACACATTCTGTCCTCTGGCAAGAGCGAGGGTGTCTTACCACCAAGGGTACCACCCATAATCAATGGGCACCTCATTTCACAACTACTGGAGACCCTCAGCCCAGACCCTCAGACCCCCCAACCTCACTCAAGTAGCCACTGTCCACTGTCGTGGACCGACCCTCCGAGGACCTGGTGTCCCGAGGCAACAACAAAGCCGACTCTCCACCGCCCGACCCACTGCCTTAGACCCCCACCAGCTCCCCTCCTCTTCCTCCACACACCACAGTCCCCCTCTTACACACACCAGGAAACTCAGACAGACACCCAAAAGGATGGGAGGAATCGCCAGGGACAAAGGCCGCATCTTCATTCCAAAGAAACTCGCTCTTCCAGACCCTTCAGCCCCCATGATCGTTTCAGACATACGGCAGTCCCTACACGTCGGGCCCAAGGCCTTACACCAGTTCCTACAACCCCTTTTCCACCCTCCACATGTGCCACAGGTTACCGGAGAGGCGCCGAAGTCTTGCAAACCCTGCTCCACGGTCAACGCTCGAGGGGGAATTCGCAGGCCCGGCGGGGCCCAATCCCCAGCTCTGCGCACACCAACCTGGCGAGGACTGGCAGCCTGACTTTTCCCACGTGCCACGCCATAAATCCTTTCCCTACCTGTTAGCCTCAGTGGACACCTTTACACGGTGGATAGGGGCTTTCTCCATACCTCGGGACACTGCGGAGGCGGCGGCCACCATAGCCCTCCAACACATCATTCCGAGGTTCGGCCTCCCGCGGGCCCTACCATCTGACAACGGCCCGGCCTCATCTCCAGCATCACCCAGCAAGTCTCCGAGAGCCTAAATATTACCTGGAAACCCCATATCCTATACCAACCCCAGTCTTCGGGTAAGGGAGAGCGGGCCGACGGCCCTCTCGAGGGACGTCTCACCAAACTGCCCTTGAAGCCCGCCCGTCCTGGCCACCCTCCTCCCGCTGGCTTTAACAAGGCTCAGAGCTTCCCCTAGAGGGCCGTGGGCTCTAAGTCCCTTTCAGCTTCTCGTGGGCGGCCCTTCCTGCTCACTCAAAATCTTCCCGTCACCGCCTCCTCTGCTCCTATCTTGCCTACCTTACCTAACTCTTCTAAGAGCCCTCCTGCGGGCCCATGCGACTCAGTCAGCCCGACTCCAGGGGAACCCACAGCAGATACTCCCCAAGCCCTGGCCCCAGGGGATAGTGTCCTGCTACAAGAACTATACCCAAAAACCTTACAGCCTAAGTGCGCCGGTCCCGATACGGTGGCCCTTACGACCCCCACGGCCGCCAAACTCCTAGCACACCACCCGCGGGGTACACAGCTCTAAGTGAAAGCGAGGCCCCTCACGACACGGATGCGCAGGACCACCTTTGGGACCTACTCCAATACTGCTATGGCTCCATCCTCCTCCTCCTGGTCCTACCTCCTGGTCACTCCACCACTGACCCTGGGTTTAGGTGGACGTTTACATGACAGAAACCTGGCACCGGGGAATGTCCACCACTGATTGTCAACCACTGGGTTGCCAGGCCCTCATCAATTTCTCCATCCCCAATTGCCAGTCAATTCCTGTATCCACATCTGATCCTAGAATCTCTTCCACCTATGATCAAGACCCATCCTACCTGCCAAAACTACCCGGTTGAAATCCACGGATGCTGCCCTTATCGCTACTGGAATATTCATCGCCTTGGCCACTTGTGCCGGGACCCTTTCGCCGGCACCTTTGCAACCAGTGACCCACGAGGCCGCTTCTACAGAACACACAGTAACTATAGCCTAACTATTCTGGACCCTTGGGATTCCCACTGGGCGACGGGGGTAACCGCAAAATTGTACCGCTGCCCCTTTTCCTCCTACCCTACCGTCTTCTCTCCCCGCATCTACACGACATACACACGTGCGGCTCTCACTTCCACCAATCCAACCCGACCGAAGGAACCAGACTCCCACCATACGTGCACAGGAGCAACTTCTCCAAACCCACCTACAGGCTACCCCAGCTCAGGCCCGGGGCGGGGCCCCTTCTCCTAGATGAAACTTAGCCAACAAGGCACTTACTTCCCTCTCCAGCCTTTCAGGCATGGGCAATCTGTCCCACTGTTTTGTCTGTGCCGCCTGGGGCAAAGCCCCCCTCTTCCCTGGTGGCCGTTCCCCTCCCTAACGCATTGAACTGCGCCAACCTCACACCCGCACCTCCAGGGCATTGCATTCTCCCTCTCTCCTGGACAATGCCTTATTCACGGACCCTCTCAACCACCACTTCCCTTTGTCTTACTCCACCCTTAGGTCTTCCCTGCGTGTAGTCACCCTGTCAAATGTTACCTCTCATCACGCCCCGATCCGTGGTCTCTCTTGGCGCAACGGGCAGCCTTTCTGAATCTCTAGGTACCTCTGCCTCTCTCCTCTGTCTGCCTGTCTCCCTGGTTCCGCGACGAACTCTCTCTAGTCGGGCAGAAGTAGCCCTCCTGGCCAGCCTCCCGGAGAAGCACAAACGAGTGATCTTTCTCCCACTACTTATCGGGGTCTCCCCGGCTTCAACCCTGGTGGCCGCCCAAGGACACGTCACTGGCGAGACAGGACCCAGGTAGGAAACCCGAACCATACCTTACTTACCCAGACCCCATAGAAAGGCAGAAGCGCTTATCGCCCCGTACCTCTTCCTCCAGTCACATGCCCCAATGCCTATCAGCCCGTACAGACACGAGCCCTTAGCACTCCCCCTTCAAAAGCCGGCTTCCCCGGCTCTGCTCCCTCTCGGGGCCTGGGAACCTCGCCCCAGATGCGCCCACTGAAAGCCTCTTTTGACCCACCTTTGCCTGGCCTCTCTAGTTCATTTGCCTACCAGTCGCATGAAACCTGAGATTTGGTGCCGAAACCCGGGAGGAGTTCGAGGCCCCGCTCTGGAGGGAGCCCCTCTCCTCTCACCACCAGGACCTGAACTGAACCCCACGCCTCGAGTCGCCGGGTAGGCGCCCCCTGATTCCGTGCCCCTGTCCCGCTGGTCCTGCCGGAAGCCGCGGCCGCGCCGGGGCAACTCCACAGAGCCAGCGGGTGGCTCTCCGGTGCTCCCTGGGGATCAGGAGACGTCCTCATCCTTAGGGCCACCTCTGTTTCTCTGGTGACCCTGGGCTGCAAACGGGGACGCCTGTCTTCAGTCTCCGGGTTACCCGGTGCGAATCATGGAACTGCCCAATCCCAATGTGACCCCGAAACTCCGACGGGTTGTCTACTGTCCAATTTCAAAACCCGGGGCCGGGATCCCTGGGTGGCGCAGCGGTCTGGCGCCTGCCTTTGACCCAGGGTCCGATCCTGGAGACCCGGCACCGAATCCCACGTCAGGCTCCCGGTGCATGGAGCCTGCTTCTCCCTCTGCTTGTGTCTCTGCCACCCACCCCCTCTCTCTCTCTGTGTGACTATCATAAATAAATAAAAACTTAAAAAAAAAGAAAAGAAAGAAAACCCGGGGCCTTTCCCAGGACCTGAAAAGGCGCCGCCTCAGCCTCATTCATTTCTCTACGGTGGCCCGGCCCCAATATTACCTGGACAATCAGTCTCCACGGCCCCTGAGGGTACTTCTGACTACCAAATTCTCACGGCCCAGGACAATCTCTAGACCTCAGGGCAAGCGGACCAAGGTCCCAGACATGCAGGCTTTCTGGGACCTCCGCTCTCGCCCCTCTCTCTGCTCCCAATGTTCCACCACCCAGGTCCTTTCGGCGCGGGAGCCGCTCCCTCCGCCCCCTCCACCCATTCCCTCAGCTCCAAGAGCCCCCGAATCCTTTCCCCCTTCCCCTGTCTCAGGGTCCCCTGACACCCTGGCCCGAACACCTACTAGGGGAACGCCAGCCCTGCCCCCTGCCCCCTTCTCCTCCTCCTGCCTCCCAACCACACACCTCCTTACCCGTTTCTGACCCCCAACCTTCACCCCCCTACCTCCCCTCCGATCCAGGTGCACAAGATCCCACAAGGTCTCGCCTCCCCTGACCTGGCCGGCCCCCTGCGACAGGTGGAGGGAGTTGAAGGGATTGTTCGGGTCCACGCTTTCTCCCTTCAGGACCTTTCCCACATGGAAAAGGGGGCTGGGCTCTTACTCTGCTAACCCGGGACTGCAGCCAAGAATTCAGTATTTGGCCCAGGCAGAGGGCTTGCTTGACTTGGCAGGATTTGCATGTGCTGCAGACCACCCCCCTTCCACCAGAGGACAGGGAGCGAATGCAGGCTGCCGCCCGACAACACGCCGGCCGGGTCCGTTTCACCGACGGGGCTGTGCCAATCGGTGCTCGGGCGGTTCCCGCCGAGGATCCCGCACGCCCTTAGCAGACGGGCCGGGAGGGGGGGGGCCGCCGCCGCCGCCGCCGCCGCCCCACGTCCACTGTCTCCACGCTGGCACGCGGGCGGTCTCTAACAGGGCTGTCTGTCAACTACGCTAGGGTCCGGCAAGTCGCTCAGAACCCAGATGAGAAGCCTGCTCTTTGCCTTCAGAGGCTCGCTGAGGCTGTAACCCAGTACCCTCGCCTGGACCCTGCCTCCCCGGCCCCGTCCAGGGCTACTGTGGTGGCGACGCATTTTCTCTCTCAGTCCTCCCCGATACCCGGAAAAAAAAATTCAAGAAGGCCGAAGAGGGTCCCCAAACTCCCATTCCCGACCTGCCGACCATGGCATTGAACGTCTTGAACACCCGAGACGAAGAGCGGCTGAACCGCAGGGGCAGGCCAGACTGCAGCTGCAGGTGCAGGTGCAACTCCACACCCCAGCCTCGCTGGCAGCCCTGCGGCCGGCGGGCTCCGGGAGGCACACAGAGGGGCACCCCACCGCATCCCGCCTGGGGCTTGCGTCAGACGCGGCACCGAGGGACACCGGGGCCATCAATGTCCCAGGATCACGGAGCCGACGCGGCCAGGCCCGCGATGTCGAGTGACGGGCCACTGGAAATCCGCCTGCCCTGGTCTCGGGGCATCCTCGGCGCCTCCACACGGAGGCAACCCTGAGCCGCAAAGTCCAACCTTCCGACTACTCGGACTGGACCACGACTCGCGGGGCCCAGACTCGGACACCCCCTAACCCAGGCCGAGCCTGGGGTGTGGGACCCAGGGAATTTAACAAAAATCCCCTGCCCCTGGACAAGCGGAGCAGGACTAACTCCATTTTCTGCTGCACCCGCCACCTCCTGCTATGACCCCCACAGGACCTGCTTATTGCTTAAGGCGCTGCCCCACCCTAGTCAAGCCACTGAGCACACCTTTACCCGAAATCAGATCATAAAAATGTAACCCCCGCTTGTGCCCCCCAACACTGCGCGCCAATTCTGACCAGAGTGATAGGCCAGTTCAAACGGTCACCATAGGTAAGGTAAACTGGGAGTCAACTGGCCCCCAGTTGCGGGCGGACTCACATGACTGTGCAACCTTCTGTGTGTGTTACAATCCCGTGGGCCACTGGCCCCCGGAAAGCTGCTACGCCTCTGAGCCCCGGGGTCCAAGTCCCTGCTCCGCCGTGTCGGGTACACTTGGACCCAAGCTCGAGCTTGTAAAGAAACCCTCGTGTGTTTGCATCGCTGTCGGCTCCTGGGGGCTTTCTCGGATTTGCTACCTGGGGCACAACGTGGGGTCCTGCTCCCGGGAGCGGGGAAGTCCGTCTCTTTCCTGCTGGACACGGGGCGACTGGCTCCATTCTGCCTTCCACTCGGGTGCCGGGTTCCCCTCTCCAGTGGTGGTGGTGGTGGGAACTGATGGCACCTCCATCTACTCCACGGACGGGCTCCCCTCTCACCCTCCTTCCTTAGAACTCCTTCCTGCCCGGCTCCTCTCCTCGGCCGGGATATCCTACACAAACTCAAGGCCACCGTTCGTCTTTCTCCCTCACCCACTGCCTCTGCTCACCTCGTCTTACCCTTCATTTCTCCTGATCCCTCCACTCCACGCCCCCCGTCTCCCTCTACCCCTTAACCCCCAAGTCTGGGACACCTCTAAACCAATGGTGGCCACTCACCACCCCCCAGTCAAAACCCACTTAAAAGATCAAACCCCCCCGCCTCCTCTCCTTCTCAGCCCCAATTCTCCATTTCGGAAACTCACCGACGGGGACTTAAACCTAGGACAGACCGACTTGGCCAGCACGGCCTCCTTATCCCCAACAGCTCCCCGAGCATCACCCCCATTCTCCCTGCCAGGAAACCTTCTGGAGCCTATCGCCTAGTACAAGGTTGAAGACTCATCAACGAGGCTGCTAGCCCTCTCCACCCGCTGGTGCCCAACCCATACGCCCCACTTCCTACTGTTCCCTCCACCGCTACTCACTTCTCACGCTGAGGCCTCAAAGATGCCTTCTTGATTCACTGCTCCTCCACACCCACATTCATACGTTCTCTTGGCCTTCCCATGGGAAGACCCCGACACGCATACCTCAGGACAACTGGCCTGGACGGTCCTGCCTCAGGGACTCCAAGGATAGTCCCCATCTCTTTGGCCAGGCCCTTTCTAGACATCTCCAACAAGGCTCTTTCACACAGACCACACTCCTCCAAGAAGTCGATGACCTTCCCCTTTGTAGGCCCTCCCGACCTTCCTCACAGGAAGACACTGCTCTCCTCCTCAGCTTCCTTGGTTCTAAAGGGTACCCGGTCACTCCCTCCAAAGCGCAACTTTGCACCCCCACGGTTACCTAGCTGGGTATATCCTTAACCCCTACACCTCGAAAACACTCACTGGAGACCGCCTCCGCCTACCACAACACCAGCATCTCCGGCCTCCCCTCTCCCCGCCAGAACGCCGACAACCTTCTCTCTTTCTTGGCTCTCGTGGGTTTCCTCTGGTACTGGATTCCTGACTTCCCTCTCCTGGCACGACCCCTCCACAGGGCAGCCAAACCAACCCCACGGGGGCCACGGACAGACCCCTCCCCTGTCAAACACCTTCTTTCCAAACGGGAAGACTGCCTTACTTTGGGACCCGTTTCAGCTCTTCCAGATCCCCCAAAACCTCCCTACTTATTGACTGATGAACGTTCCCGCTCGGCCCCTCGCCTCCTGGTACAGCCAACAGGACCAACGGAGCGGACACGGGCGTACCTCTCACAACAGCTAGATGTCGCCGCTCAGGGCTGGCAACCATGTCTCAGAGCCCTGGCTGGGGCCGCCTCCCTGACAAAGGAGGCCCTTAGACTCACTCTACAAGGCCCCTCACCGTTTTCTCCTCTCACCACCTGGGACACAGATCTACTGAGCCAGAAATCTGTTTCTCATCTGGACCCCGCTAGACTCCAACTTGATCTTCTCCTCTTCATCGAAAACCCGGACATCTACCACCCACCAACCTCTCGTCTAAATCCTGCTCCCCTCCTGCGGGTGGGTACTCCCCCCGCGACTCACTCAGAACCCTCCCATTCCTGCCCTCAACTCCTGCACGAGCTGACTCCTCCACGTCGGGACTTTCCTATCAAGCCCTCCCGAAGCCTGACCGAATGAATCCTCTTTGTGGATGGTAGTTCTCTCATCGCCCCGGACGGCCAGAGAGAGACACGCGGCCTACGCCGTACTTGCTTACCCTCGATGCCGTCCTGGAGGCGGCTGCCCTCCCCCTCGGGACACCACATACACTGCCTCCAAATACGCCTCCCTCATCACACACACACATTCTGTCCTCTGGCAAGAGCGAGGGTGTCTTACCACCAAGGGTACCACCCATAATCAATGGGCACCTCATTTCACAACTACTGGAGACCCTCAGCCCAGACCCTCAGACCCCCCAACCTCACTCAAGTAGCCACTGTCCACTGTCGTGGACCGACCCTCCGAGGACCTGGTGTCCCGAGGCAACAACAAAGCCGACTCTCCACCGCCCGACCCACTGCCTTAGACCCCCACCAGCTCCCCTCCTCTTCCTCCACACACCACAGTCCCCCTCTTACACACACCAGGAAACTCAGACAGACACCCAAAAGGATGGGAGGAATCGCCAGGGACAAAGGCCGCATCTTCATTCCAAAGAAACTCGCTCTTCCAGACCCTTCAGCCCCCATGATCGTTTCAGACATACGGCAGTCCCTACACGTCGGGCCCAAGGCCTTACACCAGTTCCTACAACCCCTTTTCCACCCTCCACATGTGCCACAGGTTACCGGAGAGGCGCCGAAGTCTTGCAAACCCTGCTCCACGGTCAACGCTCGAGGGGGAATTCGCAGGCCCGGCGGGGCCCAATCCCCAGCTCTGCGCACACCAACCTGGCGAGGACTGGCAGCCTGACTTTTCCCACGTGCCACGCCATAAATCCTTTCCCTACCTGTTAGCCTCAGTGGACACCTTTACACGGTGGATAGGGGCTTTCTCCATACCTCGGGACACTGCGGAGGCGGCGGCCACCATAGCCCTCCAACACATCATTCCGAGGTTCGGCCTCCCGCGGGCCCTACCATCTGACAACGGCCCGGCCTCATCTCCAGCATCACCCAGCAAGTCTCCGAGAGCCTAAATATTACCTGGAAACCCCATATCCTATACCAACCCCAGTCTTCGGGTAAGGGAGAGCGGGCCGACGGCCCTCTCGAGGGACGTCTCACCAAACTGCCCTTGAAGCCCGCCCGTCCTGGCCACCCTCCTCCCGCTGGCTTTAACAAGGCTCAGAGCTTCCCCTAGAGGGCCGTGGGCTCTAAGTCCCTTTCAGCTTCTCGTGGGCGGCCCTTCCTGCTCACTCAAAATCTTCCCGTCACCGCCTCCTCTGCTCCTATCTTGCCTACCTTACCTAACTCTTCTAAGAGCCCTCCTGCGGGCCCATGCGACTCAGTCAGCCCGACTCCAGGGGAACCCACAGCAGATACTCCCCAAGCCCTGGCCCCAGGGGATAGTGTCCTGCTACAAGAACTATACCCAAAAACCTTACAGCCTAAGTGCGCCGGTCCCGATACGGTGGCCCTTACGACCCCCACGGCCGCCAAACTCCTAGCACACCACCCGCGGGGTACACAGCTCTAAGTGAAAGCGAGGCCCCTCACGACACGGATGCGCAGGACCACCTTTGGGACCTACTCCAATACTGCTATGGCTCCATCCTCCTCCTCCTGGTCCTACCTCCTGGTCACTCCACCACTGACCCTGGGTTTAGGTGGACGTTTACATGACAGAAACCTGGCACCGGGGAATGTCCACCACTGATTGTCAACCACTGGGTTGCCAGGCCCTCATCAATTTCTCCATCCCCAATTGCCAGTCAATTCCTGTATCCACATCTGATCCTAGAATCTCTTCCACCTATGATCAAGACCCATCCTACCTGCCAAAACTACCCGGTTGAAATCCACGGATGCTGCCCTTATCGCTACTGGAATATTCATCGCCTTGGCCACTTGTGCCGGGACCCTTTCGCCGGCACCTTTGCAACCAGTGACCCACGAGGCCGCTTCTACAGAACACACAGTAACTATAGCCTAACTATTCTGGACCCTTGGGATTCCCACTGGGCGACGGGGGTAACCGCAAAATTGTACCGCTGCCCCTTTTCCTCCTACCCTACCGTCTTCTCTCCCCGCATCTACACGACATACACACGTGCGGCTCTCACTTCCACCAATCCAACCCGACCGAAGGAACCAGACTCCCACCATACGTGCACAGGAGCAACTTCTCCAAACCCACCTACAGGCTACCCCAGCTCAGGCCCGGGGCGGGGCCCCTTCTCCTAGATGAAACTTAGCCAACAAGGCACTTACTTCCCTCTCCAGCCTTTCAGGCATGGGCAATCTGTCCCACTGTTTTGTCTGTGCCGCCTGGGGCAAAGCCCCCCTCTTCCCTGGTGGCCGTTCCCCTCCCTAACGCATTGAACTGCGCCAACCTCACACCCGCACCTCCAGGGCATTGCATTCTCCCTCTCTCCTGGACAATGCCTTATTCACGGACCCTCTCAACCACCACTTCCCTTTGTCTTACTCCACCCTTAGGTCTTCCCTGCGTGTAGTCACCCTGTCAAATGTTACCTCTCATCACGCCCCGATCCGTGGTCTCTCTTGGCGCAACGGGCAGCCTTTCTGAATCTCTAGGTACCTCTGCCTCTCTCCTCTGTCTGCCTGTCTCCCTGGTTCCGCGACGAACTCTCTCTAGTCGGGCAGAAGTAGCCCTCCTGGCCAGCCTCCCGGAGAAGCACAAACGAGTGATCTTTCTCCCACTACTTATCGGGGTCTCCCCGGCTTCAACCCTGGTGGCCGCCCAAGGACACGTCACTGGCGAGACAGGACCCAGGTAGGAAACCCGAACCATACCTTACTTACCCAGACCCCATAGAAAGGCAGAAGCGCTTATCGCCCCGTACCGCTTCCTCCAGTCACATGCCCCAATGCCTATCAGCCCGTACAGACACGAGCCCTTAGCACTCCCCCTTCAAAAGCCGGCTTCCCCGGCTCTGCTCCCTCTCGGGGCCTGGGAACCTCGCCCCAGATGCGCCCACTGAAAGCCTCTTTTGACCCACCTTTGCCTGGCCTCTCTAGTTCATTTGCCTACCAGTCGCATGAAACCTGAGATTTGGTGCCGAAACCCGGGAGGAGTTCGAGGCCCCGCTCTGGAGGGAGCCCCTCTCCTCTCACCACCAGGACCTGAACTGAACCCCACGCCTCGAGTCGCCGGGTAGGCGCCCCCTGATTCCGTGCCCCTGTCCCGCTGGTCCTGCCGGAAGCCGCGGCCGCGCCGGGGCAACTCCACAGAGCCAGCGGGTGGCTCTCCGGTGCTCCCTGGGGATCAGGAGACGTCCTCATCCTTAGGGCCACCTCTGTTTCTCTGGTGACCCTGGGCTGCAAACGGGGACGCCTGTCTTCAGTCTCCGGGTTACCCGGTGCGAATCATGGAACTGCCCAATCCCAATGTGACCCCGAAACTCCGACGGGTTGTCTACTGTCCAATTTCAAAACCCGGGGCCGGGATCCCTGGGTGGCGCAGCGGTCTGGCGCCTGCCTTTGACCCAGGGTCCGATCCTGGAGACCCGGCACCGAATCCCACGTCAGGCTCCCGGTGCATGGAGCCTGCTTCTCCCTCTGCTTGTGTCTCTGCCACCCACCCCCTCTCTCTCTCTGTGTGACTATCATAAATAAATAAAAACTTAAAAAAAAAGAAAAGAAAGAAAACCCGGGGCCTTTCCCAGGACCTGAAAAGGCGCCGCCTCAGCCTCATTCATTTCTCTACGGTGGCCCGGCCCCAATATTACCTGGACAATCAGTCTCCACGGCCCCTGAGGGTACTTCTGACTACCAAATTCTCACGGCCCAGGACAATCTCTAGACCTCAGGGCAAGCGGACCAAGGTCCCAGACATGCAGGCTTTCTGGGACCTCCGCTCTCGCCCCTCTCTCTGCTCCCAATGTTCCACCACCCAGGTCCTTTCGGCGCGGGAGCCGCTCCCTCCGCCCCCTCCACCCATTCCCTCAGCTCCAAGAGCCCCCGAATCCTTTCCCCCTTCCCCTGTCTCAGGGTCCCCTGACACCCTGGCCCGAACACCTACTAGGGGAACGCCAGCCCTGCCCCCTGCCCCCTTCTCCTCCTCCTGCCTCCCAACCACACACCTCCTTACCCGTTTCTGACCCCCAACCTTCACCCCCCTACCTCCCCTCCGATCCAGGTGCACAAGATCCCACAAGGTCTCGCCTCCCCTGACCTGGCCGGCCCCCTGCGACAGGTGGAGGGAGTTGAAGGGATTGTTCGGGTCCACGCTTTCTCCCTTCAGGACCTTTCCCACATGGAAAAGGGGGCTGGGCTCTTACTCTGCTAACCCGGGACTGCAGCCAAGAATTCAGTATTTGGCCCAGGCAGAGGGCTTGCTTGACTTGGCAGGATTTGCATGTGCTGCAGACCACCCCCCTTCCACCAGAGGACAGGGAGCGAATGCAGGCTGCCGCCCGACAACACGCCGGCCGGGTCCGTTTCACCGACGGGGCTGTGCCAATCGGTGCTCGGGCGGTTCCCGCCGAGGATCCCGCACGCCCTTAGCAGACGGGCCGGGAGGGGGGGGGCCGCCGCCGCCGCCGCCGCCGCCCCACGTCCACTGTCTCCACGCTGGCACGCGGGCGGTCTCTAACAGGGCTGTCTGTCAACTACGCTAGGGTCCGGCAAGTCGCTCAGAACCCAGATGAGAAGCCTGCTCTTTGCCTTCAGAGGCTCGCTGAGGCTGTAACCCAGTACCCTCGCCTGGACCCTGCCTCCCCGGCCCCGTCCAGGGCTACTGTGGTGGCGACGCATTTTCTCTCTCAGTCCTCCCCGATACCCGGAAAAAAAAATTCAAGAAGGCCGAAGAGGGTCCCCAAACTCCCATTCCCGACCTGCCGACCATGGCATTGAACGTCTTGAACACCCGAGACGAAGAGCGGCTGAACCGCAGGGGCAGGCCAGACTGCAGCTGCAGGTGCAGGTGCAACTCCACACCCCAGCCTCGCTGGCAGCCCTGCGGCCGGCGGGCTCCGGGAGGCACACAGAGGGGCACCCCACCGCATCCCGCCTGGGGCTTGCGTCAGACGCGGCACCGAGGGACACCGGGGCCATCAATGTCCCAGGATCACGGAGCCGACGCGGCCAGGCCCGCGATGTCGAGTGACGGGCCACTGGAAATCCGCCTGCCCTGGTCTCGGGGCATCCTCGGCGCCTCCACACGGAGGCAACCCTGAGCCGCAAAGTCCAACCTTCCGACTACTCGGACTGGACCACGACTCGCGGGGCCCAGACTCGGACACCCCCTAACCCAGGCCGAGCCTGGGGTGTGGGACCCAGGGAATTTAACAAAAATCCCCTGCCCCTGGACAAGCGGAGCAGGACTAACTCCATTTTCTGCTGCACCCGCCACCTCCTGCTATGACCCCCACAGGACCTGCTTATTGCTTAAGGCGCTGCCCCACCCTAGTCAAGCCACTGAGCACACCTTTACCCGAAATCAGATCATAAAAATGTAACCCCCGCTTGTGCCCCCCAACACTGCGCGCCAATTCTGACCAGAGTGATAGGCCAGTTCAAACGGTCACCATAGGTAAGGTAAACTGGGAGTCAACTGGCCCCCAGTTGCGGGCGGACTCACATGACTGTGCAACCTTCTGTGTGTGTTACAATCCCGTGGGCCACTGGCCCCCGGAAAGCTGCTACGCCTCTGAGCCCCGGGGTCCAAGTCCCTGCTCCGCCGTGTCGGGTACACTTGGACCCAAGCTCGAGCTTGTAAAGAAACCCTCGTGTGTTTGCATCGCTGTCGGCTCCTGGGGGCTTTCTCGGATTTGCTACCTGGGGCACAACGTGGGGTCCTGCTCCCGGGAGCGGGGAAGTCCGTCTCTTTCCTGCTGGACACGGGGCGACTGGCTCCATTCTGCCTTCCACTCGGGTGCCGGGTTCCCCTCTCCAGTGGTGGTGGTGGTGGGAACTGATGGCACCTCCATCTACTCCACGGACGGGCTCCCCTCTCACCCTCCTTCCTTAGAACTCCTTCCTGCCCGGCTCCTCTCCTCGGCCGGGATATCCTACACAAACTCAAGGCCACCGTTCGTCTTTCTCCCTCACCCACTGCCTCTGCTCACCTCGTCTTACCCTTCATTTCTCCTGATCCCTCCACTCCACGCCCCCCGTCTCCCTCTACCCCTTAACCCCCAAGTCTGGGACACCTCTAAACCAATGGTGGCCACTCACCACCCCCCAGTCAAAACCCACTTAAAAGATCAAACCCCCCCGCCTCCTCTCCTTCTCAGCCCCAATTCTCCATTTCGGAAACTCACCGACGGGGACTTAAACCTAGGACAGACCGACTTGGCCAGCACGGCCTCCTTATCCCCAACAGCTCCCCGAGCATCACCCCCATTCTCCCTGCCAGGAAACCTTCTGGAGCCTATCGCCTAGTACAAGGTTGAAGACTCATCAACGAGGCTGCTAGCCCTCTCCACCCGCTGGTGCCCAACCCATACGCCCCACTTCCTACTGTTCCCTCCACCGCTACTCACTTCTCACGCTGAGGCCTCAAAGATGCCTTCTTGATTCACTGCTCCTCCACACCCACATTCATACGTTCTCTTGGCCTTCCCATGGGAAGACCCCGACACGCATACCTCAGGACAACTGGCCTGGACGGTCCTGCCTCAGGGACTCCAAGGATAGTCCCCATCTCTTTGGCCAGGCCCTTTCTAGACATCTCCAACAAGGCTCTTTCACACAGACCACACTCCTCCAAGAAGTCGATGACCTTCCCCTTTGTAGGCCCTCCCGACCTTCCTCACAGGAAGACACTGCTCTCCTCCTCAGCTTCCTTGGTTCTAAAGGGTACCCGGTCACTCCCTCCAAAGCGCAACTTTGCACCCCCACGGTTACCTAGCTGGGTATATCCTTAACCCCTACACCTCGAAAACACTCACTGGAGACCGCCTCCGCCTACCACAACACCAGCATCTCCGGCCTCCCCTCTCCCCGCCAGAACGCCGACAACCTTCTCTCTTTCTTGGCTCTCGTGGGTTTCCTCTGGTACTGGATTCCTGACTTCCCTCTCCTGGCACGACCCCTCCACAGGGCAGCCAAACCAACCCCACGGGGGCCACGGACAGACCCCTCCCCTGTCAAACACCTTCTTTCCGGGATCCCTGGGTGGCGCAGCGGTTTGGCGCCTGCCTTTGGCCCAGGGCGCGATCCTGGAGACCCGGGATCGAATCCCACATCGGGCTCCTGGTGCATGGAGCCTGCTTCTCCCTCTGCCTGTGTCTCTGCCTCTCTCTCTTTCTCTCTGTGTGACTATCATAAATAAATAAAAATTAAAAAAAAAAAAAAAAAAAAAAAAAACACCTTCTTTCCAAACGGGAAGACTGCCTTACTTTGGGACCCGTTTCAGCTCTTCCAGATCCCCCAAAACCTCCCTACTTATTGACTGATGAACGTTCCCGCTCGGCCCCTCGCCTCCTGGTACAGCCAACAGGACCAACGGAGCGGACACGGGCGTACCTCTCACAACAGCTAGATGTCGCCGCTCAGGGCTGGCAACCATGTCTCAGAGCCCTGGCTGGGGCCGCCTCCCTGACAAAGGAGGCCCTTAGACTCACTCTACAAGGCCCCTCACCGTTTTCTCCTCTCACCACCTGGGACACAGATCTACTGAGCCTGAAATCTGTTTCTCATCTGGACCCCGCTAGACTCCAACTTGATCTTCTCCTCTTCATCGAAAACCCGGACATCTACCACCCACCAACCTCTCGTCTAAATCCTGCTCCCCTCCTGCGGGTGGGTACTCCCCCCGCGACTCACTCAGAACCCTCCCATTCCTGCCCTCAACTCCTGCACGAGCTGACTCCTCCACGTCGGGACTTTCCTATCAAGCCCTCCCGAAGCCTGACCGAATGAATCCTCTTTGTGGATGGTAGTTCTCTCATCGCCCCGGACGGCCAGAGAGAGACACGCGGCCTACGCCGTACTTGCTTACCCTCGATGCCGTCCTGGAGGCGGCTGCCCTCCCCCTCGGGACACCACATACACTGCCTCCAAATACGCCTCCCTCATCACACACACACATTCTGTCCTCTGGCAAGAGCGAGGGTGTCTTACCACCAAGGGTACCACCCATAATCAATGGGCACCTCATTTCACAACTACTGGAGACCCTCAGCCCAGACCCTCAGACCCCCCAACCTCACTCAAGTAGCCACTGTCCACTGTCGTGGACCGACCCTCCGAGGACCTGGTGTCCCGAGGCAACAACAAAGCCGACTCTCCACTGCCCGACCCACTGCCTTAGACCCCCACCAGCTCCCCTCCTCTTCCTCCACACACCACAGTCCCCCTCTTACACACACCAGGAAACTCAGACAGACACCCAAAAGGATGGGAGGAATCGCCAGGGACAAAGGCCGCATCTTCATTCCAAAGAAACTCGCTCTTCCAGACCCTTCAGCCCCCATGATCGTTTCAGACATACGGCAGTCCCTACACGTCGGGCCCAAGGCCTTACACCAGTTCCTACAACCCCTTTTCCACCCTCCACATGTGCCACAGGTTACCGGAGAGGCGCCGAAGTCTTGCAAACCCTGCTCCACGGTCAACGCTCGAGGGGGAATTCGCAGGCCCGGCGGGGCCCAATCCCCAGCTCTGCGCACACCAACCTGGCGAGGACTGGCAGCCTGACTTTTCCCACGTGCCACGCCATAAATCCTTTCCCTACCTGTTAGCCTCAGTGGACACCTTTACACGGTGGATAGGGGCTTTCTCCATACCTCGGGACACTGCGGAGGCGGCGGCCACCATAGCCCTCCAACACATCATTCCGAGGTTCGGCCTCCCGCGGGCCCTACCATCTGACAATGGCCCGGCCTCATCTCCAGCATCACCCAGCAAGTCTCCGAGAGCCTAAATATTACCTGGAAACCCCATATCCCATACCAACCCCAGTCTTCGGGTAAGGGAGAGCGGGCCGACGGCCTTCTCGAGGGACGTCTCACCAAACTGCCCTTGAAGCCCGCCCGTCCTGGCCACCCTCCTCCCGCTGGCTTTAACAAGGCTCAGAGCTTCCCCTAGAGGGCCGTGGGCTCCAAGTCCCTTTCAGCTTCTCGTGGGCGGCCCTTCCTGCTCACTCAAAATCTTCCCGTCACCGCCTCCTCTGCTCCTATCTTGCCTACCTTACCTAACTCTTCTAAGAGCCCTCCTGCGGGCCCATGCGACTCAGTCAGCCCGACTCCAGGGGAACCCACAGCAGATACTCCCCAAGCCCTGGCCCCAGGGGATAGCGTCCTGCTACAAGAACTATACCCAAAAACCTTACAGCCTAAGTGCACCGGTCCCGATACGGTGGCCCTTACGACCCCCACGGCCGCCAAACTCCTAGCACACCACCCGCGGGGTACACAGCTCTAAGTGAAAGCGAGGCCCCTCACGACACGGATGCGCAGGACCACCTTTGGGACCTACTCCAATACTGCTATGGCTCCATCCTCCTCCTCCTGGTCCTACCTCCTGGTCACTCCACCACTGACCCTGGGTTTAGGTGGACGTTTACATGACAGAAACCTGGCACCGGGGAATGTCCACCACTGATTGTCAACCACTGGGTTGCCAGGCCCTCATCAATTTCTCCATCCCCAATTGCCAGTCAATTCCTGTATCCACATCTGATCCTAGAATCTCTTCCACCTATGATCAAGACCCATCCTACCTGCCAAAACTACCCGGTTGAAATCCACGGATGCTGCCCTTATCGCTACTGGAATATTCATCGCCTTGGCCACTTGTGCCGGGACCCTTTCGCCGGCACCTTTGCAACCAGTGACCCACGAGGCCGCTTCTACAGAACACACAGTAACTATAGCCTAACTATTCTGGACCCTTGGGATTCCCACTGGGCGACGGGGGTAACCGCAAAATTGTACCGCTGCCCCTTTTCCTCCTACCCTACCGTCTTCTCTCCCCGCATCTACACGACATACACACGTGCGGCTCTCACTTCCACCAATCCAACCCGACCGAAGGAACCAGACTCCCACCATACGTGCACAGGAGCAACTTCTCCAAACCCACCTACAGGCTACCCCAGCTCAGGCCCGGGGCGGGGCCCCTTCTGCTAGATGAAACTTAGCCAACAAGGCACTTACTTCCCTCTCCAGCCTTTCAGGCATGGGCAATCTGTCCCACTGTTTTATCTGTGCCGCCTGGGGCAAAGCCCCCCTCTTCCCTGGTGGCCGTTCCCCTCCCTAACGCATTGAACTGCGCCAACCTCACACCCGCACCTCCAGGGCATTGCATTCTCCCTCTCTCCTGGACAATGCCTTATTCACGGACCCTCTCAACCACCACTTCCCTTTGTCTTACTCCACCCTTAGGTCTTCCCTGCGTGTAGTCACCCTGTCAAATGTTACCTCTCATCACGCCCCGATCCGTGGTCTCTCTTGGCGCAACGGGCAGCCTTTCTGAATCTCTAGGTACCTCTGCCTCTCTCCTCTGTCTGCCTGTCTCCCTGGTTCCGCGACGAACTCTCTCTAGTCGGGCAGAAGTAGCCCTCCTGGCCAGCCTCCCGGAGAAGCACAAACGAGTGACTTTCTCCCACTAATTATCGGGGTCTCCCCGGCTTCAACCCTGGTGGCCGCCCAAGGACACGTCACTGGCGAGACAGGACCCAGGTAGGAAACCCGAACCATACCTTACTTACCCATACCCATAGAAAGGCAGAAGCGCTTATCGCCCCGTACCGCTTCCTCCAGTCACATGCCCCAATGCCTATCCTATCAGCCCGTACAGACACGAGCCCTTAGCACTCCCCCTTCAAAAGCCGGCTTCCCCGGCTCTGCTCCCTCTCGGCGCCTGGGAACCTCGCCCCAGATGCGCCCACTGAAAGCCTCTTTTGACCCACCTTTGCCTGGCCTCTCTAGTTCATTTGCCTACCAGTCGCATGAAACCTGAGATTTGGTGCCGAAACCCGGGAGGAGTTCGAGGCCCCGCTCTGGAGGGAGCCCCTCTCCTCTCACCACCAGGACCTGAACTGAACCCCACGCCTCGAGTCGCCGGGTAGGCGCCCCCTGATTCCGTGCCCCTGTCCCGCTGGTCCTGCCGGAAGCCGCGGCCGCGCCAGGGCAACTCCACAGAGCCAGCGGGTGGCTCTCCGGTGCTCCCTGGGGATCAGGAGACGTCCTCATCCTTAGGGCCACCTCTGTTTCTCTGGTGACCCTGGGCTGCAAACGGGGACGCCTGTCTTCAGTCTCCGGGTTACCCGGTGCGAATCATGGAACTGCCCAATCCCAATGTGACCCCGAAACTCCGACGGGTTGTCTACTGTCCAATTTCAAAACCCGGGGCCGGGATCCCTGGGTGGCGCAGCGGTCTGGCGCCTGCCTTTGACCCAGGGTCCGATCCTGGAGACCCGGCACCGAATCCCATGTCAGGCTCCCGGTGCATGGAGCCTGCTTCTCCCTCTGCTTGTGTCTCTGCCACCCACCCCCTCTCTCTCTCTGTGTGACTATCATAAATAAATAAAAACTTAAAAAAAAAGAAAAGAAAGAAAACCCGGGGCCTTTCCCAGGACCTGAAAAGGCGCCGCCTCAGCCTCATTCATTTCTCTACGGTGGCCCGGCCCCAATATTACCTGGACAATCAGTCTCCACGGCCCCTGAGGGTACTTCTGACTACCAAATTCTCACGGCCCAGGACAATCTCTAGACCTCAGGGCAAGCGGACCAAGGTCCCAGACATGCAGGCTTTCTGGGACCTCCGCTCTCGCCCCTCTCTCTGCTCCCAATGTTCCACCACCCAGGTCCTTTCGGCGCGGGAGCCGCTCCCTCCGCCCCCTCCACCCATTCCCTCAGCTCCAAGAGCCCCCGAATCCTTTCCCCCTTCCCCTGTCTCAGGGTCCCCTGACACCCTGGCCCGAACACCTACTAGGGGAACGCCAGCCCTGCCCCCTGCCCCCTTCTCCTCCTCCTGCCTCCCAACCACACACCTCCTTACCCGTTTCTGACCCCCAACCTTCACCCCCCTACCTCCCCTCCGATCCAGGTGCACAAGATCCCACAAGGTCTCGCCTCCCCTGACCTGGCCGGCCCCCTGCGACAGGTGGAGGGAGTTGAAGGGATTGTTCGGGTCCACGCTTTCTCCCTTCAGGACCTTTCCCACATGGAAAAGGGGGCTGGGCTCTTACTCTGCTAACCCGGGACTGCAGCCAAGAATTCAGTATTTGGCCCAGGCAGAGGGCTTGCTTGACTTGGCAGGATTTGCATGTGCTGCAGACCACCCCCCTTCCACCAGAGGACAGGGAGCGAATGCAGGCTGCCGCCCGACAACACGCCGGCCGGGTCCGTTTCACCGACGGGGCTGTGCCAATCGGTGCTCGGGCGGTTCCCGCCGAGGATCCCGCACGCCCTTAGCAGACGGGCCGGGAGGGGGGGGCCGCCGCCGCCGCCGCCGCCGCCCCACGTCCACTGTCTCCACGCTGGCACGCGGGCGGTCTCTAACAGGGCTGTCTGTCAACTACGCTAGGGTCCGGCAAGTCGCTCAGAACCCAGATGAGAAGCCTGCTCTTTGCCTTCAGAGGCTCGCTGAGGCTGTAACCCAGTACCCTCGCCTGGACCCTGCCTCCCCGGCCCCGTCCAGGGCTACTGTGGTGGCGACGCATTTTCTCTCTCAGTCCTCCCCGATACCCGGAAAAAAAAATTCAAGAAGGCCGAAGAGGGTCCCCAAACTCCCATTCCCGACCTGCCGACCATGGCATTGAACGTCTTGAACACCCGAGACGAAGAGCGGCTGAACCGCAGGGGCAGGCCAGACTGCAGCTGCAGGTGCAGGTGCAACTCCACACCCCAGCCTCGCTGGCAGCCCTGCGGCCGGCGGGCTCCGGGAGGCACACAGAGGGGCACCCCACCGCATCCCGCCTGGGGCTTGCGTCAGACGCGGCACCGAGGGACACCGGGGCCATCAATGTCCCAGGATCACGGAGCCGACGCGGCCAGGCCCGCGATGTCGAGTGACGGGCCACTGGAAATCCGCCTGACCTGGTCTCGGGGCATCCTCGGCGCCTCCACACGGAGGCAACCCTGAGCCGCAAAGTCCAACCTTCCGACTACTCGGACTGGACCACGACTCGCGGGGCCCAGACTCGGACACCCCCTAACCCAGGCCGAGCCTGGGGTGTGGGACCCAGGGAATTTAACAAAAATCCCCTGCCCCTGGACAAGCGGAGCAGGACTAACTCCATTTTCTGCTGCACCCGCCACCTCCTGCTATGACCCCCACAGGACCTGCTTATTGCTTAAGGCGCTGCCCCACCCTAGTCAAGCCACTGAGCACACCTTTACCCGAAATCAGATCATAAAAATGTAACCCCCGCTTGTGCCCCCCAACACTGCGCGCCAATTCTGACCAGAGTGATAGGCCAGTTCAAACGGTCACCATAGGTAGGGTAAACTGGGAGTCAACTGGCCCCCAGTTGCGGGCGGACTCACATGACTGTGCAACCTTCTGTGTGTGTTACAATCCCGTGGGCCACTGGCCCCCGGAAAGCTGCTACGCCTCTGAGCCCCGGGGTCCAAGTCCCTGCTCCGCCGTGTCGGGTACACTTGGACCCAAGCTCGAGCTTGTAAAGAAACCCTCGTGTGTTTGCATCGCTGTCGGCTCCTGGGGGCTTTCTCGGATTTGCTACCTGGGGCACAACGTGGAGTCCTGCTCCCGGGAGCGGGGAAGTCCGTCTCTTTCCTGCTGGACACGGGGCGACTGGCTCCATTCTGCCTTCCACTCGGGTGCCGGGTTCCCCTCTCCAGTGGTGGTGGTGGTGGGAACTGATGGCACCTCCATCTACTCCACGGACGGGCTCCCCTCTCACCCTCCTTCCTTAGAACTCCTTCCTGCCCGGCTCCTCTCCTCGGCCGGGATATCCTACACAAACTCAAGGCCACCGTTCGTCTTTCTCCCTCACCCACTGCCTCTGCTCACCTCGTCTTACCCTTCATTTCTCCTGATCCCTCCACTCCACGCCCCCCGTCTCCCTCTACCCCTTAACCCCCAAGTCTGGGACACCTCTAAACCAATGGTGGCCACTCACCACCCCCCAGTCAAAACCCACTTAAAAGATCAAACCCCCCCGCCTCCTCTCCTTCTCAGCCCCAATTCTCCATTTCGGAAACTCACCGACGGGGACTTAAACCTAGTACAGACCGACTTGGCCAGCACGGCCTCCTTATCCCCAACAGCTCCCCGAGCATCACCCCCATTCTCCCTGCCAGGAAACCTTCTGGAGCCTATCGCCTAGTACAAGGTTGAAGACTCATCAACGAGGCTGCTAGCCCTCTCCACCCGCTGGTGCCCAACCCATACGCCCCACTTCCTACTGTTCCCTCCACCGCTACTCACTTCTCACGCTGAGGCCTCAAAGATGCCTTCTTGATTCACTGCTCCTCCACACCCACATTCATACGTTCTCTTGGCCTTCCCATGGGAAGACCCCGACACGCATACCTCAGGACAACTGGCCTGGACGGTCCTGCCTCAGGGACTCCAAGGATAGTCCCCATCTCTTTGGCCAGGCCCTTTCTAGACATCTCCAACAAGGCTCTTTCACACAGAGCACACTCCTCCAAGAAGTCGATGACCTTCCCCTTTGTAGGCCCTCCCGACCTTCCTCACAGGAAGACACTGCTCTCCTCCTCAGCTTCCTTGGTTCTAAAGGGTACCCGGTCACTCCCTCCAAAGCGCAACTTTGCACCCCCACGGTTACCTAGCTGGGTATATCCTTAACCCCTACACCTCGAAAACACTCACTGGAGACCGCCTCCGCCTACCACAACACCAGCATCTCCGGCCTCCCCTCTCCCCGCCAGAACGCCGACAACCTTCTCTCTTTCTTGGCTCTCCTGGGTTTCCTCTGGTACTGGATTCCTGACTTCCCTCTCCTGGCACGACCCCTCCACAGGGCAGCCAAACCAACCCCACGGGGGCCACGGACAGACCCCTCCCCTGTCAAACACCTTCTTTCCAAACGGGAAGACTGCCTTACTTTGGGACCCATTTCAGCTCTTCCAGATCCCCCAAAACCTCCCTACTTATTGACTGATGAACGTTCCCGCTCGGCCCCTCGCCTCCTGGTACAGCCAACAGGACCAACGGAGCGGACACGGACGTACCTCTCACAACAGCTAGATGTCGCCGCTCAGGGCTGGCAACCATGTCTCAGAGCCCTGGCTGGGGCCGCCTCCCTGACAAAGGAGGGCCTTACACTCACTCTACAAGGCCCCTCACCGTTTTCTCCTCTCACCGCCTGGGACACAGATCTACTGAGCCAGAAATCTGTTTCTCATCTGGACCCCGCTAGACTCCAACTTGATCTTCTCCTCTTCATCGAAAACCCGGACATCTACCACCCACCAACCTCTCGTCTAAATCCTGCTCCCCTCCTGCGGGTGGGTACTCCCCCCGCGACTCACTCAGAACCCTCCCATTCCTGCCCTCAACTCCTGCACGAGCTGACTCCTCCACGTCGGGACTTTCCTATCAAGACCTCCCGAAGCCTGACCGAATGAATCCTCTTTGTGGATGGTAGTTCTCTCATCGCCCCGGACGGCCAGAGAGAGACACGCGGCCTACGCCGTAGTTGCTTACCCTTGATGCCGTCCTGGAGGCGGCTGCCCTCCCCCTCGGGACACCACATACACTGCCTCCAAATACGCCTCCCTCATCACACACACACATTCTGTCCTCTGGCAAGAGCGAGGGTGTCTTACCACCAAGGGTACCACCCATAATCAATGGGCACCTCATTTCACAACTACTGGAGACCCTCAGCCCAGACCCTCAGACCCCCCAACCTCACTCAAGTAGCCACTGTCCACTGTCGTGGACCGACCCTCCGAGGACCTGGTGTCCCGAGGCAACAACAAAGCCGACTCTCCACTGCCCGACCCACTGCCTTAGACCCCCACCAGCTCCCCTCCTCTTCCTCCACACACCACAGTCCCCCTCTTACACACACCAGGAAACTCAGACAGACACCCAAAAGGATGGGAGGAATCGCCAGGGACAAAGGCCGCATCTTCATTCCAAAGAAACTCGCTCTTCCAGACCCTTCAGCCCCCATGATCGTTTCAGACATACGGCAGTCCCTACACGTCGGGCCCAAGGCCTTACACCAGTTCCTACAACCCCTTTTCCACCCTCCACATGTGCCACAGGTTACCGGAGAGGCGCCGAAGTCTTGCAAACCCTGCTCCACGGTCAACGCTCGAGGGGGAATTCGCAGGCCCGGCGGGGCCCAATCCCCAGCTCTGCGCACACCAACCTGGCGAGGACTGGCAGCCTGACTTTTCCCACGTGCCACGCCATAGGTCCTTTCCCTACCTGTTAGCCTCAGTGGACACCTTTACACGGTGGATAGGGGCATTCTCCATACCTCGGGACACTGCGGAGGCGGCGGCCACCATAGCCCTCCAACACATCATTCCGAGGTTCGGCCTCCCGCGGGCCCTACCATCTGACAACGGCCCGGCCTCATCTCCAGCATCACCCAGCAAGTCTCCGAGAGCCTAAATATTACCTGGAAACCCCATATCCCATACCAACCCCAGTCTTCGGGTAAGGGAGAGCGGGCCGACGGCCTTCTCGAGGGACGTCTCACCAAACTGCCCTTGAAGCCCGCCCGTCCTGGCCACCCTCCTCCCGCTGGCTTTAACAAGGCTCAGAGCTTCCCCTAGAGGGCCGTGGGCTCCAAGTCCCTTTCAGCTTCTCGTGGGCGGCCCTTCCTGCTCACTCAAAATCTTCCCGTCACCGCCTCCTCTGCTCCTATCTTGCCTACCTTACCTAACTCTTCTAAGAGCCCTCCTGCGGGCCCATGCGACTCAGTCAGCCCGACTCCAGGGGAACCCACAGCAGATACTCCCCAAGCCCTGGCCCCAGGGGATAGCGTCCTGCTACAAGAACTATACCCAAAAACCTTACAGCCTAAGTGCACCGGTCCCGATACGGTGGCCCTTACGACCCCCACGGCCGCCAAACTCCTAGCACACCACCCGCGGGGTACACAGCTCTAAGTGAAAGCGAGGCCCCTCACGACACGGATGCGCAGGACCACCTTTGGGACCTACTCCAATACTGCTATGGCTCCATCCTCCTCCTCCTGGTCCTACCTCCTGGTCACTCCACCACTGACCCTGGGTTTAGGTGGACGTTTACATGACAGAAACCTGGCACCGGGGAATGTCCACCACTGATTGTCAACCACTGGGTTGCCAGGCCCTCATCAATTTCTCCATCCCCAATTGCCAGTCAATTCCTGTATCCACATCTGATCCTAGAATCTCTTCCACCTATGATCAAGACCCATCCTACCTGCCAAAACTACCCGGTTGAAATCCACGGATGCTGCCCTTATCGCTACTGGAATATTCATCGCCTTGGCCACTTGTGCCGGGACCCTTTCGCCGGCACCTTTGCAACCAGTGACCCACGAGGCCGCTTCTACAGAACACACAGTAACTATAGCCTAACTATTCTGGACCCTTGGGATTCCCACTGGGCGACGGGGGTAACCGCAAAATTGTACCGCTGCCCCTTTTCCTCCTACCCTACCGTCTTCTCTCCCCGCATCTACACGACATACACACGTGCGGCTCTCACTTCCACCAATCCAACCCGACCGAAGGAACCAGACTCCCACCATACGTGCACAGGAGCAACTTCTCCAAACCCACCTACAGGCTACCCCAGCTCAGGCCCGGGGCGGGGCCCCTTCTCCTAGATGAAACTTAGCCAACAAGGCACTTACTTCCCTCTCCAGCCTTTCAGGCATGGGCAATCTGTCCCACTGTTTTATCTGTGCCGCCTGGGGCAAAGCCCCCCTCTTCCCTGGTGGCCGTTCCCCTCCCTAACGCATTGAACTGCGCCAACCTCACACCCGCACCTCCAGGGCATTGCATTCTCCCTCTCTCCTGGACAATGCCTTATTCACGGACCCTCTCAACCACCACTTCCCTTTGTCTTACTCCACCCTTAGGTCTTCCCTGCGTGTAGTCACCCTGTCAAATGTTACCTCTCATCACGCCCCGATCCGTGGTCTCTCTTGGCGCAACGGGCAGCCTTTCTGAATCTCTAGGTACCTCTGCCTCTCTCCTCTGTCTGCCTGTCTCCCTGGTTCCGCGACGAACTCTCTCTAGTCGGGCAGAAGTAGCCCTCCTGGCCAGCCTCCCGGAGAAGCACAAACGAGTGATCTTTCTCCCACTACTTATCGGGGTCTCCCCGGCTTCAACCCTGGTGGCCGCCCAAGGACACGTCACTGGCGAGACAGGACCCAGGTAGGAAACCTGAACCATACCTTACTTACCCAGACCCCATAGAAAGGCAGAAGCGCTTATCGCCCCGTACCGCTTCCTCCAGTCACATGCCCCAATGCCTATCAGCCCGTACAGACACGAGCCCTTAGCACTCCCCCTTCAAAAGCCGGCTTCCCCGGCTCTGCTCCCTCTCGGCGCCTGGGAACCTCGCCCCAGATGCGCCCACTGAAAGCCTCTTTTGACCCACCTTTGCCTGGCCTCTCTAGTTCATTTGCCTACCAGTCGCATGAAACCTGAGATTTGGTGCCGAAACCCGGGAGGAGTTCGAGGCCCCGCTCTGGAGGGAGCCCCTCTCCTCTCACCACCAGGACCTGAACTGAACCCCACGCCTCGAGTCGCCGGGTAGGCGCCCCCTGATTCCGTGCCCCTGTCCCGCTGGTGCTGCCGGAAGCCGCGGCCGCGCCAGGGCAACTCCACAGAGCCAGCGGGTGGCTCTCCGGTGCTCCCTGGGGATCAGGAGACGTCCTCATCCTTAGGGCCACCTCTGTTTCTCTGGTGACCCTGGGCTGCAAACGGGGACGCCTGTCTTCAGTCTCCGGGTTACCCGGTGCGAATCATGGAACTGCCCAATCCCAATGTGACCCCGAAACTCCGACGGGTTGTCTACTGTCCAATTTCAAAACCCGGGGCCGGGATCCCTGGGTGGCGCAGCGGTCTGGCGCCTGCCTTTGACCCAGGGTCCGATCCTGGAGACCCGGCACCGAATCCCACGTCAGGCTCCCGGTGCATGGAGCCTGCTTCTCCCTCTGCTTGTGTCTCTGCCACCCACCCCCTCTCTCTCTCTGTGTGACTATCATAAATAAATAAAAACTTAAAAAAAAAAGAAAAGAAAGAAAACCCGGGGCCTTTCCCAGGACCTGAAAAGGCGCCGCCTCAGCCTCATTCATTTCTCTACGGTGGCCCGGCCCCAATATTACCTGGACAATCAGTCTCCACGGCCCCTGAGGGTACTTCTGACTACCAAATTCTCACGGCCCAGGACAATCTCTAGACCTCAGGGCAAGCGGACCAAGGTCCCAGACATGCAGGCTTTCTGGGACCTCCGCTCTCGCCCCTCTCTCTGCTCCCAATGTTCCACCACCCAGGTCCTTTCGGCGCGGGAGCCGCTCCCTCCGCCCCCTCCACCCATTCCCTCAGCTCCAAGAGCCCCCGAATCCTTTCCCCCTTCCCCTGTCTCAGGGTCCCCTGACACCCTGGCCCGAACACCTACTAGGGGAACGCCAGCCCTGCCCCCTGCCCCCTTCTCCTCCTCCTGCCTCCCAACCACACACCTCCTTACCCGTTTCTGACCCCCAACCTTCACCCCCCTACCTCCCCTCCGATCCAGGTGCACAAGATCCCACAAGGTCTCGCCTCCCCTGACCTGGCCGGCCCCCTGCGACAGGTGGAGGGAGTTGAAGGGATTGTTCGGGTCCACGCTTTCTCCCTTCAGGACCTTTCCCACATGGAAAAGGGGGCTGGGCTCTTACTCTGCTAACCCGGGACTGCAGCCAAGAATTCAGTATTTGGCCCAGGCAGAGGGCTTGCTTGACTTGGCAGGATTTGCATGTGCTGCAGACCACCCCCCTTCCACCAGAGGACAGGGAGCGAATGCAGGCTGCCGCCCGACAACACGCCGGCCGGGTCCGTTTCACCGACGGGGCTGTGCCAATCGGTGCTCGGGCGGTTCCCGCCGAGGATCCCGCACGCCCTTAGCAGACGGGCCGGGAGGGGGGGGGCCGCCGCCGCCGCCGCCGCCGCCCCACGTCCACTGTCTCCACGCTGGCACGCGGGCGGTCTCTAACAGGGCTGTCTGTCAACTACGCTAGGGTCCGGCAAGTCGCTCAGAACCCAGATGAGAAGCCTGCTCTTTGCCTTCAGAGGCTCGCTGAGGCTGTAACCCAGTACCCTCGCCTGGACCCTGCCTCCCCGGCCCCGTCCAGGGCTACTGTGGTGGCGACGCATTTTCTCTCTCAGTCCTCCCCGATACCCGGAAAAAAAAATTCAAGAAGGCCGAAGAGGGTCCCCAAACTCCCATTCCCGACCTGCCGACCATGGCATTGAACGTCTTGAACACCCGAGACGAAGAGCGGCTGAACCGCAGGGGCAGGCCAGACTGCAGCTGCAGGTGCAGGTGCAACTCCACACCCCAGCCTCGCTGGCAGCCCTGCGGCCGGCGGGCTCCGGGAGGCACACAGAGGGGCACCCCACCGCATCCCGCCTGGGGCTTGCGTCAGACGCGGCACCGAGGGACACCGGGCCCGTCCATGTCCCAGGATCACGGAGCCGACGCGGCCAGGCCCGCGATGTCGAGTGACGGGCCACTGGAAATCCGCCTGCCCTGGTCTCGGGGCATCCTCGGCGCCTCCACACGGACGCAACCCTGAGCCGCAAAGTCCAACCTTCCGACTACTCGGACTGGACCACGACTCGCGGGGCCCAGACTCGGACACCCCCTAACCCAGGCCGAGCCTGGGGTGTGGGACCCAGGGAATTTAACAAAAATCCCCTGCCCCTGGACAAGCGGAGCAGGACTAACTCCATTTTCTGCTGCACCCGCCACCTCCTGCTATGACCCCCACAGGACCTGCTTATTGCTTAAGGCGCTGCCCCACCCTAGTCAAGCCACTGAGCACACCCTTACCCGAAATCAGATCATAAAAATGTAACCCCCGCTTGTGCCCCCCAACACTGCGCGCCAATTCTGACCAGAGTGATAGGCCAGTTCAAACGGTCACCATAGGTAGGGTAAACTGGGAGTCAACTCGCCCCCAGTTGCGGGCGGACTCACATGACTGTGCAACCTTCTGTGTGTGTTACAATCCCGTGGGCCACTGGCCCCCGGAAAGCTGCTACGCCTCTGAGCCCCGGGGTCCAAGTCCCTGCTCCGCCGTGTCGGGTACACTTGGACCCAAGCTCGAGCTTGTAAAGAAACCCTCGTGTGTTTGCATCGGTGTCGGCTCCTGGGGGCTTTCTCGGATTTGCTACCTGGGGCACAACGTGGGGTCCTGCTCCCGGGAGCGGGGAAGTCCGTCTCTTTCCTGCTGGACACGGGGCGACTGGCTCCATTCTGCCTTCCACTCGGGTGCCGGGTTCCCCTCTCCAGTGGTGGTGGTGGGGGGAACTGATGGCACCTCCATCTACTCCACGGACGGGCTCCCCTCTCACCCTCCTTCCTTAGAACTCCTTCCTGCCCGGCTCCTCTCCTCGGCCGGGATATCCTACACAAACTCAAGGCCACCGTTCGTCTTTCTCCCTCACCCACTGCCTCTGCTCACCTCGTCTTACCCTTCATTTCTCCTGATCCCTCCACTCCACGCCCCCCGTCTCCCTCTACCCCTTAACCCCCAAGTCTGGGACACCTCTAAACCAATGGTGGCCACTCACCACCCCCCAGTCAAAACCCACTTAAAAGATCAAACCCCCCCGCCTCCTCTCCTTCTCAGCCCCAATTCTCCATTTCGGAAACTCACCGACGGGGACTTAAACCTAGTACAGACCGACTTGGCCAGCACGGCCTCCTTATCCCCAACAGCTCCCCGAGCATCACCCCCATTCTCCCTGCCAGGAAACCTTCTGGAGCCTATCGCCTACTACAAGGTTGAAGACTCATCAACGAGGCTGCTAGCCCTCTCCACCCGCTGGTGCCCAACCCATACGCCCCACTTCCTACTGTTCCCTCCACCGCTACTCACTTCTCACGCTGAGGCCTCAAAGATGCCTTCTTGATTCACTGCTCCTCCACACCCACATTCATACGTTCTCTTGGCCTTCCCATGGGAAGACCCCGACACGCATACCTCAGGACAACTGGCCTGGACGGTCCTGCCTCAGGGACTCCAAGGATAGTCCCCATCTCTTTGGCCAGGCCCTTTCTAGACATCTCCAACAAGGCTCTTTCACACAGAGCACACTCCTCCAAGAAGTCGATGACCTTCCCCTTTGTAGGCCCTCCCGACCTTCCTCACAGGAAGACACTGCTCTCCTCCTCAGCTTCCTTGGTTCTAAAGGGTACCCGGTCACTCCCTCCAAAGCGCAACTTTGCACCCCCACGGTTACCTAGCTGGGTATATCCTTAACCCCTACACCTCGAAAACACTCACTGGAGACCGCCTCCGCCTACCACAACACCAGCATCTCCGGCCTCCCCTCTCCCCGCCAGAACGCCGACAACCTTCTCTCTTTCTTGGCTCTCGTGGGTTTCCTCTGGTACTGGATTCCTGACTTCCCTCTCCTGGCACGACCCCTCCACAGGGCAGCCAAACCAACCCCACGGGGGCCACGGACAGACCCCTCCCCTGTCAAACACCTTCTTTCCAAACGGGAAGACTGCCTTACTTTGGGACCCATTTCAGCTCTTCCAGATCCCCCAAAACCTCCCTACTTATTGACTGATGAACGTTCCCGCTCGGCCCCTCGCCTCCTGGTACAGCCAACAGGACCAACGGAGCGGACACGGACGTACCTCTCACAACAGCTAGATGTCGCCGCTCAGGGCTGGCAACCATGTCTCAGAGCCCTGGCTGGGGCCGCCTCCCTGACAAAGGAGGGCCTTACACTCACTCTACAAGGCCCCTCACCGTTTTCTCCTCTCACCGCCTGGGACACAGATCTACTGAGCCAGAAATCTGTTTCTCATCTGGACCCCGCTAGACTCCAACTTGATCTTCTCCTCTTCATCGAAAACCCGGACATCTACCACCCACCAACCTCTCGTCTAAATCCTGCTCCCCTCCTGCGGGTGGGTACTCCCCCCGCGACTCACTCAGAACCCTCCCATTCCTGCCCTCAACTCCTGCACGAGCTGACTCCTCCACGTCGGGACTTTCCTATCAAGACCTCCCGAAGCCTGACCGAATGAATCCTCTTTGTGGATGGTAGTTCTCTCATCGCCCCGGACGGCCAGAGAGAGACACGCGGCCTACGCCGTAGTTGCTTACCCTTGATGCCGTCCTGGAGGCGGCTGCCCTCCCCCTCGGGACACCACATACACTGCCTCCAAATACGCCTCCCTCATCACACACACACATTCTGTCCTCTGGCAAGAGCGAGGGTGTCTTACCACCAAGGGTACCACCCATAATCAATGGGCACCTCATTTCACAACTACTGGAGACCCTCAGCCCAGACCCTCAGACCCCCCAACCTCACTCAAGTAGCCACTGTCCACTGTCGTGGACCGACCCTCCGAGGACCTGGTGTCCCGAGGCAACAACAAAGCCGACTCTCCACTGCCCGACCCACTGCCTTAGACCCCCACCAGCTCCCCTCCTCTTCCTCCACACACCACAGTCCCCCTCTTACACACACCAGGAAACTCAGACAGACACCCAAAAGGATGGGAGGAATCGCCAGGGACAAAGGCCGCATCTTCATTCCAAAGAAACTCGCTCTTCCAGACCCTTCAGCCCCCATGATCGTTTCAGACATACGGCAGTCCCTACACGTCGGGCCCAAGGCCTTACACCAGTTCCTACAACCCCTTTTCCACCCTCCACATGTGCCACAGGTTACCGGAGAGGCGCCGAAGTCTTGCAAACCCTGCTCCACGGTCAACGCTCGAGGGGGAATTCGCAGGCCCGGCGGGGCCCAATCCCCAGCTCTGCGCACACCAACCTGGCGAGGACTGGCAGCCTGACTTTTCCCACGTGCCACGCCATAGGTCCTTTCCCTACCTGTTAGCCTCAGTGGACACCTTTACACGGTGGATAGGGGCATTCTCCATACCTCGGGACACTGCGGAGGCGGCGGCCACCATAGCCCTCCAACACATCATTCCGAGGTTCGGCCTCCCGCGGGCCCTACCATCTGACAACGGCCCGGCCTCATCTCCAGCATCACCCAGCAAGTCTCCGAGAGCCTAAATATTACCTGGAAACCCCATATCCCATACCAACCCCAGTCTTCGGGTAAGGGAGAGCGGGCCGACGGCCTTCTCGAGGGACGTCTCACCAAACTGCCCTTGAAGCCCGCCCGTCCTGGCCACCCTCCTCCCGCTGGCTTTAACAAGGCTCAGAGCTTCCCCTAGAGGGCCGTGGGCTCCAAGTCCCTTTCAGCTTCTCGTGGGCGGCCCTTCCTGCTCACTCAAAATCTTCCCGTCACCGCCTCCTCTGCTCCTATCTTGCCTACCTTACCTAACTCTTCTAAGAGCCCTCCTGCGGGCCCATGCGACTCAGTCAGCCCGACTCCAGGGGAACCCACAGCAGATACTCCCCAAGCCCTGGCCCCAGGGGATAGCGTCCTGCTACAAGAACTATACCCAAAAACCTTACAGCCTAAGTGCACCGGTCCCGATACGGTGGCCCTTACGACCCCCACGGCCGCCAAACTCCTAGCACACCACCCGCGGGGTACACAGCTCTAAGTGAAAGCGAGGCCCCTCACGACACGGATGCGCAGGACCACCTTTGGGACCTACTCCAATACTGCTATGGCTCCATCCTCCTCCTCCTGGTCCTACCTCCTGGTCACTCCACCACTGACCCTGGGTTTAGGTGGACGTTTACATGACAGAAACCTGGCACCGGGGAATGTCCACCACTGATTGTCAACCACTGGGTTGCCAGGCCCTCATCAATTTCTCCATCCCCAATTGCCAGTCAATTCCTGTATCCACATCTGATCCTAGAATCTCTTCCACCTATGATCAAGACCCATCCTACCTGCCAAAACTACCCGGTTGAAATCCACGGATGCTGCCCTTATCGCTACTGGAATATTCATCGCCTTGGCCACTTGTGCCGGGACCCTTTCGCCGGCACCTTTGCAACCAGTGACCCACGAGGCCGCTTCTACAGAACACACAGTAACTATAGCCTAACTATTCTGGACCCTTGGGATTCCCACTGGGCGACGGGGGTAACCGCAAAATTGTACCGCTGCCCCTTTTCCTCCTACCCTACCGTCTTCTCTCCCCGCATCTACACGACATACACACGTGCGGCTCTCACTTCCACCAATCCAACCCGACCGAAGGAACCAGACTCCCACCATACGTGCACAGGAGCAACTTCTCCAAACCCACCTACAGGCTACCCCAGCTCAGGCCCGGGGCGGGGCCCCTTCTCCTAGATGAAACTTAGCCAACAAGGCACTTACTTCCCTCTCCAGCCTTTCAGGCATGGGCAATCTGTCCCACTGTTTTATCTGTGCCGCCTGGGGCAAAGCCCCCCTCTTCCCTGGTGGCCGTTCCCCTCCCTAACGCATTGAACTGCGCCAACCTCACACCCGCACCTCCAGGGCATTGCATTCTCCCTCTCTCCTGGACAATGCCTTATTCACGGACCCTCTCAACCACCACTTCCCTTTGTCTTACTCCACCCTTAGGTCTTCCCTGCGTGTAGTCACCCTGTCAAATGTTACCTCTCATCACGCCCCGATCCGTGGTCTCTCTTGGCGCAACGGGCAGCCTTTCTGAATCTCTAGGTACCTCTGCCTCTCTCCTCTGTCTGCCTGTCTCCCTGGTTCCGCGACGAACTCTCTCTAGTCGGGCAGAAGTAGCCCTCCTGGCCAGCCTCCCGGAGAAGCACAAACGAGTGATCTTTCTCCCACTACTTATCGGGGTCTCCCCGGCTTCAACCCTGGTGGCCGCCCAAGGACACGTCACTGGCGAGACAGGACCCAGGTAGGAAACCTGAACCATACCTTACTTACCCAGACCCCATAGAAAGGCAGAAGCGCTTATCGCCCCGTACCGCTTCCTCCAGTCACATGCCCCAATGCCTATCAGCCCGTACAGACACGAGCCCTTAGCACTCCCCCTTCAAAAGCCGGCTTCCCCGGCTCTGCTCCCTCTCGGCGCCTGGGAACCTCGCCCCAGATGCGCCCACTGAAAGCCTCTTTTGACCCACCTTTGCCTGGCCTCTCTAGTTCATTTGCCTACCAGTCGCATGAAACCTGAGATTTGGTGCCGAAACCCGGGAGGAGTTCGAGGCCCCGCTCTGGAGGGAGCCCCTCTCCTCTCACCACCAGGACCTGAACTGAACCCCACGCCTCGAGTCGCCGGGTAGGCGCCCCCTGATTCCGTGCCCCTGTCCCGCTGGTGCTGCCGGAAGCCGCGGCCGCGCCAGGGCAACTCCACAGAGCCAGCGGGTGGCTCTCCGGTGCTCCCTGGGGATCAGGAGACGTCCTCATCCTTAGGGCCACCTCTGTTTCTCTGGTGACCCTGGGCTGCAAACGGGGACGCCTGTCTTCAGTCTCCGGGTTACCCGGTGCGAATCATGGAACTGCCCAATCCCAATGTGACCCCGAAACTCCGACGGGTTGTCTACTGTCCAATTTCAAAACCCGGGGCCGGGATCCCTGGGTGGCGCAGCGGTCTGGCGCCTGCCTTTGACCCAGGGTCCGATCCTGGAGACCCGGCACCGAATCCCACGTCAGGCTCCCGGTGCATGGAGCCTGCTTCTCCCTCTGCTTGTGTCTCTGCCACCCACCCCCTCTCTCTCTCTGTGTGACTATCATAAATAAATAAAAACTTAAAAAAAAAAGAAAAGAAAGAAAACCCGGGGCCTTTCCCAGGACCTGAAAAGGCGCCGCCTCAGCCTCATTCATTTCTCTACGGTGGCCCGGCCCCAATATTACCTGGACAATCAGTCTCCACGGCCCCTGAGGGTACTTCTGACTACCAAATTCTCACGGCCCAGGACAATCTCTAGACCTCAGGGCAAGCGGACCAAGGTCCCAGACATGCAGGCTTTCTGGGACCTCCGCTCTCGCCCCTCTCTCTGCTCCCAATGTTCCACCACCCAGGTCCTTTCGGCGCGGGAGCCGCTCCCTCCGCCCCCTCCACCCATTCCCTCAGCTCCAAGAGCCCCCGAATCCTTTCCCCCTTCCCCTGTCTCAGGGTCCCCTGACACCCTGGCCCGAACCCCTACTAGGGGAACGCCAGCCCTGCCCCCTGCCCCCTTCTCCTCCTCCTGCCTCCCAACCACACACCTCCTTACCCGTTTCTGACCCCCAACCTTCACCCCCCTACCTCCCCTCCGATCCAGGTGCACAAGATCCCACAAGGTCTCGCCTCCCCTGACCTGGCCGGCCCCCTGCGACAGGTGGAGGGAGTTGAAGGGATTGTTCGGGTCCACGCTTTCTCCCTTCAGGACCTTTCCCACATGGAAAAGGGGGCTGGGCTCTTACTCTGCTAACCCGGGACTGCAGCCAAGAATTCAGTATTTGGCCCAGGCAGAGGGCTTGCTTGACTTGGCAGGATTTGCATGTGCTGCAGACCACCCCCCTTCCACCAGAGGACAGGGAGCGAATGCAGGCTGCCGCCCGACAACACGCCGGCCGGGTCCGTTTCACCGACGGGGCTGTGCCAATCGGTGCTCGGGCGGTTCCCGCCGAGGATCCCGCACGCCCTTAGCAGACGGGCCGGGAGGGGGGGGGCCGCCGCCGCCGCCGCCGCCGCCCCACGTCCACTGTCTCCACGCTGGCACGCGGGCGGTCTCTAACAGGGCTGTCTGTCAACTACGCTAGGGTCCGGCAAGTCGCTCAGAACCCAGATGAGAAGCCTGCTCTTTGCCTTCAGAGGCTCGCTGAGGCTGTAACCCAGTACCCTCGCCTGGACCCTGCCTCCCCGGCCCCGTCCAGGGCTACTGTGGTGGCGACGCATTTTCTCTCTCAGTCCTCCCCGATACCCGGAAAAAAAAATTCAAGAAGGCCGAAGAGGGTCCCCAAACTCCCATTCCCGACCTGCCGACCATGGCATTGAACGTCTTGAACACCCGAGACGAAGAGCGGCTGAACCGCAGGGGCAGGCCAGACTGCAGCTGCAGGTGCAGGTGCAACTCCAAACCCCAGCCTCGCTGGCAGCCCTGCGGCCGGCGGGCTCCGGGAGGCACACAGAGGGGCACCCCACCGCATCCCGCCTGGGGCTTGCGTCAGACGCGGCACCGAGGGACACCGGGCCCGTCAATGTCCCAGGATCACGGAGCCGACGCGGCCAGGCCCGCGATGTCGAGTGACGGGCCACTGGAAATCCGCCTGCCCTGGTCTCGGGGCATCCTCGGCGCCTCCACACGGACGCAACCCTGAGCCGCAAAGTCCAACCTTCCGACTACTCGGACTGGACCACGACTCGCGGGGCCCAGACTCGGACACCCCCTAACCCAGGCCGAGCCTGGGGTGTGGGACCCAGGGAATTTAACAAAAATCCCCTGCCCCTGGACAAGCGGAGCAGGACTAACTCCATTTTCTGCTGCACCCGCCACCTCCTGCTATGACCCCCACAGGACCTGCTTATTGCTTAAGGCGCTGCCCCACCCTAGTCAAGCCACTGAGCACACCCTTACCCGAAATCAGATCATAAAAATGTAACCCCCGCTTGTGCCCCCCAACACTGCGCGCCAATTCTGACCAGAGTGATAGGCCAGTTCAAACGGTTACCATAGGTAGGGTAAACTGGGAGTCAACTGGCCCCCAGTTGCGGGCGGACTCACATGACTGTGCAACCTTCTGTGTGTGTTACAATCCCGTGGGCCACTGGCCCCCGGAAAGCTGCTACGCCTCTGAGCCCCGGGGTCCAAGTCCCTGCTCCGCCGTGTCGGGTACACTTGGACCCAAGCTCGAGCTTGTAAAGAAACCCTCGTGTGTTTGCATCGCTGTCGGCTCCTGGGGGCTTTCTCGGATTTGCTACCTGGGGCACAACGTGGGGTCCTGCTCCCGGGAGCGGGGAAGTCCGTCTCTTTCCTGCTGGACACGGGGCGACTGGCTCCATTCTGCCTTCCACTCGGGTGCCGGGTTCCCCTCTCCAGTGGTGGTGGGGGGGGGAACTGATGGCACCTCCATCTACTCCACGGACGGGCTCCCCTCTCACCCTCCTTCCTTAGAACTCCTTCCTGCCCGGCTCCTCTCCTCGGCCGGGATATCCTACACAAACTCAAGGCCACCGTTCGTCTTTCTCCCTCACCCACTGCCTCTGCTCACCTCGTCTTACCCTTCATTTCTCCTGATCCCTCCACTCCACGCCCCCCGTCTCCCTCTACCCCTTAACCCCCAAGTCTGGGACACCTCTAAACCAATGGTGGCCACTCACCACCCCCCAGTCAAAACCCACTTAAAAGATCAAACCCCCCCGCCTCCTCTCCTTCTCAGCCCCAATTCTCCATTTCGGAAACTCACCGACGGGGACTTAAACCTAGTACAGACCGACTTGGCCAGCACGGCCTCCTTATCCCCAACAGCTCCCGAGCATCACCCCCATTCTCCCTGCCAGGAAACCTTCTGGAGCCTATCGCCTAGTACAAGGTTGAAGACTCATCAACGAGGCTGCTAGCCCTCTCCACCCGCTGGTGCCCAACCCATACGCCCCACTTCCTACTGTTCCCTCCACCGCTACTCACTTCTCACGCTTAGGCCTCAAAGATGCCTTCTTGATTCACTGCTCCTCCACACCCACATTCATACGTTCTCTTGGCCTTCCCATGGGAAGACCCCGACACGCATACCTCAGGACAACTGGCCTGGACGGTCCTGCCTCAGGGACTCCAAGGATAGTCCCCATCTCTTTGGCCAGGCCCTTTCTAGACATCTCCAACAAGGCTCTTTCACACAGAGCACACTCCTCCAAGAAGTCGATGACCTTCCCCTTTGTAGGCCCTCCCGACCTTCCTCACAGGAAGACACTGCTCTCCTCCTCAGCTTCCTTGGTTCTAAAGGGTACCCGGTCACTCCCTCCAAAGCGCAACTTTGCACCCCCACGGTTACCTAGCTGGGTATATCCTTAACCCCTACACCTCGAAAACACTCACTGGAGACCGCCTCCGCCTACCACAACACCAGCATCTCCGGCCTCCCCTCTCCCCGCCAGAACGCCGACAACCTTCTCTCTTTCTTGGCTCTCGTGGGTTTCCTCTGGTACTGGATTCCTGACTTCCCTCTCCTGGCACGACCCCTCCACAGGGCAGCCAAACCAACCCCACGGGGGCCACGGACAGACCCCTCCCCTGTCAAACACCTTCTTTCCAAACGGGAAGACTGCCTTACTTTGGGACCCGTTTCAGCTCTTCCAGATCCCCCAAAACCTCCCTACTTATTGACTGATGAACGTTCCCGCTCGGCCCCTCGCCTCCTGGTACAGCCAACAGGACCAACGGAGCGGACACGGGCGTACCTCTCACAACAGCTAGATGTCGCCGCTCAGGGCTGGCAACCATGTCTCAGAGCCCTGGCTGGGGCCGCCTCCCTGACAAAGGAGGCCCTTAGACTCACTCTACAAGGCCCCTCACCGTTTTCTCCTCTCACCACCTGGGACACAGATCTACTGAGCCTGAAATCTGTTTCTCATCTGGACCCCTCTAGACTCCAACTTGATCTTCTCCTCTTCATCGAAAACCCGGACATCTACCACCCACCAACCTCTCGTCTAAATCCTGCTCCCCTCCTGCGGGTGGGTACTCCCCCCGCGACTCACTCAGAACCCTCCCATTCCTGCCCTCAACTCCTGCACGAGCTGACTCCTCCACGTCGGGACTTTCCTATCAAGCCCTCCCGAAGCCTGACCGAATGAATCCTCTTTGTGGATGGTAGTTCTCTCATCGCCCCGGACGGCCAGAGAGAGACACGCGGCCTACGCCGTAGTTGCTTACCCTCGATGCCGTCCTGGAGGCGGCTGCCCTCCCCCTCGGGACACCACATACACTGCCTCCAAATACGCCTCCCTCATCACACACACACATTCTGTCCTCTGGCAAGAGCGAGGGTGTCTTACCACCAAGGGTACCACCCATAATCAATGGGCACCTCATTTCACAACTACTGGAGACCCTCAGCCCAGACCCTCAGACCCCCCAACCTCACTCAAGTAGCCACTGTCCACTGTCGTGGACCGACCCTCCGAGGACCTGGTGTCCCGAGGCAACAACAAAGCCGACTCTCCACTGCCCGACCCACTGCCTTAGACCCCCACCAGCTCCCCTCCTCTTCCTCCACACACCACAGTCCCCCTCTTACACACACCAGGAAACTCAGACAGACACCCAAAAGGATGGGAGGAATCGCCAGGGACAAAGGCCGCATCTTCATTCCAAAGAAACTCGCTCTTCCAGACCCTTCAGCCCCCATGATCGTTTCAGACATACGGCAGTCCCTACACGTCGGGCCCAAGGCCTTACACCAGTTCCTACAACCCCTTTTCCACCCTCCACATGTGCCACAGGTTACCGGAGAGGCGCCGAAGTCTTGCAAACCCTGCTCCACGGTCAACGCTCGAGGGGGAATTCGCAGGCCCGGCGGGGCCCAATCCCCAGCTCTGCGCACACCAACCTGGCGAGGACTGGCAGCCTGACTTTTCCCACGTGCCACGCCATAAATCCTTTCCCTACCTGTTAGCCTCAGTGGACACCTTTACACGGTGGATAGGGGCTTTCTCCATACCTCGGGACACTGCGGAGGCGGCGGCCACCATAGCCCTCCAACACATCATTCCGAGGTTCGGCCTCCCGCGGACCCTACCATCTGACAACGGCCCGGCCTCATCTCCAGCATCACCCAGCAAGTCTCCGAGAGCCTAAATATTACCTGGAAACCCCATATCCCATACCAACCCCAGTCTTCGGGTAAGGGAGAGCGGGCCGACGGCCTTCTCGAGGGACGTCTCACCAAACTGCCCTTGAAGCCCGCCCGTCCTGGCCACCCTCCTCCCGCTGGCTTTAACAAGGCTCAGAGCTTCCCCTAGAGGGCCGTGGGCTCTAAGTCCCTTTCAGCTTCTCGTGGGCGGCCCTTCCTGCTCACTCAAAATCTTCCCGTCACCGCCTCCTCTGCTCCTATCTTGCCTACCTTACCTAACTCTTCTAAGAGCCCTCCTGCGGGCCCATGCGACTCAGTCAGCCCGACTCCAGGGGAACCCACAGCAGATACTCCCCAAGCCCTGGCCCCAGGGGATAGCGTCCTGCTACAAGAACTATACCCAAAAACCTTACAGCCTAAGTGCACCGGTCCCGATACGGTGGCCCTTACGACCCCCACGGCCGCCAAACTCCTAGCACACCACCCGCGGGGTACACAGCTCTAAGTGAAAGCGAGGCCCCTCACGACACGGATGCGCAGGACCACCTTTGGGACCTACTCCAATACTGCTATGGCTCCATCCTCCTCCTCCTGGTCCTACCTCCTGGTCACTCCACCACTGACCCTGGGTTTAGGTGGACGTTTACATGACAGAAACCTGGCACCGGGGAATGTCCACCACTGATTGTCAACCACTGGGTTGCCAGGCCCTCATCAATTTCTCCATCCCCAATTGCCAGTCAATTCCTGTATCCACATCTGATCCTAGAATCTCTTCCACCTATGATCAAGACCCATCCTACCTGCCAAAACTACCCGGTTGAAATCCACGGATGCTGCCCTTATCGCTACTGGAATATTCATCGCCTTGGCCACTTGTGCCGGGACCCTTTCGCCGGCACCTTTGCAACCAGTGACCCACGAGGCCGCTTCTACAGAACACACAGTAACTATAGCCTAACTATTCTGGACCCTTGGGATTCCCACTGGGCGACGGGGGTAACCGCAAAATTGTACCGCTGCCCCTTTTCCTCCTACCCTACCGTCTTCTCTCCCCGCATCTACACGACATACACACGTGCGGCTCTCACTTCCACCAATCCAACCCGACCGAAGGAACCAGACTCCCACCATACGTGCACAGGAGCAACTTCTCCAAACCCACCTACAGGCTACCCCAGCTCAGGCCCGGGGCGGGGCCCCTTCTCCTAGATGAAACTTAGCCAACAAGGCACTTACTTCCCTCTCCAGCCTTTCAGGCATGGGCAATCTGTCCCACTGTTTTGTCTGTGCCGCCTGGGGCAAAGCCCCCCTCTTCCCTGGTGGCCGTTCCCCTCCCTAACGCATTGAACTGCGCCAACCTCACACCCGCACCTCCAGGGCATTGCATTCTCCCTCTCTCCTGGACAATGCCTTATTCACGGACCCTCTCAACCACCACTTCCCTTTGTCTTACTCCACCCTTAGGTCTTCCCTGCGTGTAGTCACCCTGTCAAATGTTACCTCTCATCACGCCCCGATCCGTGGTCTCTCTTGGCGCAACGGGCAGCCTTTCTGAATCTCTAGGTACCTCTGCCTCTCTCCTCTGTCTGCCTGTCTCCCTGGTTCCGCGACGAACTCTCTCTAGTCGGGCAGAAGTAGCCCTCCTGGCCAGCCTCCCGGAGAAGCACAAACGAGTGATCTTTCTCCCACTACTTATCGGGGTCTCCCCGGCTTCAACCCTGGTGGCCGCCCAAGGACACGTCACTGGCGAGACAGGACCCAGGTAGGAAACCCGAACCATACCTTACTTACCCAGACCCCATAGAAAGGCAGAAGCGCTTATCGCCCCGTACCGCTTCCTCCAGTCACATGCCCCAATGCCTATCAGCCCGTACAGACACGAGCCCTTAGCACTCCCCCTTCAAAAGCCGGCTTCCCCGGCTCTGCTCCCTCTCGGCGCCTGGGAACCTCGCCCCAGATGCGCCCACTGAAAGCCTCTTTTGACCCACCTTTGCCTGGCCTCTCTAGTTCATTTGCCTACCAGTCGCATGAAACCTGAGATTTGGTGCCGAAACCCGGGAGGAGTTCGAGGCCCCGCTCTGGAGGGAGCCCCTCTCCTCTCACCACCAGGACCTGAACTGAACCCCACGCCTCGAGTCGCCGGGTAGGCGCCCCCTGATTCCGTGCCCCTGTCCCGCTGGTGCTGCCGGAAGCCGCGGCCGCGCCAGGGCAACTCCACAGAGCCAGCGGGTGGCTCTCCGGTGCTCCCTGGGGATCAGGAGACGTCCTCATCCTTAGGGCCACCTCTGTTTCTCTGGTGACCCTGGGCTGCAAACGGGGACGCCTGTCTTCAGTCTCCGGGTTACCCGGTGCGAATCATGGAACTGCCCAATCCCAATGTGACCCCGAAACTCCGACGGGTTGTCTACTGTCCAATTTCAAAACCCGGGGCCGGGATCCCTGGGTGGCGCAGCGGTCTGGCGCCTGCCTTTGACCCAGGGTCCGATCCTGGAGACCCGGCACCGAATCCCACGTCAGGCTCCCGGTGCATGGAGCCTGCTTCTCCCTCTGCTTGTGTCTCTGCCACCCACCCCCTCTCTCTCTCTGTGTGACTATCATAAATAAATAAAAACTTAAAAAAAAAGAAAAGAAAGAAAACCCGGGGCCTTTCCCAGGACCTGAAAAGGCGCCGCCTCAGCCTCATTCATTTCTCTACGGTGGCCCGGCCCCAATATTACCTGGACAATCAGTCTCCACGGCCCCTGAGGGTACTTCTGACTACCAAATTCTCACGGCCCAGGACAATCTCTAGACCTCAGGGCAAGCGGACCAAGGTCCCAGACATGCAGGCTTTCTGGGACCTCCGCTCTCGCCCCTCTCTCTGCTCCCAATGTTCCACCACCCAGGTCCTTTCGGCGCGGGAGCCGCTCCCTCCGCCCCCTCCACCCATTCCCTCAGCTCCAAGAGCCCCCGAATCCTTTCCCCCTTCCCCTGTCTCAGGGTCCCCTGACACCCTGGCCCGAACACCTACTAGGGGAACGCCAGCCCTGCCCCCTGCCCCCTTCTCCTCCTCCTGCCTCCCAACCACACACCTCCTTACCCGTTTCTGACCCCCAACCTTCACCCCCCTACCTCCCCTCCGATCCAGGTGCACAAGATCCCACAAGGTCTCGCCTCCCCTGACCTGGCCGGCCCCCTGCGACAGGTGGAGGGAGCTGAAGGGATTGTTCGGGTCCACGCTTTCTCCCTTCAGGACCTTTCCCACATGGAAAAGGGGGCTGGGCTCTTACTCTGCTAACCCGGGACTGCAGCCAAGAATTCAGTATTTGGCCCAGGCAGAGGGCTTGCTTGACTTGGCAGGATTTGCATGTGCTGCAGACCACCCCCCTTCCACCAGAGGACAGGGAGCGAATGCAGGCTGCCGCCCGACAACACGCCGGCCGGGTCCGTTTCACCGACGGGGCTGTGCCAATCGGTGCTCGGGCGGTTCCCGCCGAGGATCCCGCACGCCCTTAGCAGACGGGCCGGGAGGGGGGGGGCCGCCGCCGCCGCCGCCGCCGCCGCCGCCCCACGTCCACTGTCTCCACGCTGGCACGCGGGCGGTCTCTAACAGGGCTGTCTGTCAACTACGCTAGGGTCCGGCAAGTCGCTCAGAACCCAGATGAGAAGCCTGCTCTTTGCCTTCAGAGGCTCGCTGAGGCTGTAACCCAGTACCCTCGCCTGGACCCTGCCTCCCCGGCCCCGTCCAGGGCTACTGTGGTGGCGACGCATTTTCTCTCTCAGTCCTCCCCGATACCCGGAAAAAAAAATTCAAGAAGGCCGAAGAGGGTCCCCAAACTCCCATTCCCGACCTGCCGACCATGGCATTGAACGTCTTGAACACCCGAGACGAAGAGCGGCTGAACCGCAGGGGCAGGCCAGACTGCAGCTGCAGGTGCAGGTGCAACTCCACACCCCAGCCTCGCTGGCAGCCCTGCGGCCGGCGGGCTCCGGGAGGCACACAGAGGGGCACCCCACCGCATCCCGCCTGGGGCTTGCGTCAGACGCGGCACCGAGGGACACCGGGCCCGTCCATGTCCCAGGATCACGGAGCCGACGCGGCCAGGCCCGCGATGTCGAGTGACGGGCCACTGGAAATCCGCCTGCCCTGGTCTCGGGGCATCCTCGGCGCCTCCACACGGAGGCAACCCTGAGCCGCAAAGTCCAACCTTCCGACTACTCGGACTGGACCACGACTCGCGGGGCCCAGACTCGGACACCCCCTAACCCAGGCCGAGCCTGGGGTGTGGGACCCAGGGAATTTAACAAAAATCCCCTGCCCCTGGACAAGCGGAGCAGGACTAACTCCATTTTCTGCTGCACCCGCCACCTCCTGCTATGACCCCCACAGGACCTGCTTATTGCTTAAGGCGCTGCCCCACCCTAGTCAAGCCACTGAGCACACCTTTACCCGAAATCAGATCAAAAAAATGTAACCCCCGCTTGTGCCCCCCAACACTGCGCGCCAATTCTGACCAGAGTGATAGGCCAGTTCAAACGGTCACCATAGGTAGGGTAAACTGGGAGTCAACTGGCCCCCAGTTGCGGGCGGACTCACATGACTGTGCAACCTTCTGTGTGTGTTACAATCCCGTGGGCCACTGGCCCCCGGAAAGCTGCTACGCCTCTGAGCCCCGGGGTCCAAGTCCCTGCTCCGCCGTGTCGGGTACACTTGGACCCAAGCTCGAGCTTGTAAAGAAACCCTCGTGTGTTTGCATCGGTGTCGGCTCCTGGGGGCTTTCTCGGATTTGCTACCTGGGGCACAACGTGGGGTCCTGCTCCCGGGAGCGGGGAAGTCCGTCTCTTTCCTGCTGGACACGGGGCGACTGGCTCCATTCTGCCTTCCACTCGGATGCCGGGTTCCCCTCTCCAGTGGTGGTGGGGGGGGGAACTGATGGCACCTCCATCTACTCCACGGACGGGCTCCCCTCTAACCCTCCTTCCTTAGAACTCCTTCCTGCCCGGCTCCTCTCCTCGGCCGGGATATCCTACACAAACTCAAGGCCACCGTTCGTCTTTCTCCCTCACCCACTGCCTCTGCTCACCTCGTCTTACCCTTCATTTCTCCTGATCCCTCCACTCCACGCCCCCCGTCTCCCTCTACCCCTTAACCCCCAAGTCTGGGACACCTCTAAACCAATGGTGGCCACTCACCACCCCCCAGTCAAAACCCACTTAAAAGATCAAACCCCCCCGCCTCCTCTCCTTCTCAGCCCCAATTCTCCATTTCGGAAACTCACCGACGGGGACTTAAACCTAGTACAGACCGACTTGGCCAGCACGGCCTCCTTATCCCCAACAGCTCCCCGAGCATCACCCCCATTCTCCCTGCCAGGAAACCTTCTGGAGCCTATCGCCTAGTACAAGGTTGAAGACTCATCAACGAGGCTGCTAGCCCTCTCCACCCGCTGGTGCCCAACCCATACGCCCCACTTCCTACTGTTCCCTCCACCGCTACTCACTTCTCACGCTGAGGCCTCAAAGATGCCTTCTTGATTCACTGCTCCTCCACACCCACATTCATACGTTCTCTTGGCCTTCCCATGGGAAGACCCCGACACGCATACCTCAGGACAACTGGCCTGGACGGTCCTGCCTCAGGGACTCCAAGGATAGTCCCCATCTCTTTGGCCAGGCCCTTTCTAGACATCTCCAACAAGGCTCTTTCACACAGAGCACACTCCTCCAAGAAGTCGATGACCTTCCCCTTTGTAGGCCCTCCCGACCTTCCTCACAGGAAGACACTGCTCTCCTCCTCAGCTTCCTTGGTTCTAAAGGGTACCCGGTCACTCCCTCCAAAGCGCAACTTTGCACCCCCACGGTTACCTAGCTGGGTATATCCTTAACCCCTACACCTCGAAAACACTCACTGGAGACCGCCTCCGCCTACCACAACACCAGCATCTCCGGCCTCCCCTCTCCCCGCCAGAACGCCGACAACCTTCTCTCTTTCTTGGCTCTCGTGGGTTTCCTCTGGTACTGGATTCCTGACTTCCCTCTCCTGGCACGACCCCTCCACAGGGCAGCCAAACCAACCCCACGGGGGCCACGGACAGACCCCTCCCCTGTCAAACACCTTCTTTCCAAACGGGAAGACTGCCTTACTTTGGGACCCGTTTCAGCTCTTCCAGATCCCCCAAAACCTCCCTACTTATTGACTGATGAACGTTCCCGCTCGGCCCCTCGCCTCCTGGTACAGCCAACAGGACCAACGGAGCGGACACGGGCGTACCTCTCACAACAGCTAGATGTCGCCGCTCAGGGCTGGCAACCATGTCTCAGAGCCCTGGCTGGGGCCGCCTCCCTGACAAAGGAGGCCCTTAGACTCACTCTACAAGGCCCCTCACCGTTTTCTCCTCTCACCACCTGGGACACAGATCTACTGAGCCTGAAATCTGTTTCTCATCTGGACCCCTCTAGACTCCAACTTGATCTTCTCCTCTTCATCGAAAACCCGGACATCTACCACCCACCAACCTCTCGTCTAAATCCTGCTCCCCTCCTGCGGGTGGGTACTCCCCCCGCGACTCACTCAGAACCCTCCCATTCCTGCCCTCAACTCCTGCACGAGCTGACTCCTCCACGTCGGGACTTTCCTATCAAGCCCTCCCGAAGCCTGACCGAATGAATCCTCTTTGTGGATGGTAGTTCTCTCATCGCCCCGGACGGCCAGAGAGAGACACGCGGCCTACGCCGTAGTTGCTTACCCTCGATGCCGTCCTGGAGGCGGCTGCCCTCCCCCTCGGGACACCACATACACTGCCTCCAAATACGCCTCCCTCATCACACACACACATTCTGTCCTCTGGCAAGAGCGAGGGTGTCTTACCACCAAGGGTACCACCCATAATCAATGGGCACCTCATTTCACAACTACTGGAGACCCTCAGCCCAGACCCTCAGACCCCCCAACCTCACTCAAGTAGCCACTGTCCACTGTCGTGGACCGACCCTCCGAGGACCTGGTGTCCCGAGGCAACAACAAAGCCGACTCTCCACTGCCCGACCCACTGCCTTAGACCCCCACCAGCTCCCCTCCTCTTCCTCCACACACCACAGTCCCCCTCTTACACACACCAGGAAACTCAGACAGACACCCAAAAGGATGGGAGGAATCGCCAGGGACAAAGGCCGCATCTTCATTCCAAAGAAACTCGCTCTTCCAGACCCTTCAGCCCCCATGATCGTTTCAGACATACGGCAGTCCCTACACGTCGGGCCCAAGGCCTTACACCAGTTCCTACAACCCCTTTTCCACCCTCCACATGTGCCACAGGTTACCGGAGAGGCGCCGAAGTCTTGCAAACCCTGCTCCACGGTCAACGCTCGAGGGGGAATTCGCAGGCCCGGCGGGGCCCAATCCCCAGCTCTGCGCACACCAACCTGGCGAGGACTGGCAGCCTGACTTTTCCCACGTGCCACGCCATAAATCCTTTCCCTACCTGTTAGCCTCAGTGGACACCTTTACACGGTGGATAGGGGCTTTCTCCATACCTCGGGACACTGCGGAGGCGGCGGCCACCATAGCCCTCCAACACATCATTCCGAGGTTCGGCCTCCCGCGGGCCCTACCATCTGACAACGGCCCGGCCTCATCTCCAGCATCACCCAGCAAGTCTCCGAGAGCCTAAATATTACCTGGAAACCCCATATCCCATACCAACCCCAGTCTTCGGGTAAGGGAGAGCGGGCCGACGGCCTTCTCGAGGGACGTCTCACCAAACTGCCCTTGAAGCCCGCCCGTCCTGGCCACCCTCCTCCCGCTGGCTTTAACAAGGCTCAGAGCTTCCCCTAGAGGGCCGTGGGCTCCAAGTCCCTTTCAGCTTCTCGTGGGCGGCCCTTCCTGCTCACTCAAAATCTTCCCGTCACCGCCTCCTCTGCTCCTATCTTGCCTACCTTACCTAACTCTTCTAAGAGCCCTCCTGCGGGCCCATGCGACTCAGTCAGCCCGACTCCAGGGGAACCCACAGCAGATACTCCCCAAGCCCTGGCCCCAGGGGATAGCGTCCTGCTACAAGAACTATACCCAAAAACCTTACAGCCTAAGTGCACCGGTCCCGATACGGTGGCCCTTACGACCCCCACGGCCGCCAAACTCCTAGCACACCACCCGCGGGGTACACAGCTCTAAGTGAAAGCGAGGCCCCTCACGACACGGATGCGCAGGACCACCTTTGGGACCTACTCCAATACTGCTATGGCTCCATCCTCCTCCTCCTGGTCCTACCTCCTGGTCACTCCACCACTGACCCTGGGTTTAGGTGGACGTTTACATGACAGAAACCTGGCACCGGGGAATGTCCACCACTGATTGTCAACCACTGGGTTGCCAGGCCCTCATCAATTTCTCCATCCCCAATTGCCAGTCAATTCCTGTATCCACATCTGATCCTAGAATCTCTTCCACCTATGATCAAGACCCATCCTACCTGCCAAAACTACCCGGTTGAAATCCACGGATGCTGCCCTTATCGCTACTGGAATATTCATCGCCTTGGCCACTTGTGCCGGGACCCTTTCGCCGGCACCTTTGCAACCAGTGACCCACGAGGCCGCTTCTACAGAACACACAGTAACTATAGCCTAACTATTCTGGACCCTTGGGATTCCCACTGGGCGACGGGGGTAACCGCAAAATTGTACCGCTGCCCCTTTTCCTCCTACCCTACCGTCTTCTCTCCCCGCATCTACACGACATACACACGTGCGGCTCTCACTTCCACCAATCCAACCCGACCGAAGGAACCAGACTCCCACCATACGTGCACAGGAGCAACTTCTCCAAACCCACCTACAGGCTACCCCAGCTCAGGCCCGGGGCGGGGCCCCTTCTCCTAGATGAAACTTAGCCAACAAGGCACTTACTTCCCTCTCCAGCCTTTCAGGCATGGGCAATCTGTCCCACTGTTTTGTCTGTGCCGCCTGGGGCAAAGCCCCCCTCTTCCCTGGTGGCCGTTCCCCTCCCTAACGCATTGAACTGCGCCAACCTCACACCCGCACCTCCAGGGCATTGCATTCTCCCTCTCTCCTGGACAATGCCTTATTCACGGACCCTCTCAACCACCACTTCCCTTTGTCTTACTCCACCCTTAGGTCTTCCCTGCGTGTAGTCACCCTGTCAAATGTTACCTCTCATCACGCCCCGATCCGTGGTCTCTCTTGGCGCAACGGGCAGCCTTTCTGAATCTCTAGGTACCTCTGCCTCTCTCCTCTGTCTGCCTGTCTCCCTGGTTCCGCGACGAACTCTCTCTAGTCGGGCAGAAGTAGCCCTCCTGGCCAGCCTCCCGGAGAAGCACAAACGAGTGATCTTTCTCCCACTACTTATCGGGGTCTCCCCGGCTTCAACCCTGGTGGCCGCCCAAGGACACGTCACTGGCGAGACAGGACCCAGGTAGGAAACCCGAACCATACCTTACTTACCCAGACCCCATAGAAAGGCAGAAGCGCTTATCGCCCCGTACCGCTTCCTCCAGTCACATGCCCCAATGCCTATCCTATCAGCCCGTACAGACACGAGCCCTTAGCACTCCCCCTTCAAAAGCCGGCTTCCCCGGCTCTGCTCCCTCTCGGCGCCTGGGAACCTCGCCCCAGATGCGCCCACTGAAAGCCTCTTTTGACCCACCTTTGCCTGGCCTCTCTAGTTCATTTGCCTACCAGTCGCATGAAACCTGAGATTTGGTGCCGAAACCCGGGAGGAGTTCGAGGCCCCGCTCTGGAGGAAGCCCCTCTCCTCTCACCACCAGGACCTGAACTGAACCCCACGCCTCGAGTCGCCGGGTAGGCGCCCCCTGATTCCGTGCCCCTGTCCCGCTGGTCCTGCCGGAAGCCGCGGCCGCGCCAGGGCAACTCCACAGAGCCAGCGGGTGGCTCTCCGGTGCTCCCTGGGGATCAGGAGACGTCCTCATCCTTAGGGCCACCTCTGTTTCTCTGGTGACCCTGGGCTGCAAACGGGGATGCCTGTCTTCAGTCTCCGGGTTACCCGGTGCGAATCATGGAACTGCCCAATCCCAATGTGACCCCGAAACTCCGACGGGTTGTCTACTGTCCAATTTCAAAACCCGGGGCCGGGATCCCTGGGTGGCGCAGCGGTCTGGCGCCTGCCTTTGACCCAGGGTCCGATCCTGGAGACCCGGCACCGAATCCCACGTCAGGCTCCCGGTGCATGGAGCCTGCTTCTCCCTCTGCTTGTGTCTCTGCCACCCACCCCCTCTCTCTCTCTGTGTGACTATCATAAATAAATAAAAACTTAAAAAAAAAGAAAAGAAAGAAAACCCGGGGCCTTTCCCAGGACCTGAAAAGGCGCCGCCTCAGCCTCATTCATTTCTCTACGGTGGCCCGGCCCCAATATTACCTGGACAATCAGTCTCCACGGCCCCTGAGGGTACTTCTGACTACCAAATTCTCACGGCCCAGGACAATCTCTAGACCTCAGGGCAAGCGGACCAAGGTCCCAGACATGCAGGCTTTCTGGGACCTCCGCTCTCGCCCCTCTCTCTGCTCCCAATGTTCCACCACCCAGGTCCTTTCGGCGCGGGAGCCGCTCCCTCCGCCCCCTCCACCCATTCCCTCAGCTCCAAGAGCCCCCGAATCCTTTCCCCCTTCCCCTGTCTCAGGGTCCCCTGACACCCTGGCCCGAACACCTACTAGGGGAACGCCAGCCCTGCCCCCTGCCCCCTTCTCCTCCTCCTGCCTCCCAACCACACACCTCCTTACCCGTTTCTGACCCCCAACCTTCACCCCCCTACCTCCCCTCCGATCCAGGTGCACAAGATCCCACAAGGTCTCGCCTCCCCTGACCTGGCCGGCCCCCTGCGACAGGTGGAGGGAGTTGAAGGGATTGTTCGGGTCCACGCTTTCTCCCTTCAGGACCTTTCCCACATGGAAAAGGGGGCTGGGCTCTTACTCTGCTAACCCGGGACTGCAGCCAAGAATTCAGTATTTGGCCCAGGCAGAGGGCTTGCTTGACTTGGCAGGATTTGCATGTGCTGCAGACCACCCCCCTTCCACCAGAGGACAGGGAGCGAATGCAGGCTGCCGCCCGACAACACGCCGGCCGGGTCCGTTTCACCGACGGGGCTGTGCCAATCGGTGCTCGGGCGGTTCCCGCCGAGGATCCCGCACGCCCTTAGCAGACGGGCCGGGAGGGGGGGGCCGCCGCCGCCGCCGCCGCCGCCCCACGTCCACTGTCTCCACGCTGGCACGCGGGCGGTCTCTAACAGGGCTGTCTGTCAACTACGCTAGGGTCCGGCAAGTCGCTCAGAACCCAGATGAGAAGCCTGCTCTTTGCCTTCAGAGGCTCGCTGAGGCTGTAACCCAGTACCCTCGCCTGGACCCTGCCTCCCCGGCCCCGTCCAGGGCTACTGTGGTGGCGACGCATTTTCTCTCTCAGTCCTCCCCGATACCCGGAAAAAAAAATTCAAGAAGGCCGAAGAGGGTCCCCAAACTCCCATTCCCGACCTGCCGACCATGGCATTGAACGTCTTGAACACCCGAGACGAAGAGCGGCTGAACCGCAGGGGCAGGCCAGACTGCAGCTGCAGGTGCAGGTGCAACTCCACACCCCAGCCTCGCTGGCAGCCCTGCGGCCGGCGGGCTCCGGGAGGCACACAGAGGGGCACCCCACCGCATCCCGCCTGGGGCTTGCGTCAGACGCGGCACCGAGGGACACCGGGCCCGTCCATGTCCCAGGATCACGGAGCCGACGCGGCCAGGCCCGCGATGTCGAGTGACGGGCCACTGGAAATCCGCCTGCCCTGGTCTCGGGGCATCCTCGGCGCCTCCACACGGAGGCAACCCTGAGCCGCAAAGTCCAACCTTCCGACTACTCGGACTGGACCACGACTCGCGGGGCCCAGACTCGGACACCCCCTAACCCAGGCCGAGCCTGGGGTGTGGGACCCAGGGAATTTAACAAAAATCCCCTGCCCCTGGACAAGCGGAGCAGGACTAACTCCATTTTCTGCTGCACCCGCCACCTCCTGCTATGACCCCCACAGGACCTGCTTATTGCTTAAGGCGCTGCCCCACCCTAGTCAAGCCACTGAGCACACCCTTACCCGAAATCAGATCATAAAAATGTAACCCCCGCTTGTGCCCCCCAACACTGCGCGCCAATTCTGACCAGAGTGATAGGCCAGTTCAAACGGTCACCATAGGTAGGGTAAACTGGGAGTCAACTGGCCCCCAGTTGCGGGCGGACTCACATGACTGTGCAACCTTCTGTGTGTGTTACAATCCCGTGGGCCACTGGCCCCCGGAAAGCTGCTACGCCTCTGAGCCCCGGGGTCCAAGTCCCTGCTCCGCCGTGTCGGGTACACTTGGACCCAAGCTCGAGCTTGTAAAGAAACCCTCGTGTGTTTGCATCGGTGTCGGCTCCTGGGGGCTTTCTCGGATTTGCTACCTGGGGCACAACGTGGGGTCCTGCTCCCGGGAGCGGGGAAGTCCGTCTCTTTCCTGCTGGACACGGGGCGACTGGCTCCATTCTGCCTTCCACTCGGGTGCCGGGTTCCCCTCTCCAGTGGTGGTGGTGGTGGGAACTGATGGCACCTCCATCTACTCCACGGACGGGCTCCCCTCTCACCCTCCTTCCTTAGAACTCCTTCCTGCCCGGCTCCTCTCCTCGGCCGGGATATCCTACACAAACTCAAGGCCACCGTTCGTCTTTCTCCCTCACCCACTGCCTCTGCTCACCTCGTCTTACCCTTCATTTCTCCTGATCCCTCCACTCCACGCCCCCCGTCTCCCTCTACCCCTTAACCCCCAAGTCTGGGACACCTCTAAACCAATGGTGGCCACTCACCACCCCCCAGTCAAAACCCACTTAAAAGATCAAACCCCCCCGCCTCCTCTCCTTCTCAGCCCCAATTCTCCATTTCGGAAACTCACCGACGGGGACTTAAACCTAGTACAGACCGACTTGGCCAGCACGGCCTCCTTATCCCCAACAGCTCCCCGAGCATCACCCCCATTCTCCCTGCCAGGAAACCTTCTGGAGCCTATCGCCTAGTACAAGGTTGAAGACTCATCAACGAGGCTGCTAGCCCTCTCCACCCGCTGGTGCCCAACCCATACGCCCCACTTCCTACTGTTCCCTCCACCGCTACTCACTTCTCACGCTGAGGCCTCAAAGATGCCTTCTTGATTCACTGCTCCTCCACACCCACATTCATACGTTCTCTTGGCCTTCCCATGGGAAGACCCCGACACGCATACCTCAGGACAACTGGCCTGGACGGTCCTGCCTCAGGGACTCCAAGGATAGTCCCCATCTCTTTGGCCAGGCCCTTTCTAGACATCTCCAACAAGGCTCTTTCACACAGAGCACACTCCTCCAAGAAGTCGATGACCTTCCCCTTTGTAGGCCCTCCCGACCTTCCTCACAGGAAGACACTGCTCTCCTCCTCAGCTTCCTTGGTTCTAAAGGGTACCCGGTCACTCCCTCCAAAGCGCAACTTTGCACCCCCACGGTTACCTAGCTGGGTATATCCTTAACCCCTACACCTCGAAAACACTCACTGGAGACCGCCTCCGCCTACCACAACACCAGCATCTCCGGCCTCCCCTCTCCCCGCCAGAACGCCGACAACCTTCTCTCTTTCTTGGCTCTCGTGGGTTTTCTCTGGTACTGGATTCCTGACTTCCCTCTCCTGGCACGACCCCTCCACAGGGCAGCCAAACCAACCCCACGGGGGCCACGGACAGACCCCTCCCCTGTCAAACACCTTCTTTCCAAACGGGAAGACTGCCTTACTTTGGGACCCGTTTCAGCTCTTCCAGATCCCCCAAAACCTCCCTACTTATTGACTGATGAACGTTCCCGCTCGGCCCCTCGCCTCCTGGTACAGCCAACAGGACCAACGGAGCGGACACGGGCGTACCTCTCACAACAGCTAGATGTCGCCGCTCAGGGCTGGCAACCATGTCTCAGAGCCCTGGCTGGGGCCGCCTCCCTGACAAAGGAGGCCCTTAGACTCACTCTACAAGGCCCCTCACCGTTTTCTCCTCTCACCACCTGGGACACAGATCTACTGAGCCTGAAATCTGTTTCTCATCTGGACCCCGCTAGACTCCAACTTGATCTTCTCCTCTTCATCGAAAACCCGGACATCTACCACCCACCAACCTCTCGTCTAAATCCTGCTCCCCTCCTGCGGGTGGGTACTCCCCCCGCGACTCACACAGAACCCTCCCATTCCTGCCCTCAACTCCTGCACGAGCTGACTCCTCCACGTCGGGACTTTCCTATCAAGCCCTCCCGAAGCCTGACCGAATCCTCTTTGTGGATGGTAGTTCTCTCATCGCCCCGGACGGCCAGAGAGAGACACGCGGCCTACGCCGTAGTTGCTTACCCTCGATGCCGTCCTGGAGGCGGCTGCCCTCCCCCTCGGGACACCACATACACTGCCTCCAAATACGCCTCCCTCATCACACACACACATTCTGTCCTCTGGCAAGAGCGAGGGTGTCTTACCACCAAGGGTACCACCCATAATCAATGGGCACCTCATTTCACAACTACTGGAGACCCTCAGCCCAGACCCTCAGACCCCCCAACCTCACTCAAGTAGCCACTGTCCACTGTCGTGGACCGACCCTCCGAGGACCTGGTGTCCCGAGGCAACAACAAAGCCGACTCTCCACTGCCCGACCCACTGCCTTAGACCCCCACCAGCTCCCCTCCTCTTCCTCCACACACCACAGTCCCCCTCTTACACACACCAGGAAACTCAGACAGACACCCAAAAGGATGGGAGGAATCGCCAGGGACAAAGGCCGCATCTTCATTCCAAAGAAACTCGCTCTTCCAGACCCTTCAGCCCCCATGATCGTTTCAGACATACGGCAGTCCCTACACGTCGGGCCCAAGGCCTTACACCAGTTCCTACAACCCCTTTTCCACCCTCCACATGTGCCACAGGTTACCGGAGAGGCGCCGAAGTCTTGCAAACCCTGCTCCACGGTCAACGCTCGAGGGGGAATTCGCAGGCCCGGCGGGGCCCAATCCCCAGCTCTGCGCACACCAACCTGGCGAGGACTGGCAGCCTGACTTTTCCCACGTGCCACGCCATAAATCCTTTCCCTACCTGTTAGCCTCAGTGGACACCTTTACACGGTGGATAGGGGCTTTCTCCATACCTCGGGACACTGCGGAGGCGGCGGCCACCATAGCCCTCCAACACATCATTCCGAGGTTCGGCCTCCCGCGGGCCCTACCATCTGACAACGGCCCGGCCTCATCTCCAGCATCACCCAGCAAGTCTCCGAGAGCCTAAATATTACCTGGAAACCCCATATCCCATACCAACCCCAGTCTTCGGGTAAGGGAGAGCGGGCCGACGGCCTTCTCGAGGGACGTCTCACCAAACTGCCCTTGAAGCCCGCCCGTCCTGGCCACCCTCCTCCCGCTGGCTTTAACAAGGCTCAGAGCTTCCCCTAGAGGGCCGTGGGCTCCAAGTCCCTTTCAGCTTCTCGTGGGCGGCCCTTCCTGCTCACTCAAAATCTTCCCGTCACCGCCTCCTCTGCTCCTATCTTGCCTACCTTACCTAACTCTTCTAAGAGCCCTCCTGCGGGCCCATGCGACTCAGTCAGCCCGACTCCAGGGGAACCCACAGCAGATACTCCCCAAGCCCTGGCCCCAGGGGATAGCGTCCTGCTACAAGAACTATACCCAAAAACCTTACAGCCTAAGTGCACCGGTCCCGATACGGTGGCCCTTACGACCCCCACGGCCGCCAAACTCCTAGCACACCACCCGCGGGGTACACAGCTCTAAGTGAAAGCGAGGCCCCTCACGACACGGATGCGCAGGACCACCTTTGGGACCTACTCCAATACTGCTATGGCTCCATCCTCCTCCTCCTGGTCCTACCTCCTGGTCACTCCACCACTGACCCTGGGTTTAGGTGGACGTTTACATGACAGAAACCTGGCACCGGGGAATGTCCACCACTGATTGTCAACCACTGGGTTGCCAGGCCCTCATCAATTTCTCCATCCCCAATTGCCAGTCAATTCCTGTATCCACATCTGATCCTAGAATCTCTTCCACCTATGATCAAGACCCATCCTACCTGCCAAAACTACCCGGTTGAAATCCACGGATGCTGCCCTTATCGCTACTGGAATATTCATCGCCTTGGCCACTTGTGCCGGGACCCTTTCGCCGGCACCTTTGCAACCAGTGACCCACGAGGCCGCTTCTACAGAACACACAGTAACTATAGCCTAACTATTCTGGACCCTTGGGATTCCCACTGGGCGACGGGGGTAACCGCAAAATTGTACCGCTGCCCCTTTTCCTCCTACCCTACCGTCTTCTCTCCCCGCATCTACACGACATACACACGTGCGGCTCTCACTTCCACCAATCCAACCCGACCGAAGGAACCAGACTCCCACCATACGTGCACAGGAGCAACTTCTCCAAACCCACCTACAGGCTACCCCAGCTCAGGCCCGGGGCGGGGCCCCTTCTCCTAGATGAAACTTAGCCAACAAGGCACTTACTTCCCTCTCCAGCCTTTCAGGCATGGGCAATCTGTCCCACTGTTTTGTCTGTGCCGCCTGGGGCAAAGCCCCCCTCTTCCCTGGTGGCCGTTCCCCTCCCTAACGCATTGAACTGCGCCAACCTCACACCCGCACCTCCAGGGCATTGCATTCTCCCTCTCTCCTGGACAATGCCTTATTCACGGACCCTCTCAACCACCACTTCCCTTTGTCTTACTCCACCCTTAGGTCTTCCCTGCGTGTAGTCACCCTGTCAAATGTTACCTCTCATCACGCCCCGATCCGTGGTCTCTCTTGGCGCAACGGGCAGCCTTTCTGAATCTCTAGGTACCTCTGCCTCTCTCCTCTGTCTGCCTGTCTCCCTGGTTCCGCGACGAACTCTCTCTAGTCGGGCAGAAGTAGCCCTCCTGGCCAGCCTCCCGGAGAAGCACAAACGAGTGATCTTTCTCCCACTACTTATCGGGGTCTCCCCGGCTTCAACCCTGGTGGCCGCCCAAGGACACGTCACTGGCGAGACAGGACCCAGGTAGGAAACCTGAACCATACCTTACTTACCCAGACCCCATAGAAAGGCAGAAGCGCTTATCGCCCCGTACCGCTTCCTCCAGTCACATGCCCCAATGCCTATCAGCCCGTACAGACACGAGCCCTTAGCACTCCCCCTTCAAAAGCCGGCTTCCCCGGCTCTGCTCCCTCTCGGCGCCTGGGAACCTCGCCCCAGATGCGCCCACTGAAAGCCTCTTTTGACCCACCTTTGCCTGGCCTCTCTAGTTCATTTGCCTACCAGTCGCATGAAACCTGAGATTTGGTGCCGAAACCCGGGAGGAGTTCGAGGCCCCGCTCTGGAGGGAGCCCCTCTCCTCTCACCACCAGGACCTGAACTGAACCCCACGCCTCGAGTCGCCGGGTAGGCGCCCCCTGATTCCGTGCCCCTGTCCCGCTGGTCCTGCCGGAAGCCGCGGCCGCGCCGGGGCAACTCCACAGAGCCAGCGGGTGGCTCTCCGGTGCTCCCTGGGGATCAGGAGACGTCCTCATCCTTAGGGCCACCTCTGTTTCTCTGGTGACCCTGGGCTGCAAACGGGGACGCCTGTCTTCAGTCTCCGGGTTACCCGGTGCGAATCATGGAACTGCCCAATCCCAATGTGACCCCGAAACTCCGACGGGTTGTCTACTGTCCAATTTCAAAACCCGGGGCCGGGATCCCTGGGTGGCGCAGCGGTCTGGCGCCTGCCTTTGACCCAGGGTCCGATCCTGGAGACCCGGCACCGAATCCCACGTCAGGCTCCCGGTGCATGGAGCCTGCTTCTCCCTCTGCTTGTGTCTCTGCCACCCACCCCCTCTCTCTCTCTGTGTGACTATCATAAATAAATAAAAACTTAAAAAAAAAGAAAAGAAAGAAAACCCGGGGCCTTTCCCAGGACCTGAAAAGGCGCCGCCTCAGCCTCATTCATTTCTCTACGGTGGCCCGGCCCCAATATTACCTGGACAATCAGTCTCCACGGCCCCTGAGGGTACTTCTGACTACCAAATTCTCACGGCCCAGGACAATCTCTAGACCTCAGGGCAAGCGGACCAAGGTCCCAGACATGCAGGCTTTCTGGGACCTCCGCTCTCGCCCCTCTCTCTGCTCCCAATGTTCCACCACCCAGGTCCTTTCGGCGCGGGAGCCGCTCCCTCCGCCCCCTCCACCCATTCCCTCAGCTCCAAGAGCCCCCGAATCCTTTCCCCCTTCCCCTGTCTCAGGGTCCCCTGACACCCTGGCCCGAACACCTACTAGGGGAACGCCAGCCCTGCCCCCTGCCCCCTTCTCCTCCTCCTGCCTCCCAACCACACACCTCCTTACCCGTTTCTGACCCCCAACCTTCACCCCCCTACCTCCCCTCCGATCCAGGTGCACAAGATCCCACAAGGTCTCGCCTCCCCTGACCTGGCCGGCCCCCTGCGACAGGTGGAGGGAGTTGAAGGGATTGTTCGGGTCCACGCTTTCTCCCTTCAGGACCTTTCCCACATGGAAAAGGGGGCTGGGCTCTTACTCTGCTAACCCGGGACTGCAGCCAAGAATTCAGTATTTGGCCCAGGCAGAGGGCTTGCTTGACTTGGCAGGATTTGCATGTGCTGCAGACCACCCCCCTTCCACCAGAGGACAGGGAGCGAATGCAGGCTGCCGCCCGACAACACGCCGGCCGGGTCCGTTTCACCGACGGGGCTGTGCCAATCGGTGCTCGGGCGGTTCCCGCCGAGGATCCCGCACGCCCTTAGCAGACGGGCCGGGAGGGGGGGGGCCGCCACCGCCGCCGCCGCCGCCCCACGTCCACTGTCTCCACGCTGGCACGCGGGCGGTCTCTAACAGGGCTGTCTGTCAACTACGCTAGGGTCCGGCAAGTCGCTCAGAACCCAGATGAGAAGCCTGCTCTTTGCCTTCAGAGGCTCGCTGAGGCTGTAACCCAGTACCCTCGCCTGGACCCTGCCTCCCCGGCCCCGTCCAGGGCTACTGTGGTGGCGACGCATTTTCTCTCTCAGTCCTCCCCGATACCCGGAAAAAAAAATTCAAGAAGGCCGAAGAGGGTCCCCAAACTCCCATTCCCGACCTGCCGACCATGGCATTGAACGTCTTGAACACCCGAGACGAAGAGCGGCTGAACCGCAGGGGCAGGCCAGACTGCAGCTGCAGGTGCAGGTGCAACTCCACACCCCAGCCTCGCTGGCAGCCCTGCGGCCGGCGGGCTCCGGGAGGCACACAGAGGGGCACCCCACCGCATCCCGCCTGGGGCTTGTGTCAGACGCGGCACCGAGGGACACCGGGGCCATCAATGTCCCAGGATCACGGAGCCGACGCGGCCAGGCCCGCGATGTCGAGTGACGGGCCACTGGAAATCCGCCTGCCCTGGTCTCGGGGCATCCTCGGCGACTCCACACGGAGGCAACCCTGAGCTGCAAAGTCCAACCTTCCGACTACTCGGACTGGACCACGACTCGCGGGGCCCAGACTCGGACACCCCCTAACCCAGGCCGAGCCTGGGGTGTGGGACCCAGGGAATTTAACAAAAATCCCCTGCCCCTGGACAAGCGGAGCAGGACTAACTCCATTTTCTGCTGCACCCGCCACCTCCTGCTATGACCCCCACAGGACCTGCTTATTGCTTAAGGCGCTGCCCCACCCTAGTCAAGCCACTGAGCACACCTTTACCCGAAATCAGATCATAAAAATGTAACCCCCGCTTGTGCCCCCCAACACTGCGCGCCAATTCTGACCAGAGTGATAGGCCAGTTCAAACGGTCACCATAGGTAGGGTAAACTGGGAGTCAACTGGCCCCCAGTTGCGGGCGGACTCACATGACTGTGCAACCTTCTGTGTGTGTTACAATCCCGTGGGCCACTGGCCCCCGGAAAGCTGCTACGCCTCTGAGCCCCGGGGTCCAAGTCCCTGCTCCGCCGTGTCGGGTACACTTGGACCCAAGCTCGAGCTTGTAAAGAAACCCTCGTGTGTTTGCATCGGTGTCGGCTCCTGGGGGCTTTCTCGGATTTGCTACCTGGGGCACAACGTGGGGTCCTGCTCCCGGGAGCGGGGAAGTCCGTCTCTTTCCTGCTGGACACGGGGCGACTGGCTCCATTCTGCCTTCCACTCGGGTGCCGGGTTCCCCTCTCCAGTGGTGGTGGGGGGGGGAACTGATGGCACCTCCATCTACTCCACGGACGGGCTCCCCTCTCACCCTCCTTCCTTAGAACTCCTTCCTGCCCGGCTCCTCTCCTCGGCCGGGATATCCTACACAAACTCAAGGCCACCGTTCGTCTTTCTCCCTCACCCACTGCCTCTGCTCACCTCGTCTTACCCTTCATTTCTCCTGATCCCTCCACTCCACGCCCCCCGTCTCCCTCTACCCCTTAACCCCCAAGTCTGGGACACCTCTAAACCAATGGTGGCCACTCACCACCCCCCAGTCAAAACCCACTTAAAAGATCAAACCCCCCCGCCTCCTCTCCTTCTCAGCCCCAATTCTCCATTTCGGAAACTCACCGACGGGGACTTAAACCTAGTACAGACCGACTTGGCCAGCACGGCCTCCTTATCCCCAACAGCTCCCCGAGCATCACCCCCATTCTCCCTGCCAGGAAACCTTCTGGAGCCTATCGCCTAGTACAAGGTTGAAGACTCATCAACGAGGCTGCTAGCCCTCTCCACCCGCTGGTGCCCAACCCATACGCCCCACTTCCTACTGTTCCCTCCACCGCTACTCACTTCTCACGCTGAGGCCTCAAAGATGCCTTCTTGATTCACTGCTCCTCCACACCCACATTCATACGTTCTCTTGGCCTTCCCATGGGAAGACCCCGACACACATACCTCAGGACAACTGGCCTGGACGGTCCTGCCTCAGGGACTCCAAGGATAGTCCCCATCTCTTTGGCCAGGCCCTTTCTAGACATCTCCAACAAGGCTCTTTCACACAGAGCACACTCCTCCAAGAAGTCGATGACCTTCCCCTTTGTAGGCCCTCCCGACCTTCCTCACAGGAAGACACTGCTCTCCTCCTCAGCTTCCTTGGTTCTAAAGGGTACCCGGTCACTCCCTCCAAAGCGCAACTTTGCACCCCCACGGTTACCTAGCTGGGTATATCCTTAACCCCTACACCTCGAAAACACTCACTGGAGACCGCCTCCGCCTACCACAACACCAGCATCTCCGGCCTCCCCTCTCCCCGCCAGAACGCCGACAACCTTCTCTCTTTCTTGGCTCTCGTGGGTTTCCTCTGGTACTGGATTCCTGACTTCGCTCTCCTGGCACGACCCCTCCACAGGGCAGCCAAACCAACCCCACGGGGGCCACGGACAGACCCCTCCCCTGTCAAACACCTTCTTTCCAAACGGGAAGACTGCCTTACTTTGGGACCCGTTTCAGCTCTTCCGGATCCCCCAAAACCTCCCTACTTATTGACTGATGAACGTTCCCGCTCGGCCCCTCGCCTCCTGGTACAGCCAACAGGACCAACGGAGCGGACACGGACGTACCTCTCACAACAGCTAGATGTCGCCGCTCAGGGCTGGCAACCACGTCTCAGAGCCCTGGCTGGGGCCGCCTCCCTGACAAAGGAGGCCCTTAGACTCACTCTACAAGGCCCCTCACCGTTTTCTCCTCTCACCGCCTGGGACACAGATCTACTGAGCCAGAAATCTGTTTCTCATCTGGACCCCGCTAGACTCCAACTTGATCTTCTCCTCTTCATCGAAAACCCGGACATCTACCACCCACCAACCTCTCGTCTAAATCCTGCTCCCCTCCTGCGGGTGGGTACTCCCCCCGCGACTCACTCAGAACCCTCCCATTCCTGCCCTCAACTCCTGCACGAGCTGACTCCTCCACGTCGGGACTTTCCTATCAAGCCCTCCCGAAGCCTGACCGAATGAATCCTCTTTGTGGATGGTAGTTCTCTCATCGCCCCGGACGGCCAGAGAGAGACACGCGGCCTACGCCGTACTTGCTTACCCTCGATGCCGTCCTGGAGGCGGCTGCCCTCCCCCTCGGGACACCACATACACTGCCTCCAAATACGCCTCCCTCATCACACACACACATTCTGTCCTCTGGCAAGAGCGAGGGTGTCTTACCACCAAGGGTACCACCCATAATCAATGGGCACCTCATTTCACAACTACTGGAGACCCTCAGCCCAGACCCTCAGACCCCCCAACCTCACTCAAGTAGCCACTGTCCACTGTCGTGGACCGACCCTCCGAGGACCTGGTGTCCCGAGGCAACAACAAAGCCGACTCTCCACCGCCCGACCCACTGCCTTAGACCCCCACCAGCTCCCCTCCTCTTCCTCCACACACCACAGTCCCCCTCTTACACACACCAGGAAACTCAGACAGACACCCAAAAGGATGGGAGGAATCGCCAGGGACAAAGGCCGCATCTTCATTCCAAAGAAACTCGCTCTTCCAGACCCTTCAGCCCCCATGATCGTTTCAGACATACGGCAGTCCCTACACGTCGGGCCCAAGGCCTTACACCAGTTCCTACAACCCCTTTTCCACCCTCCACATGTGCCACAGGTTACCGGAGAGGCGCCGAAGTCTTGCAAACCCTGCTCCACGGTCAACGCTCGAGGGGGAATTCGCAGGCCCGGCGGGGCCCAATCCCCAGCTCTGCGCACACCAACCTGGCGAGGACTGGCAGCCTGACTTTTCCCACGTGCCACGCCATAAATCCTTTCCCTACCTGTTAGCCTCAGTGGACACCTTTACACGGTGGATAGGGGCTTTCTCCATACCTCGGGACACTGCGGAGGCGGCGGCCACCATAGCCCTCCAACACATCATTGCGAGGTTCGGCCTCCCGCGGGCCCTACCATCTGACAACGGCCCGGCCTCATCTCCAGCATCACCCAGCAAGTCTCCGAGAGCCTAAATATTACCTGGAAACCCCATATCCCATACCAACCCCAGTCTTCGGGTAAGGGAGAGCGGGCCGACGGCCTTCTCGAGGGACGTCTCACCAAACTGCCCTTGAAGCCCGCCCGTCCTGGCCACCCTCCTCCCGCTGGCTTTAACAAGGCTCAGAGCTTCCCCTAGAGGGCCGTGGGCTCCAAGTCCCTTTCAGCTTCTCGTGGGCGGCCCTTCCTGCTCACTCAAAATCTTCCCGTCACCGCCTCCTCTGCTCCTATCTTGCCTACCTTACCTAACTCTTCTAAGAGCCCTCCTGCGGGCCCATGCGACTCAGTCAGCCCGACTCCAGGGGAACCCACAGCAGATACTCCCCAAGCCCTGGCCCCAGGGGATAGCGTCCTGCTACAAGAACTATACCCAAAAACCTTACAGCCTAAGTGCACCGGTCCCGATACGGTGGCCCTTACGACCCCCACGGCCGCCAAACTCCTAGCACACCACCCGCGGGGTACACAGCTCTAAGTGAAAGCGAGGCCCCTCACGACACGGATGCGCAGGACCACCTTTGGGACCTACTCCAATACTGCTATGGCTCCATCCTCCTCCTCCTGGTCCTACCTCCTGGTCACTCCACCACTGACCCTGGGTTTAGGTGGACGTTTACATGACAGAAACCTGGCACCGGGGAATGTCCACCACTGATTGTCAACCACTGGGTTGCCAGGCCCTCATCAATTTCTCCATCCCCAATTGCCAGTCAATTCCTGTATCCACATCTGATCCTAGAATCTCTTCCACCTATGATCAAGACCCATCCTACCTGCCAAAACTACCCGGTTGAAATCCACGGATGCTGCCCTTATCGCTACTGGAATATTCATCGCCTTGGCCACTTGTGCCGGGACCCTTTCGCCGGCACCTTTGCAACCAGTGACCCACGAGGCCGCTTCTACAGAACACACAGTAACTATAGCCTAACTATTCTGGACCCTTGGGATTCCCACTGGGCGACGGGGGTAACCGCAAAATTGTACCGCTGCCCCTTTTCCTCCTACCCTACCGTCTTCTCTCCCCGCATCTACACGACATACACACGTGCGGCTCTCACTTCCACCAATCCAACCCGACCGAAGGAACCAGACTCCCACCATACGTGCACAGGAGCAACTTCTCCAAACCCACCTACAGGCTACCCCAGCTCAGGCCCGGGGCGGGGCCCCTTCTCCTAGATGAAACTTAGCCAACAAGGCACTTACTTCCCTCTCCAGCCTTTCAGGCATGGGCAATCTGTCCCACTGTTTTATCTGTGCCGCCTGGGGCAAAGCCCCCCTCTTCCCTGGTGGCCGTTCCCCTCCCTAACGCATTGAACTGCGCCAACCTCACACCCGCACCTCCAGGGCATTGCATTCTCCCTCTCTCCTGGACAATGCCTTATTCACGGACCCTCTCAACCACCACTTCCCTTTGTCTTACTCCACCCTTAGGTCTTCCCTGCGTGTAGTCACCCTGTCAAATGTTACCTCTCATCACGCCCCGATCCGTGGTCTCTCTTGGCGCAACGGGCAGCCTTTCTGAATCTCTAGGTACCTCTGCCTCTCTCCTCTGTCTGCCTGTCTCCCTGGTTCCGCGACGAACTCTCTCTAGTCGGGCAGAAGTAGCCCTCCTGGCCAGCCTCCCGGAGAAGCACAAACGAGTGATCTTTCTCCCACTACTTATCGGGGTCTCCCCGGCTTCAACCCTGGTGGCCGCCCAAGGACACGTCACTGGCGAGACAGGACCCAGGTAGGAAACCTGAACCATACCTTACTTACCCAGAACCCATAGAAAGGCAGAAGCGCTTATCGCCCCGTACCGCTTCCTCCAGTCACATGCCCCAATGCCTATCAGCCCGTACAGACACGAGCCCTTAGCACTCCCCCTTCAAAAGCCGGCTTCCCCGGCTCTGCTCCCTCTCGGCGCCTGGGAACCTCGCCCCAGATGCGCCCACTGAAAGCCTCTTTTGACCCACCTTTGCCTGGCCTCTCTAGTTCATTTGCCTACCAGTCGCATGAAACCTGAGATTTGGTGCCGAAACCCGGGAGGAGTTCGAGGCCCCGCTCTGGAGGGAGCCCCTCTCCTCTCACCACCAGGACCTGAACTGAACCCCACGCCTCGAGTCGCCGGGTAGGCGCCCCCTGATTCCGTGCCCCTGTCCCGCTGGTCCTGCCGGAAGCCGCGGCCGCGCCGGGGCAACTCCACAGAGCCAGCGGGTGGCTCTCCGGTGCTCCCTGGGGATCAGGAGACGTCCTCATCCTTAGGGCCACCTCTGTTTCTCTGGTGACCCTGGGCTGCAAACGGGGACGCCTGTCTTCAGTCTCCGGGTTACCCGGTGCGAATCATGGAACTGCCCAATCCCAATGTGACCCCGAAACTCCGACGGGTTGTCTACTGTCCAATTTCAAAACCCGGGGCCGGGATCCCTGGGTGGCGCAGCGGTCTGGCGCCTGCCTTTGACCCAGGGTCCGATCCTGGAGACCCGGCACCGAATCCCACGTCAGGCTCCCGGTGCATGGAGCCTGCTTCTCCCTCTGCTTGTGTCTCTGCCACCCACCCCCTCTCTCTCTCTGTGTGACTATCATAAATAAATAAAAACTTAAAAAAAAAAGAAAAGAAAGAAAACCCGGGGCCTTTCCCAGGACCTGAAAAGGCGCCGCCTCAGCCTCATTCATTTCTCTACGGTGGCCCGGCCCCAATATTACCTGGACAATCAGTCTCCACGACCCCTGAGGGTACTTCTGACTACCAAATTCTCACGGCCCAGGACAATCTCTAGACCTCAGGGCAAGCGGACCAAGGTCCCAGACATGCAGGCTTTCTGGGACCTCCGCTCTCGCCCCTCTCTCTGCTCCCAATGTTCCACCACCCAGGTCCTTTCGGCGCGGGAGCCGCTCCCTCCGCCCCCTCCACCCATTCCCTCAGCTCCAAGAGCCCCCGAATCCTTTCCCCCTTCCCCTGTCTCAGGGTCCCCTGACACCCTGGCCCGAACACCTACTAGGGGAACGCCAGCCCTGCCCCCTGCCCCCTTCTCCTCCTCCTGCCTCCCAACCACACACCTCCTTACCCGTTTCTGACCCCCAACCTTCACCCCCCTACCTCCCCTCCGATCCAGGTGCACAAGATCCCACAAGGTCTCGCCTCCCCTGACCTGGCCGGCCCCCTGCGACAGGTGGAGGGAGTTGAAGGGATTGTTCGGGTCCACGCTTTCTCCCTTCAGGACCTTTCCCACATGGAAAAGGGGGCTGGGCTCTTACTCTGCTAACCCGGGACTGCAGCCAAGAATTCAGTATTTGGCCCAGGCAGAGGGCTTGCTTGACTTGGCAGGATTTGCATGTGCTGCAGACCACCCCCCTTCCACCAGAGGACAGGGAGCGAATGCAGGCTGCCGCCCGACAACACGCCGGCCGGGTCCGTTTCACCGACGGGGCTGTGCCAATCGGTGCTCGGGCGGTTCCCGCCGAGGATCCCGCACGCCCTTAGCAGACGGGACGGGAGGCGGGGGGGCCGCCGCCGCCGCCGCCGCCGCCCCACGTCCACTGTCTCCACGCTGGCACGCGGGCGGTCTCTAACAGGGCTGTCTGTCAACTACGCTAGGGTCCGGCAAGCCGCTCAGAACCCAGATGAGAAGCCTGCTCTTTGCCTTCAGAGGCTCGCTGAGGCTGTAACCCAGTACCCTCGCCTGGACCCTGCCTCCCTGGCCCCGTCCAGGACTACTGTGGTGGCGACGCATTTTCTCTCTCAGTCCTCCCCGATACCCGGAAAAAAAAATTCAAGAAGGCCGAAGAGGGTCCCCAAACTCCCATTCCCGACCTGCCGACCATGGCATTGAACGTCTTGAACACCCGAGACGAAGAGCGGCTGAACCGCAGGGGCAGGCCAGACTGCAGCTGCAGGTGCAGGTGCAACTCCACACCCCAGCCTCGCTGGCAGCCCTGCGGCCGGCGGGCTCCGGGAGGCACACAGAGGGGCACCCCACCGCATCCCGCCTGGGGCTTGCGTCAGACGCGGCACCGAGGGACACCGGGGCCATCAATGTCCCAGGATCACGGAGCCGACGCGGCCAGGCCCGCGATGACGAGTGACGGGCCACTGGAAATCCGCCTGCCCTGGTCTCGGGGCATCCTCGGCGCCTCCACACGGAGGCAACCCTGAGCCGCAAAGTCCAACCTTCCGACTACTCGGACTGGACCACGACTCGCGGGGCCCAGACTCGGACACCCCCTAACCCAGGCCGAGCCTGGGGTGTGGGACCCAGGGAATTTAACAAAAATCCCCTGCCCCTGGACAAGCGGAGCAGGACTAACTCCATTTTCTGCTGCACCCGCCACCTCCTGCTATGACCCCCACAGGACCTGCTTATTGCTTAAGGCGCTGCCCCACCCTAGTCAAGCCCTTGAGCACACCTTTACCCGAAATCAGATCATAAAAATGTAACCCCCGCTTGTGCCCCCCAACACTCCGCGCCAATTCTGACCAGAGTGATAGGCCAGTTCAAACGGTCACCATAGGTAGGGTAAACTGGGAGTCAACTGGCCCCCAGTTGCGGGCGGACTCACATGACTGTGCAACCTTCTGTGTGTGTTACAATCCCGTGGGCCACTGGACCCCGGAAAGCTGCTACGCCTCTGAGCCCCGGGGTCCAAGTCCCTGCTCCGCCGTGTCGGGTATACTTGGACCCAAGCTCGAGCTTGTAAAGAAACCCTCGTGTGTTTGCATCGGTGTCGGCTCCTGGGGGCTTTCTCGGATTTGCTACCTGGGGCACAACGTGGGGTCCTGCTCCCGGGAGCGGGGAAGTCCATCTCTTTCCTGCTGGACACGGGGCGACTGGCTCCATTCTGCCTTCCACTCGGGTGCCGGGTTCCCCTCTCCAGTGGTGGTGGTGGGGGGAACTGATGGCACCTCCATCTACTCCACGGACGGGCTCCCCTCTCACCCTCCTTCCTTAGAACTCCTTCCTGCCCGGCTCCTCTCCTCGGCCGGGATATCCTACACAAACTCAAGGCCACCGTTCGTCTTTCTCCCTCACCCACTGCCTCTGCTCACCTCGTCTTACCCTTCATTTCTCCTGAACCCTCCACTCCACGCCCCCCGTCTCCCTCTACCCCTTAACCCCCAAGTCTGGGACACCTCTAAACCAATGGTGGCCACTCACCACCCCCCAGTCAAAACCCACTTAAAAGATCAAACCCCCCCGCCTCCTCTCCTTCTCAGCCCCAATTCTCCATTTCGGAAACTCACCGACGGGGACTTAAACCTAGTACAGACCGACTTGGCCAGCACGGCCTCCTTATCCCCAACAGCTCCCCGAGCATCACCCCCATTCTCCCTGCCAGGAAACCTTCTGGAGCCTATCGCCTAGTACAAGGTTGAAGACTCATCAACGAGGCTGCTAGCCCTCTCCACCCGCTGGTGCCCAACCCATACGCCCCACTTCCTACTGTTCCCTCCACCGCTACTCACTTCTCACGCTGAGGCCTCAAAGATGCCTTCTTGATTCACTGCTCCTCCACACCCACATTCATACGTTCTCTTGGCCTTCCCATGGGAAGACCCCGACACGCATACCTCAGGACAACTGGCCTGGACGGTCCTGCCTCAGGGACTCCAAGGATAGTCCCCATCTCTTTGGCCAGGCCCTTTCTAGACATCTCCAACAAGGCTCTTTCACACAGAGCACACTCCTCCAAGAAGTCGATGACCTTCCCCTTTGTAGGCCCTCCCGACCTTCCTCACAGGAAGACACTGCTCTCCTCCTCAGCTTCCTTGGTTCTAAAGGGTACCCGGTCACTCCCTCCAAAGCGCAACTTTGCACCCCCACGGTTACCTAGCTGGGTATATCCTTAACCCCTATACCTCGAAAACACTCACTGGAGACCGCCTCCGCCTACCACAACACCAGCATCTCCGGCCTCCCCTCTCCCCGCCAGAACGCCGACAACCTTCTCTCTTTCTTGGCTCTCGTGGGTTTCCTCTGGTACTGGATTCCTGACTTCCCTCTCCTGGCACGACCCCTCCACAGGGCAGCCAAACCAACCCCACGGGGGCCACGGACAGACCCCTCCCCTGTCAAACACCTTCTTTCCAAACGGGAAGACTGCCTTACTTTGGGACCCGTTTCAGCTCTTCCAGATCCCCCAAAACCTCCCTACTTATTGACTGATGAACGTTCCCGCTCGGCCCCTCGCCTCCTGGTACAGCCAACAGGACCAACGGAGCGGACACGGGCGTACCTCTCACAACAGCTAGATGTCGCCGCTCAGGGCTGGCAACCATGTCTCAGAGCCCTGGCTGGGGCCGCCTCCCTGACAAAGGAGGCCCTTAGACTCACTCTACAAGGCCCCTCACCGTTTTCTCCTCTCACCACCTGGGACACAGATCTACTGAGCCTGAAATCTGTTTCTCATCTGGACCCCGCTAGACTCCAACTTGATCTTCTCCTCTTCATCGAAAACCCGGACATCTACCACCCACCAACCTCTCGTCTAAATCCTGCTCCCCTCCTGCGGGTGGGTACTCCCCCCGCGACTCACACAGAACCCTCCCATTCCTGCCCTCAACTCCTGCACGAGCTGACTCCTCCACGTCGGGACTTTCCTATCAAGCCCTCCCGAAGCCTGACCGAATCCTCTTTGTGGATGGTAGTTCTCTCATCGCCCCGGACGGCCAGAGAGAGACACGCGGCCTACGCCGTACTTGCTTACCCTCGATGCCGTCCTGGAGGCGGCTGCCCTCCCCCTCGGGACACCACATACACTGCCTCCAAATACGCCTCCCTCATCACACACACACATTCTGTCCTCTGGCAAGAGCGAGGGTGTCTTACCACCAAGGGTACCACCCATAATCAATGGGCACCTCATTTCACAACTACTGGAGACCCTCAGCCCAGACCCTCAGACCCCCCAACCTCACTCAAGTAGCCACTGTCCACTGTCGTGGACCGACCCTCCGAGGACCTGGTGTCCCGAGGCAACAACAAAGCCGACTCTCCACCGCCCGACCCACTGCCTTAGACCCCCACCAGCTCCCCTCCTCTTCCTCCACACACCACAGTCCCCCTCTTACACACACCAGGAAACTCAGACAGACACCCAAAAGGATGGGAGGAATCGCCAGGGACAAAGGCCGCATCTTCATTCCAAAGAAACTCGCTCTTCCAGACCCTTCAGCCCCCATGATCGTTTCAGACATACGGCAGTCCCTACACGTCGGGCCCAAGGCCTTACACCAGTTCCTACAACCCCTTTTCCACCCTCCACATGTGCCACAGGTTACCGGAGAGGCGCCGAAGTCTTGCAAACCCTGCTCCACGGTCAACGCTCGAGGGGGAATTCGCAGGCCCGGCGGGGCCCAATCCCCAGCTCTGCGCACACCAACCTGGCGAGGACTGGCAGCCTGACTTTTCCCACGTGCCACGCCATAAATCCTTTCCCTACCTGTTAGCCTCAGTGGACACCTTTACACGGTGGATAGGGGCTTTCTCCATACCTCGGGACACTGCGGAGGCGGCGGCCACCATAGCCCTCCAACACATCATTCCGAGGTTCGGCCTCCCGCGGGCCCTACCATCTGACAACGGCCCGGCCTCATCTCCAGCATCACCCAGCAAGTCTCCGAGAGCCTAAATATTACCTGGAAACCCCATATCCCATACCAACCCCAGTCTTCGGGTAAGGGAGAGCGGGCCGACGGCCTTCTCGAGGGACGTCTCACCAAACTGCCCTTGAAGCCCGCCCGTCCTGGCCACCCTCCTCCCGCTGGCTTTAACAAGGCTCAGAGCTTCCCCTAGAGGGCCGTGGGCTCCAAGTCCCTTTCAGCTTCTCGTGGGCGGCCCTTCCTGCTCACTCAAAATCTTCCCGTCACCGCCTCCTCTGCTCCTATCTTGCCTACCTTACCTAACTCTTCTAAGAGCCCTCCTGCGGGCCCATGCGACTCAGTCAGCCCGACTCCAGGGGAACCCACAGCAGATACTCCCCAAGCCCTGGCCCCAGGGGATAGCGTCCTGCTACAAGAACTATACCCAAAAACCTTACAGCCTAAGTGCACCGGTCCCGATACGGTGGCCCTTACGACCCCCACGGCCGCCAAACTCCTAGCACACCACCCGCGGGGTACACAGCTCTAAGTGAAAGCGAGGCCCCTCACGACACGGATGCGCAGGACCACCTTTGGGACCTACTCCAATACTGCTATGGCTCCATCCTCCTCCTCCTGGTCCTACCTCCTGGTCACTCCACCACTGACCCTGGGTTTAGGTGGACGTTTACATGACAGAAACCTGGCACCGGGGAATGTCCACCACTGATTGTCAACCACTGGGTTGCCAGGCCCTCATCAATTTCTCCATCCCCAATTGCCAGTCAATTCCTGTATCCACATCTGATCCTAGAATCTCTTCCACCTATGATCAAGACCCATCCTACCTGCCAAAACTACCCGGTTGAAATCCACGGATGCTGCCCTTATCGCTACTGGAATATTCATCGCCTTGGCCACTTGTGCCGGGACCCTTTCGCCGGCACCTTTGCAACCAGTGACCCACGAGGCCGCTTCTACAGAACACACAGTAACTATAGCCTAACTATTCTGGACCCTTGGGATTCCCACTGGGCGACGGGGGTAACCGCAAAATTGTACCGCTGCCCCTTTTCCTCCTACCCTACCGTCTTCTCTCCCCGCATGTACACGACATACACACGTGCGGCTCTCACTTCCACCGATCCAACCCGACCGAAGGAACCAGACTCCCACCATACGTGCACAGGAGCAACTTCTCCAAACCCACCTACAGGCTACCCCAGCTCAGGCCCGGGGCGGGGCCCCTTCTCCTAGATGAAACTTAGCCAACAAGGCACTTACTTCCCTCTCCAGCCTTTCAGGCATGGGCAATCTGTCCCACTGTTTTGTCTGTGCCGCCTGGGGCAAAGCCCCCCTCTTCCCTGGTGGCCGTTCCCCTCCCTAACGCATTGAACTGCGCCAACCTCACACCCGCACCTCCAGGGCATTGCATTCTCCCTCTCTCCTGGACAATGCCTTATTCACGGACCCTCTCAACCACCACTTCCCTTTGTCTTACTCCACCCTTAGGTCTTCCCTGCGTGTAGTCACCCTGTCAAATGTTACCTCTCATCACGCCCCGATCCGTGGTCTCTCTTGGCGCAACGGGCAGCCTTTCTGAATCTCTAGGTACCTCTGCCTCTCTCCTCTGTCTGCCTGTCTCCCTGGTTCCGCGACGAACTCTCTCTAGTCGGGCAGAAGTAGCCCTCCTGGCCAGCCTCCCGGAGAAGCACAAACGAGTGACTTTCTCCCACTACTTATCGGGGTCTCCCCGGCTTCAACCCTGGTGGCCGCCCAAGGACACGTCACTGGCGAGACAGGACCCAGGTAGGAAACCCGAACCATACCTTACTTACCCATACCCATAGAAAGGCAGAAGCGCTTATCGCCCCGTACCGCTTCCTCCAGTCACATGCCCCAATGCCTATCCTATCAGCCCGTACAGACACGAGCCCTTAGCACTCCCCCTTCAAAAGCCGGCTTCCCCGGCTCTGCTCCCTCTCGGCGCCTGGGAACCTCGCCCCAGATGCGCCCACTGAAAGCCTCTTTTGACCCACCTTTGCCTGGCCTCTCTAGTTCATTTGCCTACCAGTCGCATGAAACCTGAGATTTGGTGCCGAAACCCGGGAGGAGTTCGAGGCCCCGCTCTGGAGGGAGCCCCTCTCCTCTCACCACCAGGACCTGAACTGAACCCCACGCCTCGAGTCGCCGGGTAGGCGCCCCCTGATTCCGTGCCCCTGTCCCGCTGGTGCTGCCGGAAGCCGCGGCCGCGCCAGGGCAACTCCACAGAGCCAGCGGGTGGCTCTCCGGTGCTCCCTGGGGATCAGGAGACGTCCTCATCCTTAGGGCCACCTCTGTTTCTCTGGTGACCCTGGGCTGCAAACGGGGACGCCTGTCTTCAGTCTCCGGGTTACCCGGTGCGAATCATGGAACTGCCCAATCCCAATGTGACCCCGAAACTCCGACGGGTTGTCTACTGTCCAATTTCAAAACCCGGGGCCGGGATCCCTGGGTGGCGCAGCGGTCTGGCGCCTGCCTTTGACCCAGGGTCCGATCCTGGAGACCCGGCACCGAATCCCACGTCAGGCTCCCGGTGCATGGAGCCTGCTTCTCCCTCTGCTTGTGTCTCTGCCACCCACCCCCTCTCTCTCCGTGTGTGACTATCATAAATAAATAAAAACTTAAAAAAAAAGAAAAGAAAGAAAACCCGGGGCCTTTCCCAGGACCTGAAAAGGCGCCGCCTCAGCCTCATTCATTTCTCTACGGTGGCCCGGCCCCAATATTACCTGGACAATCAGTCTCCACGGCCCCTGAGGGTACTTCTGACTACCAAATTCTCACGGCCCAGGACAATCTCTAGACCTCAGGGCAAGCGGACCAAGGTCCCAGACATGCAGGCTTTCTGGGACCTCCGCTCTCGCCCCTCTCTCTGCTCCCAATGTTCCACCACCCAGGTCCTTTCGGCGCGGGAGCCGCTCCCTCCGCCCCCTCCACCCATTCCCTCAGCTCCAAGAGCCCCCGAATCCTTTCCCCCTTCCCCTGTCTCAGGGTCCCCTGACACCCTGGCCCGAACACCTACTAGGGGAACGCCAGCCCTGCCCCCTGCCCCCTTCTCCTCCTCCTGCCTCCCAACCACACACCTCCTTACCCGTTTCTGACCCCCAACCTTCACCCCCCTACCTCCCCTCCGATCCAGGTGCACAAGATCCCACAAGGTCTCGCCTCCCCTGACCTGGCCGGCCCCCTGCGACAGGTGGAGGGAGCTGAAGGGATTGTTCGGGTCCACGCTTTCTCCCTTCAGGACCTTTCCCACATGGAAAAGGGGGCTGGGCTCTTACTCTGCTAACCCGGGACTGCAGCCAAGAATTCAGTATTTGGCCCAGGCAGAGGGCTTGCTTGACTTGGCAGGATTTGCATGTGCTGCAGACCACCCCCCTTCCACCAGAGGACAGGGAGCGAATGCAGGCTGCCGCCCGACAACACGCCGGCCGGGTCCGTTTCACCGACGGGGCTGTGCCAATCGGTGCTCGGGCGGTTCCCGCCGAGGATCCCGCACGCCCTTAGCAGACGGGCCGGGAGGGGGGGGCCGCCGCCGCCGCCGCCGCCGCCCCACGTCCACTGTCTCCACGCTGGCACGCGGGCGGTCTCTAACAGGGCTGTCTGTCAACTACGCTAGGGTCCGGCAAGTCGCTCAGAACCCAGATGAGAAGCCTGCTCTTTGCCTTCAGAGGCTCGCTGAGGCTGTAACCCAGTACCCTCGCCTGGACCCTGCCTCCCCGGCCCCGTCCAGGGCTACTGTGGTGGCGACGCATTTTCTCTCTCAGTCCTCCCCGATACCCGGAAAAAAAAATTCAAGAAGGCCGAAGAGGGTCCCCAAACTCCCATTCCCGACCTGCCGACCATGGCATTGAACGTCTTGAACACCCGAGACGAAGAGCGGCTGAACCGCAGGGGCAGGCCAGACTGCAGCTGCAGGTGCAGGTGCAACTCCACACCCCAGCCTCGCTGGCAGCCCTGCGGCCGGCGGGCTCCGGGAGGCACACAGAGGGGCACCCCACCGCATCCCGCCTGGGGCTTGCGTCAGACGCGGCACCGAGGGACACCGGGGCCATCAATGTCCCAGGATCACGGAGCCGACGCGGCCAGGCCCGCGATGTCGAGTGACGGGCCACTGGAAATCCGCCTGCCCTGGTCTCGGGGCATCCTCGGCGCCTCCACACGGAGGCAACCCTGAGCCGCAAAGTCCAACCTTCCGACTACTCGGACTGGACCACGACTCGCGGGGCCCAGACTCGGACACCCCCTAACCCAGGCCGAGCCTGGGGTGTGGGACCCAGGGAATTTAACAAAAATCCCCTGCCCCTGGACAAGCGGAGCAGGACTAACTCCATTTTCTGCTGCACCCGCCACCTCCTGCTATGACCCCCACAGGACCTGCTTATTGCTTAAGGCGCTGCCCCACCCTAGTCAAGCCACTGAGCACACCTTTACCCGAAATCAGATCATAAAAATGTATCCCCCGCTTGTGCCCCCCAACACTGCGCGCCAATTCTGACCAGAGTGATAGGCCAGTTCAAACGGTCACCATAGGTAGGGTAAACTGGGAGTCAACTGGCCCCCAGTTGCGGGCGGACTCACATGACTGTGCAACCTTCTGTGTGTGTTACAATCCCGTGGGCCACTGGCCCCCGGAAAGCTGCTACGCCTCTGAGCCCCGGGGTCCAAGTCCCTGCTCCGCCGTGTCGGGTACACTTGGACCCAAGCTCGAGCTTGTAAAGAAACCCTCGTGTGTTTGCATCGGTGTCGGCTCCTGGGGGCTTTCTCGGATTTGCTACCTGGGGCACAACGTGGGGTCCTGCTCCCGGGAGCGGGGAAGTCCGTCTCTTTCCTGCTGGACACGGGGCGACTGGCTCCATTCTGCCTTCCACTCGGGTGCCGGGTTCCCCTCTCCAGTGGTGGTGGGGGGGGGAACTGATGGCACCTCCATCTACTCCACGGACGGGCTCCCCTCTCACCCTCCTTCCTTAGAACTCCTTCCTGCCCGGCTCCTCTCCTCGGCCGGGATATCCTACACAAACTCAAGGCCACCGTTCGTCTTTCTCCCTCACCCACTGCCTCTGCTCACCTCGTCTTACCCTTCATTTCTCCTGATCCCTCCACTCCACGCCCCCCGTCTCCCTCTACCCCTTAACCCCCAAGTCTGGGACACCTCTAAACCAATGGTGGCCACTCACCACCCCCCAGTCAAAACCCACTTAAAAGATCAAACCCCCCCGCCTCCTCTCCTTCTCAGCCCCAATTCTCCATTTCGGAAACTCACCGACGGGGACTTAAACCTAGTACAGACCGACTTGGCCAGCACGGCCTCCTTATCCCCAACAGCTCCCCGAGCATCACCCCCATTCTCCCTGCCAGGAAACCTTCTGGAGCCTATCGCCTAGTACAAGGTTGAAGACTCATCAACGAGGCTGCTAGCCCTCTCCACCCGCTGGTGCCCAACCCATACGCCCCACTTCCTACTGTTCCCTCCACCGCTACTCACTTCTCACGCTGAGGCCTCAAAGATGCCTTCTTGATTCACTGCTCCTCCACACCCACATTCATACGTTCTCTTGGCCTTCCCATGGGAAGACCCCGACACACATACCTCAGGACAACTGGCCTGGACGGTCCTGCCTCAGGGACTCCAAGGATAGTCCCCATCTCTTTGGCCAGGCCCTTTCTAGACATCTCCAACAAGGCTCTTTCACACAGAGCACACTCCTCCAAGAAGTCGATGACCTTCCCCTTTGTAGGCCCTCCCGACCTTCCTCACAGGAAGACACTGCTCTCCTCCTCAGCTTCCTTGGTTCTAAAGGGTACCCGGTCACTCCCTCCAAAGCGCAACTTTGCACCCCCACGGTTACCTAGCTGGGTATATCCTTAACCCCTACACCTCGAAAACACTCACTGGAGACCGCCTCCGCCTACCACAACACCAGCATCTCCGGCCTCCCCTCTCCCCTCCAGAACGCCGACAACCTTCTCTCTTTCTTGGCTCTCGTGGGTTTCCTCTGGTACTGGATTCCTGACTTCCCTCTCCTGGCACGACCCCTCCACAGGGCAGCCAAACCAACCCCACGGGGGCCACGGACAGACCCCTCCCCTGTCAAACACCTTCTTTCCAAACGGGAAGACTGCCTTACTTTGGGACCCGTTTCAGCTCTTCCAGATCCCCCAAAACCTCCCTACTTATTGACTGATGAACGTTCCCGCTCGGCCCCTCGCCTCCTGGTACAGCCAACAGGACCAACGGAGCGGACACGGACGTACCTCTCACAACAGCTAGATGTCGCCGCTCAGGGCTGGCAACCACGTCTCAGAGCCCTGGCTGGGGCCGCCTCCCTGACAAAGGAGGCCCTTAGACTCACTCTACAAGGCCCCTCACCGTTTTCTCCTCTCACCACCTGGGACACAGATCTACTGAGCCTGAAATCTGTTTCTCATCTGGACCCCGCTAGACTCCAACTTGATCTTCTCCTCTTCATCGAAAACCCGGACATCTACCACCCACCAACCTCTCGTCTAAATCCTGCTCCCCTCCTGCGGGTGGGTACTCCCCCCGCGACTCACTCAGAACCCTCCCATTCCTGCCCTCAACTCCTGCACGAGCTGACTCCTCCACGTCGGGACTTTCCTATCAAGCCCTCCCGAAGCCTGACCGAATGAATCCTCTTTGTGGATGGTAGTTCTCTCATCGCCCCGGACGGCCAGAGAGAGACACGCGGCCTACGCCGTACTTGCTTACCCTCGATGCCGTCCTGGAGGCGGCTGCCCTCCCCCTCGGGACACCACATACACTGCCTCCAAATACGCCTCCCTCATCACACACACACATTCTGTCCTCTGGCAAGAGCGAGGGTGTCTTACCACCAAGGGTACCACCCATAATCAATGGGCACCTCATTTCACAACTACTGGAGACCCTCAGCCCAGACCCTCAGACCCCCCAACCTCACTCAAGTAGCCACTGTCCACTGTCGTGGACCGACCCTCCGAGGACCTGGTGTCCCGAGGCAACAACAAAGCCGACTCTCCACTGCCCGACCCACTGCCTTAGACCCCCACCAGCTCCCCTCCTCTTCCTCCACACACCACAGTCCCCCTCTTACACACACCAGGAAACTCAGACAGACACCCAAAAGGATGGGAGGAATCGCCAGGGACAAAGGCCGCATCTTCATTCCAAAGAAACTCGCTCTTCCAGACCCTTCAGCCCCCATGATCGTTTCAGACATACGGCAGTCCCTACACGTCGGGCCCAAGGCCTTACACCAGTTCCTACAACCCCTTTTCCACCCTCCACATGTGCCACAGGTTACCGGAGAGGCGCCGAAGTCTTGCAAACCCTGCTCCACGGTCAACGCTCGAGGGGGAATTCGCAGGCCCGGCGGGGCCCAATCCCCAGCTCTGCGCACACCAGCCTGGCGAGGACTGGCAGCCTGACTTTTCCCACGTGCCACGCCATAAATCCTTTCCCTACCTGTTAGCCTCAGTGGACACCTTTACACGGTGGATAGGGGCTTTCTCCATACCTCGGGACACTGCGGAGGCGGCGGCCACCATAGCCCTCCAACACATCATTCCGAGGTTCGGCCTCCCGCGGACCCTACCATCTGACAACGGCCCGGCCTCATCTCCAGCATCACCCAGCAAGTCTCCGAGAGCCTAAATATTACCTGGAAACCCCATATCCCATACCAACCCCAGTCTTCGGGTAAGGGAGAGCGGGCCGACGGCCTTCTCGAGGGACGTCTCACCAAACTGCCCTTGAAGCCCGCCCGTCCTGGCCACCCTCCTCCCGCTGGCTTTAACAAGGCTCAGAGCTTCCCCTAGAGGGCCGTGGGCTCTAAGTCCCTTTCAGCTTCTCGTGGGCGGCCCTTCCTGCTCACTCAAAATCTTCCCGTCACCGCCTCCTCTGCTCCTATCTTGCCTACCTTACCTAACTCTTCTAAGAGCCCTCCTGCGGGCCCATGCGACTCAGTCAGCCCGACTCCAGGGGAACCCACAGCAGATACTCCCCAAGCCCTGGCCCCAGGGGATTGCGTCCTGCTACAAGAACTATACCCAAAAACCTTACAGCCTAAGTGCACCGGTCCCGATACGGTGGCCCTTACGACCCCCACGGCCGCCAAACTCCTAGCACACCACCCGCGGGGTACACAGCTCTAAGTGAAAGCGAGGCCCCTCACGACACGGATGCGCAGGACCACCTTTGGGACCTACTCCAATACTGCTATGGCTCCATCCTCCTCCTCCTGGTCCTACCTCCTGGTCACTCCACCACTGACCCTGGGTTTAGGTGGACGTTTACATGACAGAAACCTGGCACCGGGGAATGTCCACCACTGATTGTCAACCACTGGGTTGCCAGGCCCTCATCAATTTCTCCATCCCCAATTGCCAGTCAATTCCTGTATCCACATCTGATCCTAGAATCTCTTCCACCTATGATCAAGACCCATCCTACCTGCCAAAACTACCCGGTTGAAATCCACGGATGCTGCCCTTATCGCTACTGGAATATTCATCGCCTTGGCCACTTGTGCCGGGACCCTTTCGCCGGCACCTTTGCAACCAGTGACCCACGAGGCCGCTTCTACAGAACACACAGTAACTATAGCCTAACTATTCTGGACCCTTGGGATTCCCACTGGGCGACGGGGGTAACCGCAAAATTGTACCGCTGCCCCTTTTCCTCCTACCCTACCGTCTTCTCTCCCCGCATCTACACGACATACACACGTGCGGCTCTCACTTCCACCAATCCAACCCGACCGAAGGAACCAGACTCCCACCATACGTGCACAGGAGCAACTTCTCCAAACCCACCTACAGGCTACCCCAGCTCAGGCCCGGGGCGGGGCCCCTTCTCCTAGATGAAACTTAGCCAACAAGGCACTTACTTCCCTCTCCAGCCTTTCAGGCATGGGCAATCTGTCCCACTGTTTTGTCTGTGCCGCCTGGGGCAAAGCCCCCCTCTTCCCTGGTGGCCGTTCCCCTCCCTAACGCATTGAACTGCGCCAACCTCACACCCGCACCTCCAGGGCATTGCATTCTCCCTCTCTCCTGGACAATGCCTTATTCACGGACCCTCTCAACCACCACTTCCCTTTGTCTTACTCCACCCTTAGGTCTTCCCTGCGTGTAGTCACCCTGTCAAATGTTACCTCTCATCACGCCCCGATCCGTGGTCTCTCTTGGCGCAACGGGCAGCCTTTCTGAATCTCTAGGTACCTCTGCCTCTCTCCTCTGTCTGCCTGTCTCCCTGGTTCCGCGACGAACTCTCTCTAGTCGGGCAGAAGTAGCCCTCCTGGCCAGCCTCCCGGAGAAGCACAAACGAGTGATCTTTCTCCCACTACTTATCGGGGTCTCCCCGGCTTCAACCCTGGTGGCCGCCCAAGGACACGTCACTGGCGAGACAGGACCCAGGTAGGAAACCCGAACCATACCTTACTTACCCAGACCCCATAGAAAGGCAGAAGCGCTTATCGCCCCGTACCGCTTCCTCCAGTCACATGCCCCAATGCCTATCAGCCCGTACAGACACGAGCCCTTAGCACTCCCCCTTCAAAAGCCGGCTTCCCCGGCTCTGCTCCCTCTCGGGGCCTGGGAACCTCGCCCCAGATGCGCCCACTGAAAGCCTCTTTTGACCCACCTTTGCCTGGCCTCTCTAGTTCATTTGCCTACCAGTCGCATGAAACCTGAGATTTGGTGCCGAAACCCGGGAGGAGTTCGAGGCCCCGCTCTGGAGGGAGCCCCTCTCCTCTCACCACCAGGACCTGAACTGAACCCCACGCCTCGAGTCGCCGGGTAGGCGCCCCCTGATTCCGTGCCCCTGTCCCGCTGGTGCTGCCGGAAGCCGCGGCCGCGCCGGGGCAACTCCACAGAGCCAGCGGGTGGCTCTCCGGTGCTCCCTGGGGATCAGGAGACGTCCTCATCCTTAGGGCCACCTCTGTTTCTCTGGTGACCCTGGGCTGCAAACGGGGACGCCTGTCTTCAGTCTCCGGGTTACCCGGTGCGAATCATGGAACTGCCCAATCCCAATGTGACCCCGAAGCTCCGACGGGTTGTCTACTGTCCAATTTCAAAACCCGGGGCCGGGATCCCTGGGTGGCGCAGCGGTCTGGCGCCTGCCTTTGACCCAGGGTCCGATCCTGGAGACCCGGCACCGAATCCCACGTCAGGCTCCCGGTGCATGGAGCCTGCTTCTCCCTCTGCTTGTGTCTCTGCCACCCACCCCCTCTCTCTCCGTGTGTGACTATCATAAATAAATAAAAACTTAAAAAAAAAGAAAAGAAAGAAAACCCGGGGCCTTTCCCAGGACCTGAAAAGGCGCCGCCTCAGCCTCATTCATTTCTCTACGGTGGCCCGGCCCCAATATTACCTGGACAATCAGTCTCCACGGCCCCTGAGGGTACTTCTGACTACCAAATTCTCACGGCCCAGGACAATCTCTAGACCTCAGGGCAAGCGGACCAAGGTCCCAGACATGCAGGCTTTCTGGGACCTCCGCTCTCGCCCCTCTCTCTGCTCCCAATGTTCCACCACCCAGGTCCTTTCGGCGCGGGAGCCGCTCCCTCCGCCCCCTCCACCCATTCCCTCAGCTCCAAGAGCCCCCGAATCCTTTCCCCCTTCCCCTGTCTCAGGGTCCCCTGACACCCTGGCCCGAACACCTACTAGGGGAACGCCAGCCCTGCCCCCTGCCCCCTTCTCCTCCTCCTGCCTCCCAACCACACACCTCCTTACCCGTTTCTGACCCCCAACCTTCACCCCCCTACCTCCCCTCCGATCCAGGTGCACAAGATCCCACAAGGTCTCGCCTCCCCTGACCTGGCCGGCCCCCTGCGACAGGTGGAGGGAGTTGAAGGGATTGTTCGGGTCCACGCTTTCTCCCTTCAGGACCTTTCCCACATGGAAAAGGGGGCTGGGCTCTTACTCTGCTAACCCGGGACTGCAGCCAAGAATTCAGTATTTGGCCCAGGCAGAGGGCTTGCTTGACTTGGCAGGATTTGCATGTGCTGCAGACCACCCCCCTTCCACCAGAGGACAGGGAGCGAATGCAGGCTGCCGCCCGACAACACGCCGGCCGGGTCCGTTTCACCGACGGGGCTGTGCCAATCGGTGCTCGGGCGGTTCCCGCCGAGGATCCCGCACGCCCTTAGCAGACGGGCCGGGGGGGGGGGCCGCCGCCGCCGCCGCCGCCGCCCCACGTCCACTGTCTCCACGCTGGCACGCGGGCGGTCTCTAACAGGGCTGTCTGTCAACTACGCTAGGGTCCGGCAAGTCGCTCAGAACCCAGATGAGAAGCCTGCTCTTTGCCTTCAGAGGCTCGCTGAGGCTGTAACCCAGTACCCTCGCCTGGACCCTGCCTCCCCGGCCCCGTCCAGGGCTACTGTGGTGGCGACGCATTTTCTCTCTCAGTCCTCCCCGATACCCGGAAAAAAAAATTCAAGAAGGCCGAAGAGGGTCCCCAAACTCCCATTCCCGACCTGCCGACCATGGCATTGAACGTCTTGAACACCCGAGACGAAGAGCGGCTGAACCGCAGGGGCAGGCCAGACTGCAGCTGCAGGTGCAGGTGCAACTCCACACCCCAGCCTCGCTGGCAGCCCTGCGGCCGGCGGGCTCCGGGAGGCACACAGAGGGGCACCCCACCGCATCCCGCCTGGGGCTTGCGTCAGACGCGGCACCGAGGGACACCGGGCCCGTCAATGTCACAGGATCACGGAGCCGACGCGGCCAGGCCCGCGATGTCGAGTGACGGGCCACTGGAAATCCGCCTGCCCTGGTCTCGGGGCATCCTCGGCGCCTCCACACGGACGCAACCCTGAGCCGCAAAGTCCAACCTTCCGACTACTCGGACTGGACCACGACTCGCGGGGCCCAGACTCGGACACCCCCTAACCCAGGCCGAGCCTGGGGTGTGGGACCCAGGGAATTTAACAAAAATCCCCTGCCCCTGGACAAGCGGAGCAGGACTAACTCCATTTTCTGCTGCACCCGCCACCTCCTGCTATGACCCCCACAGGACCTGCTTATTGCTTAAGGCGCTGCCCCACCCTAGTCAAGCCACTGAGCACACCCTTACCCGAAATCAGATCATAAAAATGTAACCCCCGCTTGTGCCCCCCAACACTGCGCGCCAATTCTGACCAGAGTGATAGGCCAGTTCAAACGGTCACCATAGGTAGGGTAAACTGGGAGTCAACTGGCCCCCAGTTGCGGGCGGACTCACATGACTGTGCAACCTTCTGTGTGTGTTACAATCCCGTGGGCCACTGGCCCCCGGAAAGCTGCTACGCCTCTGAGCCCCGGGGTCCAAGTCCCTGCTCCGCCGTGTCGGGTACACTTGGACCCAAGCTCGAGCTTGTAAAGAAACCCTCGTGTGTTTGCATCGGTGTCGGCTCCTGGGGGCTTTCTCGGATTTGCTACCTGGGGCACAACGTGGGGTCCTGCTCCCGGGAGCGGGGAAGTCCGTCTCTTTCCTGCTGGACACGGGGCGACTGGCTCCATTCTGCCTTCCACTCGGGTGCCGGGTTCCCCTCTCCAGTGGTGGTGGTGGTGGGAACTGATGGCACCTCCATCTACTCCACGGACGGGCTCCCCTCTCACCCTCCTTCCTTAGAACTCCTTCCTGCCCGGCTCCTCTCCTCGGCCGGGATATCCTACACAAACTCAAGGCCACCGTTCGTCTTTCTCCCTCACCCACTGCCTCTGCTCACCTCGTCTTACCCTTCATTTCTCCTGATCCCTCCACTCCACGCCCCCCGTCTCCCTCTACCCCTTAACCCCCAAGTCTGGGACACCTCTAAACCAATGGTGGCCACTCACCACCCCCCAGTCAAAACCCACTTAAAAGATCAAACCCCCCCGCCTCCTCTCCTTCTCAGCCCCAATTCTCCATTTCGGAAACTCACCGACGGGGACTTAAACCTAGGACAGACCGACTTGGCCAGCACGGCCTCCTTATCCCCAACAGCTCCCCGAGCATCACCCCCATTCTCCCTGCCAGGAAACCTTCTGGAGCCTATCGCCTAGTACAAGGTTGAAGACTCATCAACGAGGCTGCTAGCCCTCTCCACCCGCTGGTGCCCAACCCATACGCCCCACTTCCTACTGTTCCCTCCACCGCTACTCACTTCTCACGCTTAGGCCTCAAAGATGCCTTCTTGATTCACTGCTCCTCCACACCCACATTCATACGTTCTCTTGGCCTTCCCATGGGAAGACCCCGACACACATACCTCAGGACAACTGGCCTGGACGGTCCTGCCTCAGGGACTCCAAGGATAGTCCCCATCTCTTTGGCCAGGCCCTTTCTAGACATCTCCAACAAGGCTCTTTCACACAGAGCACACTCCTCCAAGAAGTCGATGACCTTCCCCTTTGTAGGCCCTCCCGACCTTCCTCACAGGAAGACACTGCTCTCCTCCTCAGCTTCCTTGGTTCTAAAGGGTACCCGGTCACTCCCTCCAAAGCGCAACTTTGCACCCCCACGGTTACCTAGCTGGGTATATCCTTAACCCCTACACCTCGAAAACACTCACTGGAGACCGCCTCCGCCTACCACAACACCAGCATCTCCGGCCTCCCCTCTCCCCGCCAGAACGCCGACAACCTTCTCTCTTTCTTGGCTCTCGTGGGTTTCCTCTGGTACTGGATTCCTGACTTCCCTCTCCTGGCACGACCCCTCCACAGGGCAGCCAAACCAACCCCACGGGGGCCACGGACAGACCCCTCCCCTGTCAAACACCTTCTTTCCAAACGGGAAGACTGCCTTACTTTGGGACCCGTTTCAGCTCTTCCAGATCCCCCAAAACCTCCCTACTTATTGACTGATGAACGTTCCCGCTCGGCCCCTCGCCTCCTGGTACAGCCAACAGGACCAACGGAGCGGACACGGACGTACCTCTCACAACAGCTAGATGTCGCCGCTCAGGGCTGGCAACCACGTCTCAGAGCCCTGGCTGGGGCCGCCTCCCTGACAAAGGAGGCCCTTAGACTCACTCTACAAGGCCCCTCACCGTTTTCTCCTCTCACCGCCTGGGACACAGATCTACTGAGCCAGAAATCTGTTTCTCATCTGGACCCCGCTAGACTCCAACTTGATCTTCTCCTCTTCATCGAAAACCCGGACATCTACCACCCACCAACCTCTCGTCTAAATCCTGCTCCCCTCCTGCGGGTGGGTACTCCCCCCGCGACTCACTCAGAACCCTCCCATTCCTGCCCTCAACTCCTGCACGAGCTGACTCCTCCACGTCGGGACTTTCCTATCAAGCCCTCCCGAAGCCTGACCGAATGAATCCTCTTTGTGGATGGTAGTTCTCTCATCGCCCCGGACGGCCAGAGAGAGACACGCGGCCTACGCCGTACTTGCTTACCCTCGATGCCGTCCTGGAGGCGGCTGCCCTCCCCCTCGGGACACCACATACACTGCCTCCAAATACGCCTCCCTCATCACACACACACATTCTGTCCTCTGGCAAGAGCGAGGGTGTCTTACCACCAAGGGTACCACCCATAATCAATGGGCACCTCATTTCACAACTACTGGAGACCCTCAGCCCAGACCCTCAGACCCCCCAACCTCACTCAAGTAGCCACTGTCCACTGTCGTGGACCGACCCTCCGAGGACCTGGTGTCCCGAGGCAACAACAAAGCCGACTCTCCACTGCCCGACCCACTGCCTTAGACCCCCACCAGCTCCCCTCCTCTTCCTCCACACACCACAGTCCCCCTCTTACACACACCAGGAAACTCAGACAGACACCCAAAAGGATGGGAGGAATCGCCAGGGACAAAGGCCGCATCTTCATTCCAAAGAAACTCGCTCTTCCAGACCCTTCAGCCCCCATGATCGTTTCAGACATACGGCAGTCCCTACACGTCGGGCCCAAGGCCTTACACCAGTTCCTACAACCCCTTTTCCACCCTCCACATGTGCCACAGGTTACCGGAGAGGCGCCGAAGTCTTGCAAACCCTGCTCCACGGTCAACGCTCGAGGGGGAATTCGCAGGCCCGGCGGGGCCCAATCCCCAGCTCTGCGCACACCAACCTGGCGAGGACTGGCAGCCTGACTTTTCCCACGTGCCACGCCATAAATCCTTTCCCTACCTGTTAGCCTCAGTGGACACCTTTACACGGTGGATAGGGGCTTTCTCCATACCTCGGGACACTGCGGAGGCGGCGGCCACCATAGCCCTCCAACACATCATTCCGAGGTTCGGCCTCCCGCGGACCCTACCATCTGACAACGGCCCGGCCTCATCTCCAGCATCACCCAGCAAGTCTCCGAGAGCCTAAATATTACCTGGAAACCCCATATCCCATACCAACCCCAGTCTTCGGGTAAGGGAGAGCGGGCCGACGGCCTTCTCGAGGGACGTCTCACCAAACTGCCCTTGAAGCCCGCCCGTCCTGGCCACCCTCCTCCCGCTGGCTTTAACAAGGCTCAGAGCTTCCCCTAGAGGGCCGTGGGCTCTAAGTCCCTTTCAGCTTCTCGTGGGCGGCCCTTCCTGCTCACTCAAAATCTTCCCGTCACCGCCTCCTCTGCTCCTATCTTGCCTACCTTACCTAACTCTTCTAAGAGCCCTCCTGCGGGCCCATGCGACTCAGTCAGCCCGACTCCAGGGGAACCCACAGCAGATACTCCCCAAGCCCTGGCCCCAGGGGATAGCGTCCTGCTACAAGAACTATACCCAAAAACCTTACAGCCTAAGTGCACCGGTCCCGATACGGTGGCCCTTACGACCCCCACGGCCGCCAAACTCCTAGCACACCACCCGCGGGGTACACAGCTCTAAGTGAAAGCGAGGCCCCTCACGACACGGATGCGCAGGACCACCTTTGGGACCTACTCCAATACTGCTTTCAAAGCTCCATCCTCCTCCTCCTGGTCCTACCTCCTGGTCACTCCACCACTGACCCTGGGTTTAGGTGGACGTTTACATGACAGAAACCTGGCACCGGGGAATGTCCACCACTGATTGTCAACCACTGGGTTGCCAGGCCCTCATCAATTTCTCCATCCCCAATTGCCAGTCAATTCCTGTATCCACATCTGATCCTAGAATCTCTTCCACCTATGATCAAGACCCATCCTACCTGCCAAAACTACCCGGTTGAAATCCACGGATGCTGCCCTTATCGCTACTGGAATATTCATCGCCTTGGCCACTTGTGCCGGGACCCTTTCGCCGGCACCTTTGCAACCAGTGACCCACGAGGCCGCTTCTACAGAACACACAGTAACTATAGCCTAACTATCCTGGACCCTTGGGATTCCCACTGGGCGACGGGGGTAACCGCAAAATTGTACCGCTGCCCCTTTTCCTCCTACCCTACCGTCTTCTCTCCCCGCATCTACACGACATACACACGTGCGGCTCTCACTTCCACCAATCCAACCCGACCGAAGGAACCAGACTCCCACCATACGTGCACAGGAGCAACTTCTCCAAACCCACCTACAGGCTACCCCAGCTCAGGCCCGGGGCGGGGCCCCTTCTCCTAGATGAAACTTAGCCAACAAGGCACTTACTTCCCTCTCCAGCCTTTCAGGCATGGGCAATCTGTCCCACTGTTTTGTCTGTGCCGCCTGGGGCAAAGCCCCCCTCTTCCCTGGTGGCCGTTCCCCTCCCTAACGCATTGAACTGCGCCAACCTCACACCCGCACCTCCAGGGCATTGCATTCTCCCTCTCTCCTGGACAATGCCTTATTCACGGACCCTCTCAACCACCACTTCCCTTTGTCTTACTCCACCCTTAGGTCTTCCCTGCGTGTAGTCACCCTGTCAAATGTTACCTCTCATCACGCCCCGATCCGTGGTCTCTCTTGGCGCAACGGGCAGCCTTTCTGAATCTCTAGGTACCTCTGCCTCTCTCCTCTGTCTGCCTGTCTCCCTGGTTCCGCGACGAACTCTCTCTAGTCGGGCAGAAGTAGCCCTCCTGGCCAGCCTCCCGGAGAAGCAGAAACGAGTGACTTTCTCCCACTACTTATCGGGGTCTCCCCGGCTTCAACCCTGGTGGCCGCCCAAGGACACGTCACTGGCGAGACAGGACCCAGGTAGGAAACCCGAACCATACCTTACTTACCCAGACCCCATAGAAAGGCAGAAGCGCTTATCGCCCCGTACCGCTTCCTCCAGTCACATGCCCCAATGCCTATCCTATCAGCCCGTACAGACACGAGCCCTTAGCACTCCCCCTTCAAAAGCCGGCTTCCCCGGCTCTGCTCCCTCTCGGCGCCTGGGAACCTCGCCCCAGATGCGCCCACTGAAAGCCTCTTTTGACCCACCTTTGCCTGGCCTCTCTAGTTCATTTGCCTACCAGTCGCATGAAACCTGAGATTTGGTGCCGAAACCCGGGAGGAGTTCGAGGCCCCGCTCTGGAGGGAGCCCCTCTCCTCTCACCACCAGGACCTGAACTGAACCCCACGCCTCGAGTCGCCGGGTAGGCGCCCCCTGATTCCGTGCCCCTGTCCCGCTGGTGCTGCCGGAAGCCGCGGCCGCGCCAGGGCAACTCCACAGAGCCAGCGGGTCGCTCTCCGGTGCTCCCTGGGGATCAGGAGACGTCCTCATCCTTAGGGCCACCTCTGTTTCTCTGGTGACCCTGGGCTGCAAACGGGGACGCCTGTCTTCAGTCTCCGGGTTACCCGGTGCGAATCATGGAACTGCCCAATCCCAATGTGACCCCGAAACTCCGACGGGTTGTCTACTGTCCAATTTCAAAACCCGGGGCCGGGATCCCTGGGTGGCGCAGCGGTCTGGCGCCTGCCTTTGACCCAGGGTCCGATCCTGGAGACCCGGCACCGAATCCCACGTCAGGCTCCCGGTGCATGGAGCCTGCTTCTCCCTCTGCTTGTGTCTCTGCCACCCACCCCCTCTCTCTCTCTGTGTGACTATCATAAATAAATAAAAACTTAAAAAAAAAGAAAAGAAAGAAAACCCGTGGCCTTTCCCAGTTCCTGAAAAGGCGCCGCCTCAGCCTCATTCATTTCTCTACGGTGGCCCGGCCCCAATATTACCTGGACAATCAGTCTCCACGGCCCCTGAGGGTACTTCTGACTACCAAATTCTCACGGCCCAGGACAATCTCTAGACCTCAGGGCAAGCGGACCAAGGTCCCAGACATGCAGGCTTTCTGGGACCTCCGCTCTCGCCCCTCTCTCTGCTCCCAATGTTCCACCACCCAGGTCCTTTCGGCGCGGGAGCCGCTCCCTCCGCCCCCTCCATCCATTCCCTCAGCTCCAAGAGCCCCCGAATCCTTTCCCCCTTCCCCTGTCTCAGGGTCCCCTGACACCCTGGCCCGAACACCTACTAGGGGAACGCCAGCCCTGCCCCCTGCCCCCTTCTCCTCCTCCTGCCTCCCAACCACACACCTCCTTACCCGTTTCTGACCCCCAACCTTCACCCCCCTACCTCCCCTCAGATCCAGGTGCACAAGATCCCACAAGGTCTCGCCTCCCCTGACCTGGCCGGCCCCCTGCGACAGGTGGAGGGAGTTGAAGGGATTGTTCGGGTCCACGCTTTCTCCCTTCAGGACCTTTCCCACATGGAAAAGGGGGCTGGGCTCTTACTCTGCTAACCCGGGACTGCAGCCAAGAATTCAGTATTTGGCCCAGGCAGAGGGCTTGCTTGACTTGGCAGGATTTGCATGTGCTGCAGACCACCCCCCTTCCACCAGAGGACAGGGAGCGAATGCAGGCTGCCGCCCGACAACACGCCGGCCGGGTCCGTTTCACCGACGGGGCTGTGCCAATCGGTGCTCGGGCGGTTCCCGCCGAGGATCCCGCACGCCCTTAGCAGACGGGCCGGGAGGGGGGGGGCCGCCGCCGCCGCCGCCGCCGCCCCACGTCCACTGTCTCCACGCTGGCACGCGGGCGGTCTCTAACAGGGCTGTCTGTCAACTACGCTAGGGTCCGGCAAGTCGCTCAGAACCCAGATGAGAAGCCTGCTCTTTGCCTTCAGAGGCTCGCTGAGGCTGTAACCCAGTACCCTCGCCTGGACCCTGCCTCCCCGGCCCCGTCCAGGGCTACTGTGGTGGCGACGCATTTTCTCTCTCAGTCCTCCCCGATACCCGGAAAAAAAAATTCAAGAAGGCCGAAGAGGGTCCCCAAACTCCCATTCCCGACCTGCCGACCATGGCATTGAACGTCTTGAACACCCGAGACGAAGAGCGGCTGAACCGCAGGGGCAGGCCAGACTGCAGCTGCAGGTGCAGGTGCAACTCCACACCCCAGCCTCGCTGGCAGCCCTGCGGCCGGCGGGCTCCGGGAGGCACACAGAGGGGCACCCCACCGCATCCCGCCTGGGGCTTGCGTCAGACGCGGCACCGAGGGACACCGGGCCCGTCCATGTCCCAGGATCACGGAGCCGACGCGGCCAGGCCCGCGATGTCGAGTGACGGGCCACTGGAAATCCGCCTGCCCTGGTCTCGGGGCATCCTCGGCGCCTCCACACGGAGGCAACCCTGAGCCGCAAAGTCCAACCTTCCGACTACTCGGACTGGACCACGACTCGCGGGGCCCAGACTCGGACACCCCCTAACCCAGGCCGAGCCTGGGGTGTGGGACCCAGGGAATTTAACAAAAATCCCCTGCCCCTGGACAAGCGGAGCAGGACTAACTCCATTTTCTGCTGCACCCGCCACCTCCTGCTATGACCCCCACAGGACCTGCTTATTGCTTAAGGCGCTGCCCCACCCTAGTCAAGCCACTGAGCACACCTTTACCCGAAATCAGATCATAAAAATGTAACCCCCGCTTGTGCCCCCCAACACTGCGCGCCAATTCTGACCAGAGTGATAGGCCAGTTCAAACGGTCACCATAGGTAGGGTAAACTGGGAGTCAACTGGCCCCCAGTTGCGGGCGGACTCACATGACTGTGCAACCTTCTGTGTGTGTTACAATCCCGTGGGCCACTGGCCCCCGGAAAGCTGCTACGCCTCTGAGCCCCGGGGTCCAAGTCCCTGCTCCGCCGTGTCGGGTACACTTGGACCCAAGCTCGAGCTTGTAAAGAAACCCTCGTGTGTTTGCATCGGTGTCGGCTCCTGGGGGCTTTCTCGGATTTGCTACCTGGGGCACAACGTGGGGTCCTGCTCCCGGGAGCGGGGAAGTCCGTCTCTTTCCTGCTGGACACGGGGCGACTGGCTCCATTCTGCCTTCCACTCGGGTGCCGGGTTCCCCTCTCCAGTGGTGGTGGGGGGGGGAACTGATGGCACCTCCATCTACTCCACGGACGGGCTCCCCTCTCACCCTCCTTCCTTAGAACTCCTTCCTGCCCGGCTCCTCTCCTCGGCCGGGATATCCTACACAAACTCAAGGCCACCGTTCGTCTTTCTCCCTCACCCACTGCCTCTGCTCACCTCGTCTTACCCTTCATTTCTCCTGATCCCTCCACTCCACGCCCCCCGTCTCCCTCTACCCCTTAACCCCCAAGTCTGGGACACCTCTAAACCAATGGTGGCCACTCACCACCCCCCAGTCAAAACCCACTTAAAAGATCAAACCCCCCCGCCTCCTCTCCTTCTCAGCCCCAATTCTCCATTTCGGAAACTCACCGACGGGGACTTAAACCTAGTACAGACCGACTTGGCCAGCACGGCCTCCTTATCCCCAACAGCTCCCCGAGCATCACCCCCATTCTCCCTGCCAGGAAACCTTCTGGAGCCTATCGCCTAGTACAAGGTTGAAGACTCATCAACGAGGCTGCTAGCCCTCTCCACCCGCTGGTGCCCAACCCATACGCCCCACTTCCTACTGTTCCCTCCACCGCTACTCACTTCTCACGCTGAGGCCTCAAAGATGCCTTCTTGATTCACTGCTCCTCCACACCCACATTCATACGTTCTCTTGGCCTTCCCATGGGAAGACCCCGACACGCATACCTCAGGACAACTGGCCTGGACGGTCCTGCCTCAGGGACTCCAAGGATAGTCCCCATCTCTTTGGCCAGGCCCTTTCTAGACATCTCCAACAAGGCTCTTTCACACAGAGCACACTCCTCCAAGAAGTCGATGACCTTCCCCTTTGTAGGCCCTCCCGACCTTCCTCACAGGAAGACACTGCTCTCCTCCTCAGCTTCCTTGGTTCTAAAGGGTACCCGGTCACTCCCTCCAAAGCGCAACTTTGCACCCCCACGGTTACCTAGCTGGGTATATCCTTAACCCCTACACCTCGAAAACACTCACTGGAGACCGCCTCCGCCTACCACAACACCAGCATCTCCGGCCTCCCCTCTCCCCGCCAGAACGCCGACAACCTTCTCTCTTTCTTGGCTCTCGTGGGTTTCCTCTGGTACTGGATTCCTGACTTCCCTCTCCTGGCACGACCCCTCCACAGGGCAGCCAAACCAACCCCACGGGGGCCACGGACAGACCCCTCCCCTGTCAAACACCTTCTTTCCAAACGGGAAGACTGCCTTACTTTGGGACCCGTTTCAGCTCTTCCAGATCCCCCAAAACCTCCCTACTTATTGACTGATGAACGTTCCCGCTCGGCCCCTCGCCTCCTGGTACAGCCAACAGGACCAACGGAGCGGACACGGGCGTACCTCTCACAACAGCTAGATGTCGCCGCTCAGGGCTGGCAACCATGTCTCAGAGCCCTGGCTGGGGCCGCCTCCCTGACAAAGGAGGCCCTTAGACTCACTCTACAAGGCCCCTCACCGTTTTCTCCTCTCACCACCTGGGACACAGATCTACTGAGCCTGAAATCTGTTTCTCATCTGGACCCCGCTAGACTCCAACTTGATCTTCTCCTCTTCATCGAAAACCCGGACATCTACCACCCACCAACCTCTCGTCTAAATCCTGCTCCCCTCCTGCGGGTGGGTACTCCCCCCGCGACTCACACAGAACCCTCCCATTCCTGCCCTCAACTCCTGCACGAGCTGACTCCTCCACGTCGGGACTTTCCTATCAAGCCCTCCCGAAGCCTGACCGAATCCTCTTTGTGGATGGTAGTTCTCTCATCGCCCCGGACGGCCAGAGAGAGACACGCGGCCTACGCCGTACTTGCTTACCCTCGATGCCGTCCTGGAGGCGGCTGCCCTCCCCCTCGGGACACCACATACACTGCCTCCAAATACGCCTCCCTCATCACACACACACATTCTGTCCTCTGGCAAGAGCGAGGGTGTCTTACCACCAAGGGTACCACCCATAATCAATGGGCACCTCATTTCACAACTACTGGAGACCCTCAGCCCAGACCCTCAGACCCCCCAACCTCACTCAAGTAGCCACTGTCCACTGTCGTGGACCGACCCTCCGAGGACCTGGTGTCCCGAGGCAACAACAAAGCCGACTCTCCACTGCCCGACCCACTGCCTTAGACCCCCACCAGCTCCCCTCCTCTTCCTCCACACACCACAGTCCCCCTCTTACACACACCAGGAAACTCAGACAGACACCCAAAAGGATGGGAGGAATCGCCAGGGACAAAGGCCGCATCTTCATTCCAAAGAAACTCGCTCTTCCAGACCCTTCAGCCCCCATGATCGTTTCAGACATACGGCAGTCCCTACACGTCGGGCCCAAGGCCTTACACCAGTTCCTACAACCCCTTTTCCACCCTCCACATGTGCCACAGGTTACCGGAGAGGCGCCGAAGTCTTGCAAACCCTGCTCCACGGTCAACGCTCGAGGGGGAATTCGCAGGCCCGGCGGGGCCCAATCCCCAGCTCTGCGCACACCAACCTGGCGAGGACTGGCAGCCTGACTTTTCCCACGTGCCACGCCATAAATCCTTTCCCTACCTGTTAGCCTCAGTGGACACCTTTACACGGTGGATAGGGGCTTTCTCCATACCTCGGGACACTGCGGAGGCGGCGGCCACCATAGCCCTCCAACACATCATTCCGAGGTTCGGCCTCCCGCGGGCCCTACCATCTGACAACGGCCCGGCCTCATCTCCAGCATCACCCAGCAAGTCTCCGAGAGCCTAAATATTACCTGGAAACCCCATATCCCATACCAACCCCAGTCTTCGGGTAAGGGAGAGCGGGCCGACGGCCTTCTCGAGGGACGTCTCACCAAACTGCCCTTGAAGCCCGCCCGTCCTGGCCACCCTCCTCCCGCTGGCTTTAACAAGGCTCAGAGCTTCCCCTAGAGGGCCGTGGGCTCCAAGTCCCTTTCAGCTTCTCGTGGGCGGCCCTTCCTGCTCACTCAAAATCTTCCCGTCACCGCCTCCTCTGCTCCTATCTTGCCTACCTTACCTAACTCTTCTAAGAGGCCTCCTGCGGGCCCATGCGACTCAGTCAGCCCGACTCCAGGGGAACCCACAGCAGATACTCCCCAAGCCCTGGCCCCAGGGGATAGCGTCCTGCTACAAGAACTATACCCAAAAACCTTACAGCCTAAGTGCACCGGTCCCGATACGGTGGCCCTTACGACCCCCACGGCCGCCAAACTCCTAGCACACCACCCGCGGGGTACACAGCTCTAAGTGAAAGCGAGGCCCCTCACGACACGGATGCGCAGGACCACCTTTGGGACCTACTCCAATACTGCTATGGCTCCATCCTCCTCCTCCTGGTCCTACCTCCTGGTCACTCCACCACTGACCCTGGGTTTAGGTGGACGTTTACATGACAGAAACCTGGCACCGGGGAATGTCCACCACTGATTGTCAACCACTGGGTTGCCAGGCCCTCATCAATTTCTCCATCCCCAATTGCCAGTCAATTCCTGTATCCACATCTGATCCTAGAATCTCTTCCACCTATGATCAAGACCCATCCTACCTGCCAAAACTACCCGGTTGAAATCCACGGATGCTGCCCTTATCGCTACTGGAATATTCATCGCCTTGGCCACTTGTGCCGGGACCCTTTCGCCGGCACCTTTGCAACCAGTGACCCACGAGGCCGCTTCTACAGAACACACAGTAACTATAGCCTAACTATTCTGGACCCTTGGGATTCCCACTGGGCGACGGGGGTAACCGCAAAATTGTACCGCTGCCCCTTTTCCTCCTACCCTACCGTCTTCTCTCCCCGCATCTACACGACATACACACGTGCGGCTCTCACTTCCACCAATCCAACCCGACCGAAGGAACCAGACTCCCACCATACGTGCACAGGAGCAACTTCTCCAAACCCACCTACAGGCTACCCCAGCTCAGGCCCGGGGCGGGGCCCCTTCTCCTAGATGAAACTTAGCCAACAAGGCACTTACTTCCCTCTCCAGCCTTTCAGGCATGGGCAATCTGTCCCACTGTTTTATCTGTGCCGCCTGGGGCAAAGCCCCCCTCTTCCCTGGTGGCCGTTCCCCTCCCTAACGCATTGAACTGCGCCAACCTCACACCCGCACCTCCAGGGCATTGCATTCTCCCTCTCTCCTGGACAATGCCTTATTCACGGACCCTCTCAACCACCACTTCCCTTTGTCTTACTCCACCCTTAGGTCTTCCCTGCGTGTAGTCACCCTGTCAAATGTTACCTCTCATCACGCCCCGATCCGTGGTCTCTCTTGGCGCAACGGGCAGCCTTTCTGAATCTCTAGGTACCTCTGCCTCTCTCCTCTGTCTGCCTGTCTCCCTGGTTCCGCGACGAACTCTCTCTAGTCGGGCAGAAGTAGCCCTCCTGGCCAGCCTCCCGGAGAAGCACAAACGAGTGACTTTCTCCCACTACTTATCGGGGTCTCCCCGGCTTCAACCCTGGTGGCCGCCCAAGGACACGTCACTGGCGAGACAGGACCCAGGTAGGAAACCCGAACCATACCTTACTTACCCAGACCCCATAGAAAGGCAGAAGCGCTTATCGCCCCGTACCGCTTCCTCCAGTCACATGCCCCAATGCCTATCCTATCAGCCCGTACAGACACGAGCCCTTAGCACTCCCCCTTCAAAAGCCGGCTTCCCCGGCTCTGCTCCCTCTCGGGGCCTGGGAACCTCGCCCCAGATGCGCCCACTGAAAGCCTCTTTTGACCCACCTTTGCCTGGCCTCTCTAGTTCATTTGCCTACCAGTCGCATGAAACCTGAGATTTGGTGCCGAAACCCGGGAGGAGTTCGAGGCCCCGCTCTGGAGGGAGCCCCTCTCCTCTCACCACCAGGACCTGAACTGAACCCCACGCCTCGAGTCGCCGGGTAGGCGCCCCCTGATTCCGTGCCCCTGTCCCGCTGGTGCTGCCGGAAGCCGCGGCCGCGCCAGGGCAACTCCACAGAGCCAGCGGGTGGCTCTCCGGTGCTCCCTGGGGATCAGGAGACGTCCTCATCCTTAGGGCCACCTCTGTTTCTCTGGTGACCCTGGGCTGCAAACGGGGACGCCTGTCTTCAGTCTCCGGGTTACCCGGTGCGAATCATGGAACTGCCCAATCCCAATGTGACCCCGAAACTCCGACGGGTTGTCTACTGTCCAATTTCAAAACCCGGGGCCGGGATCCCTGGGTGGCGCAGCGGTCTGGCGCCTGCCTTTGACCCAGGGTCCGATCCTGGAGACCCGGCACCGAATCCCACGTCAGGCTCCCGGTGCATGGAGCCTGCTTCTCCCTCTGCTTGTGTCTCTGCCACCCACCCCCTCTCTCTCTCTGTGTGACTATCATAAATAAATAAAAACTTAAAAAAAAAGAAAAGAAAGAAAACCCGGGGCCTTTCCCAGGACCTGAAAAGGCGCCGCCTCAGCCTCATTCATTTCTCTACGGTGGCCCGGCCCCAATATTACCTGGACAATCAGTCTCCACGGCCCCTGAGGGTACTTCTGACTACCAAATTCTCACGGCCCAGGACAATCTCTAGACCTCAGGGCAAGCGGACCAAGGTCCCAGACATGCAGGCTTTCTGGGACCTCCGCTCTCGCCCCTCTCTCTGCTCCCAATGTTCCACCACCCAGGTCCTTTCGGCGCGGGAGCCGCTCCCTCCGCCCCCTCCACCCATTCCCTCAGCTCCAAGAGCCCCCGAATCCTTTCCCCCTTCCCCTGTCTCAGGGTCCCCTGACACCCTGGCCCGAACACCTACTAGGGGAACGCCAGCCCTGCCCCCTGCCCCCTTCTCCTCCTCCTGCCTCCCAACCACACACCTCCTTACCCGTTTCTGACCCCCAACCTTCACCCCCCTACCTCCCCTCCGATCCAGGTGCACAAGATCCCACAAGGTCTCGCCTCCCCTGACCTGGCCGGCCCCCTGCGACAGGTGGAGGGAGTTGAAGGGATTGTTCGGGTCCACGCTTTCTCCCTTCAGGACCTTTCCCACATGGAAAAGGGGGCTGGGCTCTTACTCTGCTAACCCGGGACTGCAGCCAAGAATTCAGTATTTGGCCCAGGCAGAGGGCTTGCTTGACTTGGCAGGATTTGCATGTGCTGCAGACCACCCCCCTTCCACCAGAGGACAGGGAGCGAATGCAGGCTGCCGCCCGACAACACGCCGGCCGGGTCCGTTTCACCGACGGGGCTGTGCCAATCGGTGCTCGGGCGGTTCCCGCCGAGGATCCCGCACGCCCTTAGCAGACGGGCCGGGAGGGGGGGGGCCGCCGCCGCCGCCGCCCCACGTCCACTGTCTCCACGCTGGCACGCGGGCGGTCTCTAACAGGGCTGTCTGTCAACTACGCTAGGGTCCGGCAAGTCGCTCAGAACCCAGATGAGAAGCCTGCTCTTTGCCTTCAGAGGCTCGCTGAGGCTGTAACCCAGTACCCTCGCCTGGACCCTGCCTCCCCGGCCCCGTCCAGGGCTACTGTGGTGGCGACGCATTTTCTCTCTCAGTCCTCCCCGATACCCGGAAAAAAAAATTCAAGAAGGCCGAAGAGGGTCCCCAAACTCCCATTCCCGACCTGCCGACCATGGCATTGAACGTCTTGAACACCCGAGACGAAGAGCGGCTGAACCGCAGGGGCAGGCCAGACTGCAGCTGCAGGTGCAGGTGCAACTCCACACCCCAGCCTCGCTGGCAGCCCTGCGGCCGGCGGGCTCCGGGAGGCACACAGAGGGGCACCCCACCGCATCCCACCTGGGGCTTGCGTCAGACGCGGCACCGAGGGACACCGGGGCCATCAATGTCCCAGGATCACGGAGCCGACGCGGCCAGGCCCGCGATGTCGAGTGACGGGCCACTGGAAATCCGCCTGCCCTGGTCTCGGGGCATCCTCGGCGCCTCCACACGGAGGCAACCCTGAGCCGCAAAGTCCAACCTTCCGACTACTCGGACTGGACCACGACTCGCGGGGCCCAGACTCGGACACCCCCTAACCCAGGCCGAGCCTGGGGTGTGGGACCCAGGGAATTTAACAAAAATCCCCTGCCCCTGGACAAGCGGAGCAGGACTAACTCCATTTTCTGCTGCACCCGCCACCTCCTGCTATGACCCCCACAGGACCTGCTTATTGCTTAAGGCGCTGCCCCACCCTAGTCAAGCCACTGAGCACACCTTTACCCGAAATCAGGTCATAAAAATGTAACCCCCGCTTGTGCCCCCCAACACTGCGCGCCAATTCTGACCAGAGTGATAGGCCAGTTCAAACGGTCACCATAAGTAGGGTAAACTGGGAGTCAACTGGCCCCCAGTTGCGGGCGGACTCACATGACTGTGCAAACTTCTGTGTGTGTTACAATCCCGTGGGCCACTGGCCCCCGGAAAGCTGCTACGCCTCTGAGCCCCGGGGTCCAAGTCCCTGCTCCGCCGTGTCGGGTACACTTGGACCCAAGCTCGAGCTTGTAAAGAAACCCTCGTGTGTTTGCATCGGTGTCGGCTCCTGGGGGCTTTCTCGGATTTGCTACCTGGGGCACAACGTGGGGTCCTGCTCCCGGGAGCGGGGAAGTCCGTCTCTTTCCTGCTGGACACGGGGCGACTGGCTCCATTCTGCCTTCCACTCGGGTGCCGGGTTCCCCTCTCCAGTGGTGGTGGGGGGGGGAACTGATGGCACCTCCATCTACTCCACGGACGGGCTCCCCTCTCACCCTCCTTCCTTAGAACTCCTTCCTGCCCGGCTCCTCTCCTCGGCCGGGATATCCTACACAAACTCAAGGCCACCGTTCGTCTTTCTCCCTCACCCACTGCCTCTGCTCACCTCGTCTTACCCTTCATTTCTCCTGATCCCTCCACTCCACGCCCCCCGTCTCCCTCTACCCCTTAACCCCCAAGTCTGGGACACCTCTAAACCAATGGTGGCCACTCACCACCCCCCAGTCAAAACCCACTTAAAAGATCAAACCCCCCCGCCTCCTCTCCTTCTCAGCCCCAATTCTCCATTTCGGAAACTCACCGACGGGGACTTAAACCTAGTACAGACCGACTTGGCCAGCACGGCCTCCTTATCCCCAACAGCTCCCCGAGCATCACCCCCATTCTCCCTGCCAGGAAACCTTCTGGAGCCTATCGCCTAGTACAAGGTTGAAGACTCATCAACGAGGCTGCTAGCCCTCTCCACCCGCTGGTGCCCAACCCATACGCCCCACTTCCTACTGTTCCCTCCACCGCTACTCACTTCTCACGCTGAGGCCTCAAAGATGCCTTCTTGATTCACTGCTCCTCCACACCCACATTCATACGTTCTCTTGGCCTTCCCATGGGAAGACCCCGACACGCATACCTCAGGACAACTGGCCTGGACGGTCCTGCCTCAGGGACTCCAAGGATAGTCCCCATCTCTTTGGCCAGGCCCTTTCTAGACATCTCCAACAAGGCTCTTTCACACAGAGCACACTCCTCCAAGAAGTCGATGACCTTCCCCTTTGTAGGCCCTCCCGACCTTCCTCACAGGAAGACACTGCTCTCCTCCTCAGCTTCCTTGGTTCTAAAGGGTACCCGGTCACTCCCTCCAAAGCGCAACTTTGCACCCCCACGGTTACCTAGCTGGGTATATCCTTAACCCCTACACCTCGAAAACACTCACTGGAGACCGCCTCCGCCTACCACAACACCAGCATCTCCGGCCTCCCCTCTCCCCGCCAGAACGCCGACAACCTTCTCTCTTTCTTGGCTCTCGTGGGTTTCCTCTGGTACTGGATTCCTGACTTCCCTCTCCTGGCACGACCCCTCCACAGGGCAGCCAAACCAACCCCACGGGGGCCACGGACAGACCCCTCCCCTGTCAAACACCTTCTTTCCAAACGGGAAGACTGCCTTACTTTGGGACCCGTTTCAGCTCTTCCAGATCCCCCAAAACCTCCCTACTTATTGACTGATGAACGTTCCCGCTCGGCCCCTCGCCTCCTGGTACAGCCAACAGGACCAACGGAGCGGACACGGGCGTACCTCTCACAACAGCTAGATGTCGCCGCTCAGGGCTGGCAACCATGTCTCAGAGCCCTGGCTGGGGCCGCCTCCCTGACAAAGGAGGCCCTTAGACTCACTCTACAAGGCCCCTCACCGTTTTCTCCTCTCACCACCTGGGACACAGATCTACTGAGCCTGAAATCTGTTTCTCATCTGGACCCCGCTAGACTCCAACTTGATCTTCTCCTCTTCATCGAAAACCCGGACATCTACCACCCACCAACCTCTCGTCTAAATCCTGCTCCCCTCCTGCGGGTGGGTACTCCCCCCGCGACTCACACAGAACCCTCCCATTCCTGCCCTCAACTCCTGCACGAGCTGACTCCTCCACGTCGGGACTTTCCTATCAAGCCCTCCCGAAGCCTGACCGAATCCTCTTTGTGGATGGTAGTTCTCTCATCGCCCCGGACGGCCAGAGAGAGACACGCGGCCTACGCCGTACTTGCTTACCCTCGATGCCGTCCTGGAGGCGGCTGCCCTCCCCCTCGGGACACCACATACACTGCCTCCAAATACGCCTCCCTCATCACACACACACATTCTGTCCTCTGGCAAGAGCGAGGGTGTCTTACCACCAAGGGTACCACCCATAATCAATGGGCACCTCATTTCACAACTACTGGAGACCCTCAGCCCAGACCCTCAGACCCCCCAACCTCACTCAAGTAGCCACTGTCCACTGTCGTGGACCGACCCTCCGAGGACCTGGTGTCCCGAGGCAACAACAAAGCCGACTCTCCACTGCCCGACCCACTGCCTTAGACCCCCACCAGCTCCCCTCCTCTTCCTCCACACACCACAGTCCCCCTCTTACACACACCAGGAAACTCAGACAGACACCCAAAAGGATGGGAGGAATCGCCAGGGACAAAGGCCGCATCTTCATTCCAAAGAAACTCGCTCTTCCAGACCCTTCAGCCCCCATGATCGTTTCAGACATACGGCAGTCCCTACACGTCGGGCCCAAGGCCTTACACCAGTTCCTACAACCCCTTTTCCACCCTCCACATGTGCCACAGGTTACCGGAGAGGCGCCGAAGTCTTGCAAACCCTGCTCCACGGTCAACGCTCGAGGGGGAATTCGCAGGCCCGGCGGGGCCCAATCCCCAGCTCTGCGCACACCAACCTGGCGAGGACTGGCAGCCTGACTTTTCCCACGTGCCACGCCATAAATCCTTTCCCTACCTGTTAGCCTCAGTGGACACCTTTACACGGTGGATAGGGGCTTTCTCCATACCTCGGGACACTGCGGAGGCGGCGGCCACCATAGCCCTCCAACACATCATTCCGAGGTTCGGCCTCCCGCGGGCCCTACCATCTGACAACGGCCCGGCCTCATCTCCAGCATCACCCAGCAAGTCTCCGAGAGCCTAAATATTACCTGGAAACCCCATATCCCATACCAACCCCAGTCTTCGGGTAAGGGAGAGCGGGCCGACGGCCTTCTCGAGGGACGTCTCACCAAACTGCCCTTGAAGCCCGCCCGTCCTGGCCACCCTCCTCCCGCTGGCTTTAACAAGGCTCAGAGCTTCCCCTAGAGGGCCGTGGGCTCCAAGTCCCTTTCAGCTTCTCGTGGGCGGCCCTTCCTGCTCACTCAAAATCTTCCCGTCACCGCCTCCTCTGCTCCTATCTTGCCTACCTTACCTAACTCTTCTAAGAGGCCTCCTGCGGGCCCATGCGACTCAGTCAGCCCGACTCCAGGGGAACCCACAGCAGATACTCCCCAAGCCCTGGCCCCAGGGGATAGCGTCCTGCTACAAGAACTATACCCAAAAACCTTACAGCCTAAGTGCACCGGTCCCGATACGGTGGCCCTTACGACCCCCACGGCCGCCAAACTCCTAGCACACCACCCGCGGGGTACACAGCTCTAAGTGAAAGCGAGGCCCCTCACGACACGGATGCGCAGGACCACCTTTGGGACCTACTCCAATACTGCTATGGCTCCATCCTCCTCCTCCTGGTCCTACCTCCTGGTCACTCCACCACTGACCCTGGGTTTAGGTGGACGTTTACATGACAGAAACCTGGCACCGGGGAATGTCCACCACTGATTGTCAACCACTGGGTTGCCAGGCCCTCATCAATTTCTCCATCCCCAATTGCCAGTCAATTCCTGTATCCACATCTGATCCTAGAATCTCTTCCACCTATGATCAAGACCCATCCTACCTGCCAAAACTACCCGGTTGAAATCCACGGATGCTGCCCTTATCGCTACTGGAATATTCATCGCCTTGGCCACTTGTGCCGGGACCCTTTCGCTGGCACCTTTGCAACCAGTGACCCACGAGGCCGCTTCTACAGAACACACAGTAACTATAGCCTAACTATTCTGGACCCTTGGGATTCCCACTGGGCGACGGGGGTAACCGCAAAATTGTACCGCTGCCCCTTTTCCTCCTACCCTACCGTCTTCTCTCCCCGCATCTACACGACATACACACGTGCGGCTCTCACTTCCACCAATCCAACCCGACCGAAGGAACCAGACTCCCACCATACGTGCACAGGAGCAACTTCTCCAAACCCACCTACAGGCTACCCCAGCTCAGGCCCGGGGCGGGGCCCCTTCTCCTAGATGAAACTTAGCCAACAAGGCACTTACTTCCCTCTCCAGCCTTTCAGGCATGGGCAATCTGTCCCACTGTTTTATCTGTGCCGCCTGGGGCAAAGCCCCCCTCTTCCCTGGTGGCCGTTCCCCTCCCTAACGCATTGAACTGCGCCAACCTCACACCCGCACCTCCAGGGCATTGCATTCTCCCTCTCTCCTGGACAATGCCTTATTCACGGACCCTCTCAACCACCACTTCCCTTTGTCTTACTCCACCCTTAGGTCTTCCCTGCGTGTAGTCACCCTGTCAAATGTTACCTCTCATCACGCCCCGATCCGTGGTCTCTCTTGGCGCAACGGGCAGCCTTTCTGAATCTCTAGGTACCTCTGCCTCTCTCCTCTGTCTGCCTGTCTCCCTGGTTCCGCGACGAACTCTCTCTAGTCGGGCAGAAGTAGCCCTCCTGGCCAGCCTCCCGGAGAAGCACAAACGAGTGATCTTTCTCCCACTACTTATCGGGGTCTCCCCGGCTTCAACCCTGGTGGCCGCCCAAGGACACGTCACTGGCGAGACAGGACCCAGGTAGGAAACCCGAACCATACCTTACTTACCCAGACCCCATAGAAAGGCAGAAGCGCTTATCGCCCCGTACCGCTTCCTCCAGTCACATGCCCCAATGCCTATCCTATCAGCCCGTACAGACACGAGCCCTTAGCACTCCCCCTTCAAAAGCCGGCTTCCCCGGCTCTGCTCCCTCTCGGGGCCTGGGAACCTCGCCCCAGATGCGCCCACTGAAAGCCTCTTTTGACCCACCTTTGCCTGGCCTCTCTAGTTCATTTGCCTACCAGTCGCATGAAACCTGAGATTTGGTGCCGAAACCCGGGAGGAGTTCGAGGCCCCGCTCTGGAGGGAGCCCCTCTCCTCTCACCACCAGGACCTGAACTGAACCCCACGCCTCGAGTCGCCGGGTAGGCGCCCCCTGATTCCGTGCCCCTGTCCCGCTGGTGCTGCCGGAAGCCGCGGCCGCGCCAGGGCAACTCCACAGAGCCAGCGGGTGGCTCTCCGGTGCTCCCTGGGGATCAGGAGACGTCCTCATCCTTAGGGCCACCTCTGTTTCTCTGGTGACCCTGGGCTGCAAACGGGGACGCCTGTCTTCAGTCTCCGGGTTACCCGGTGCGAATCATGGAACTGCCCAATCCCAATGTGACCCCGAAACTCCGACGGGTTGTCTACTATCCAATTTCAAAACCCGGGGCCGGGATCCCTGGGTGGCGCAGCGGTCTGGCGCCTGCCTTTGACCCAGGGTCCGATCCTGGAGACCCGGCACCGAATCCCACGTCAGGCTCCCGGTGCATGGAGCCTGCTTCTCCCTCTGCTTGTGTCTCTGCCACCCACCCCCTCTCTCTCTCTGTGTGACTATCATAAATAAATAAAAACTTAAAAAAAAAGAAAAGAAAGAAAACCCGGGGCCTTTCCCAGGACCTGAAAAGGCGCCGCCTCAGCCTCATTCATTTCTCTACGGTGGCCCGGCCCCAATATTACCTGGACAATCAGTCTCCACGGCCCCTGAGGGTACTTCTGACTACCAAATTCTCACGGCCCAGGACAATCTCTAGACCTCAGGGCAAGCGGACCAAGGTCCCAGACATGCAGGCTTTCTGGGACCTCCGCTCTCGCCCCTCTCTCTGCTCCCAATGTTCCACCACCCAGGTCCTTTCGGCGCGGGAGCCGCTCCCTCCGCCCCCTCCACCCATTCCCTCAGCTCCAAGAGCCCCCGAATCCTTTCCCCCTTCCCCTGTCTCAGGGTCCCCTGACACCCTGGCCCGAACACCTACTAGGGGAACGCCAGCCCTGCCCCCTGCCCCCTTCTCCTCCTCCTGCCTCCCAACCACACACCTCCTTACCCGTTTCTGACCCCCAACCTTCACCCCCCTACCTCCCCTCCGATCCAGGTGCACAAGATCCCACAAGGTCTCGCCTCCCCTGACCTGGCCGGCCCCCTGCGACAGGTGGAGGGAGTTGAAGGGATTGTTCGGGTCCACGCTTTCTCCCTTCAGGACCTTTCCCACATGGAAAAGGGGGCTGGGCTCTTACTCTGCTAACCCGGGACTGCAGCCAAGAATTCAGTATTTGGCCCAGGCAGAGGGCTTGCTTGACTTGGCAGGATTTGCATGTGCTGCAGACCACCCCCCTTCCACCAGAGGACAGGGAGCGAATGCAGGCTGCCGCCCGACAACACGCCGGCCGGGTCCGTTTCACCGACGGGGCTGTGCCAATCGGTGCTCGGGCGGTTCCCGCCGAGGATCCCGCACGCCCTTAGCAGACGGGCCGGGAGGGGGGGGGCCGCCGCCGCCGCCGCCCCACGTCCACTGTCTCCACGCTGGCACGCGGGCGGTCTCTAACAGGGCTGTCTGTCAACTACGCTAGGGTCCGGCAAGTCGCTCAGAACCCAGATGAGAAGCCTGCTCTTTGCCTTCAGAGGCTCGCTGAGGCTGTAACCCAGTACCCTCGCCTGGACCCTGCCTCCCCGGCCCCGTCCAGGGCTACTGTGGTGGCGACGCATTTTCTCTCTCAGTCCTCCCCGATACCCGGAAAAAAAAATTCAAGAAGGCCGAAGAGGGTCCCCAAACTCCCATTCCCGACCTGCCGACCATGGCATTGAACGTCTTGAACACCCGAGACGAAGAGCGGCTGAACCGCAGGGGCAGGCCAGACTGCAGCTGCAGGTGCAGGTGCAACTCCACACCCCAGCCTCGCTGGCAGCCCTGCGGCCGGCGGGCTCCGGGAGGCACACAGAGGGGCACCCCACCGCATCCCGCCTGGGGCTTGCGTCAGACGCGGCACCGAGGGACACCGGGCCCGTCCATGTCCCAGGATCACGGAGCCGACGCGGCCAGGCCCGCGATGTCGAGTGACGGGCCACTGGAAATCCGCCTGCCCTGGTCTCGGGGCATCCTCGGCGCCTCCACACGGAGGCAACCCTGAGCCGCAAAGTCCAACCTTCCGACTACTCGGACTGGACCACGACTCGCGGGGCCCAGACTCGGACACCCCCTAACCCAGGCCGAGCCTGGGGTGTGGGACCCAGGGAATTTAACAAAAATCCCCTGCCCCTGGACAAGCGGAGCAGGACTAACTCCATTTTCTGCTGCACCCGCCACCTCCTGCTATGACCCCCACAGGACCTGCTTATTGCTTAAGGCGCTGCCCCACCCTAGTCAAGCCACTGAGCACACCTTTACCCGAAATCAGATCATAAAAATGTAACCCCCGCTTGTGCCCCCCAACACTGCGCGCCAATTCTGACCAGAGTGATAGGCCAGTTCAAACGGTCACCATAGGTAGGGTAAACTGGGAGTCAACTGGCCCCCAGTTGCGGGCGGACTCACATGACTGTGCAACCTTCTGTGTGTGTTACAATCCCGTGGGCCACTGGCCCCCGGAAAGCTGCTACGCCTCTGAGCCCCGGGGTCCAAGTCCCTGCTCCGCCGTGTCGGGTACACTTGGACCCAAGCTCGAGCTTGTAAAGAAACCCTCGTGTGTTTGCATCGGTGTCGGCTCCTGGGGGCTTTCTCGGATTTGCTACCTGGGGCACAACGTGGGGTCCTGCTCCCGGGAGCGGGGAAGTCCGTCTCTTTCCTGCTGGACACGGGGCGACTGGCTCCATTCTGCCTTCCACTCGGGTGCCGGGTTCCCCTCTCCAGTGGTGGTGGGGGGGGGAACTGATGGCACCTCCATCTACTCCACGGACGGGCTCCCCTCTCACCCTCCTTCCTTAGAACTCCTTCCTGCCCGGCTCCTCTCCTCGGCCGGGATATCCTACACAAACTCAAGGCCACCGTTCGTCTTTCTCCCTCACCCACTGCCTCTGCTCACCTCGTCTTACCCTTCATTTCTCCTGATCCCTCCACTCCACGCCCCCCGTCTCCCTCTACCCCTTAACCCCCAAGTCTGGGACACCTCTAAACCAATGGTGGCCACTCACCACCCCCCAGTCAAAACCCACTTAAAAGATCAAACCCCCCCGCCTCCTCTCCTTCTCAGCCCCAATTCTCCATTTCGGAAACTCACCGACGGGGACTTAAACCTAGTACAGACCGACTTGGCCAGCACGGCCTCCTTATCCCCAACAGCTCCCCGAGCATCACCCCCATTCTCCCTGCCAGGAAACCTTCTGGAGCCTATCGCCTAGTACAAGGTTGAAGACTCATCAACGAGGCTGCTAGCCCTCTCCACCCGCTGGTGCCCAACCCATACGCCCCACTTCCTACTGTTCCCTCCACCGCTACTCACTTCTCACGCTGAGGCCTCAAAGATGCCTTCTTGATTCACTGCTCCTCCACACCCACATTCATACGTTCTCTTGGCCTTCCCATGGGAAGACCCCGACACGCATACCTCAGGACAACTGGCCTGGACGGTCCTGCCTCAGGGACTCCAAGGATAGTCCCCATCTCTTTGGCCAGGCCCTTTCTAGACATCTCCAACAAGGCTCTTTCACACAGAGCACACTCCTCCAAGAAGTCGATGACCTTCCCCTTTGTAGGCCCTCCCGACCTTCCTCACAGGAAGACACTGCTCTCCTCCTCAGCTTCCTTGGTTCTAAAGGGTACCTGGTCACTCCCTCCAAAGCGCAACTTTGCACCCCCACGGTTACCTAGCTGGGTATATCCTTAACCCCTACACCTCGAAAACACTCACTGGAGACCGCCTCCGCCTACCACAACACCAGCATCTCCGGCCTCCCCTCTCCCCGCCAGAACGCCGACAACCTTCTCTCTTTCTTGGCTCTCGTGGGTTTCCTCTGGTACTGGATTCCTGACTTCCCTCTCCTGGCACGACCCCTCCACAGGGCAGCCAAACCAACCCCACGGGGGCCACGGACAGACCCCTCCCCTGTCAAACACCTTCTTTCCAAACGGGAAGACTGCCTTACTTTGGGACCCGTTTCAGCTCTTCCAGATCCCCCAAAACCTCCCTACTTATTGACTGATGAACGTTCCCGCTCGGCCCCTCGCCTCCTGGTACAGCCAACAGGACCAACGGAGCGGACACGGGCGTACCTCTCACAACAGCTAGATGTCGCCGCTCAGGGCTGGCAACCATGTCTCAGAGCCCTGGCTGGGGCCGCCTCCCTGACAAAGGAGGCCCTTAGACTCACTCTACAAGGCCCCTCACCGTTTTCTCCTCTCACCACCTGGGACACAGATCTACTGAGCCTGAAATCTGTTTCTCATCTGGACCCCGCTAGACTCCAACTTGATCTTCTCCTCTTCATCGAAAACCCGGACATCTACCACCCACCAACCTCTCGTCTAAATCCTGCTCCCCTCCTGCGGGTGGGTACTCCCCCCGCGACTCACACAGAACCCTCCCATTCCTGCCCTCAACTCCTGCACGAGCTGACTCCTCCACGTCGGGACTTTCCTATCAAGCCCTCCCGAAGCCTGACCGAATCCTCTTTGTGGATGGTAGTTCTCTCATCGCCCCGGACGGCCAGAGAGAGACACGCGGCCTACGCCGTACTTGCTTACCCTCGATGCCGTCCTGGAGGCGGCTGCCCTCCCCCTCGGGACACCACATACACTGCCTCCAAATACGCCTCCCTCATCACACACACACATTCTGTCCTCTGGCAAGAGCGAGGGTGTCTTACCACCAAGGGTACCACCCATAATCAATGGGCACCTCATTTCACAACTACTGGAGACCCTCAGCCCAGACCCTCAGACCCCCCAACCTCACTCAAGTAGCCACTGTCCACTGTCGTGGACCGACCCTCCGAGGACCTGGTGTCCCGAGGCAACAACAAAGCCGACTCTCCACTGCCCGACCCACTGCCTTAGACCCCCACCAGCTCCCCTCCTCTTCCTCCACACACCACAGTCCCCCTCTTACACACACCAGGAAACTCAGACAGACACCCAAAAGGATGGGAGGAATCGCCAGGGACAAAGGCCGCATCTTCATTCCAAAGAAACTCGCTCTTCCAGACCCTTCAGCCCCCATGATCGTTTCAGACATACGGCAGTCCCTACACGTCGGGCCCAAGGCCTTACACCAGTTCCTACAACCCCTTTTCCACCCTCCACATGTGCCACAGGTTACCGGAGAGGCGCCGAAGTCTTGCAAACCCTGCTCCACGGTCAACGCTCGAGGGGGAATTCGCAGGCCCGGCGGGGCCCAATCCCCAGCTCTGCGCACACCAACCTGGCGAGGACTGGCAGCCTGACTTTTCCCACGTGCCACGCCATAAATCCTTTCCCTACCTGTTAGCCTCAGTGGACACCTTTACACGGTGGATAGGGGCTTTCTCCATACCTCGGGACACTGCGGAGGCGGCGGCCACCATAGCCCTCCAACACATCATTCCGAGGTTCGGCCTCCCGCGGGCCCTACCATCTGACAACGGCCCGGCCTCATCTCCAGCATCACCCAGCAAGTCTCCGAGAGCCTAAATATTACCTGGAAACCCCATATCCCATACCAACCCCAGTCTTCGGGTAAGGGAGAGCGGGCCGACGGCCTTCTCGAGGGACGTCTCACCAAACTGCCCTTGAAGCCCGCCCGTCCTGGCCACCCTCCTCCCGCTGGCTTTAACAAGGCTCAGAGCTTCCCCTAGAGGGCCGTGGGCTCCAAGTCCCTTTCAGCTTCTCGTGGGCGGCCCTTCCTGCTCACTCAAAATCTTCCCGTCACCGCCTCCTCTGCTCCTATCTTGCCTACCTTACCTAACTCTTCTAAGAGGCCTCCTGCGGGCCCATGCGACTCAGTCAGCCCGACTCCAGGGGAACCCACAGCAGATACTCCCCAAGCCCTGGCCCCAGGGGATAGCGTCCTGCTACAAGAACTATACCCAAAAACCTTACAGCCTAAGTGCACCGGTCCCGATACGGTGGCCCTTACGACCCCCACGGCCGCCAAACTCCTAGCACACCACCCGCGGGGTACACAGCTCTAAGTGAAAGCGAGGCCCCTCACGACACGGATGCGCAGGACCACCTTTGGGACCTACTCCAATACTGCTATGGCTCCATCCTCCTCCTCCTGGTCCTACCTCCTGGTCACTCCACCACTGACCCTGGGTTTAGGTGGACGTTTACATGACAGAAACCTGGCACCGGGGAATGTCCACCACTGATTGTCAACCACTGGGTTGCCAGGCCCTCATCAATTTCTCCATCCCCAATTGCCAGTCAATTCCTGTATCCACATCTGATCCTAGAATCTCTTCCACCTATGATCAAGACCCATCCTACCTGCCAAAACTACCCGGTTGAAATCCACGGATGCTGCCCTTATCGCTACTGGAATATTCATCGCCTTGGCCACTTGTGCCGGGACCCTTTCGCCGGCACCTTTGCAACCAGTGACCCACGAGGCCGCTTCTACAGAACACACAGTAACTATAGCCTAACTATTCTGGACCCTTGGGATTCCCACTGGGCGACGGGGGTAACCGCAAAATTGTACCGCTGCCCCTTTTCCTCCTACCCTACCGTCTTCTCTCCCCGCATCTACACGACATACACACGTGCGGCTCTCACTTCCACCAATCCAACCCGACCGAAGGAACCAGACTCCCACCATACGTGCACAGGAGCAACTTCTCCAAACCCACCTACAGGCTACCCCAGCTCAGGCCCGGGGCGGGGCCCCTTCTCCTAGATGAAACTTAGCCAACAAGGCACTTACTTCCCTCTCCAGCCTTTCAGGCATGGGCAATCTGTCCCACTGTTTTATCTGTGCCGCCTGGGGCAAAGCCCCCCTCTTCCCTGGTGGCCGTTCCCCTCCCTAACGCATTGAACTGCGCCAACCTCACACCCGCACCTCCAGGGCATTGCATTCTCCCTCTCTCCTGGACAATGCCTTATTCACGGACCCTCTCAACCACCACTTCCCTTTGTCTTACTCCACCCTTAGGTCTTCCCTGCGTGTAGTCACCCTGTCAAATGTTACCTCTCATCACGCCCCGATCCGTGGTCTCTCTTGGCGCAACGGGCAGCCTTTCTGAATCTCTAGGTACCTCTGCCTCTCTCCTCTGTCTGCCTGTCTCCCTGGTTCCGCGACGAACTCTCTCTAGTCGGGCAGAAGTAGCCCTCCTGGCCAGCCTCCCGGAGAAGCACAAACGAGTGACTTTCTCCCACTACTTATCGGGGTCTCCCCGGCTTCAACCCTGGTGGCCGCCCAAGGACACGTCACTGGCGAGACAGGACCCAGGTAGGAAACCCGAACCATACCTTACTTACCCAGACCCCATAGAAAGGCAGAAGCGCTTATCGCCCCGTACCGCTTCCTCCAGTCACATGCCCCAATGCCTATCCTATCAGCCCGTACAGACACGAGCCCTTAGCACTCCCCCTTCAAAAGCCGGCTTCCCCGGCTCTGCTCCCTCTCGGGGCCTGGGAACCTCGCCCCAGATGCGCCCACTGAAAGCCTCTTTTGACCCACCTTTGCCTGGCCTCTCTAGTTCATTTGCCTACCAGTCGCATGAAACCTGAGATTTGGTGCCGAAACCCGGGAGGAGTTCGAGGCCCCGCTCTGGAGGGAGCCCCTCTCCTCTCACCACCAGGACCTGAACTGAACCCCACGCCTCGAGTCGCCGGGTAGGCGCCCCCTGATTCCGTGCCCCTGTCCCGCTGGTGCTGCCGGAAGCCGCGGCCGCGCCAGGGCAACTCCACAGAGCCAGCGGGTGGCTCTCCGGTGCTCCCTGGGGATCAGGAGACGTCCTCATCCTTAGGGCCACCTCTGTTTCTCTGGTGACCCTGGGCTGCAAACGGGGACGCCTGTCTTCAGTCTCCGGGTTACCCGGTGCGAATCATGGAACTGCCCAATCCCAATGTGACCCCGAAACTCCGACGGGTTGTCTACTGTCCAATTTCAAAACCCGGGGCCGGGATCCCTGGGTGGCGCAGCGGTCTGGCGCCTGCCTTTGACCCAGGGTCCGATCCTGGAGACCCGGCACCGAATCCCACGTCAGGCTCCCGGTGCATGGAGCCTGCTTCTCCCTCTGCTTGTGTCTCTGCCACCCACCCCCTCTCTCTCTCTGTGTGACTATCATAAATAAATAAAAACTTAAAAAAAAAGAAAAGAAAGAAAACCCGGGGCCTTTCCCAGGACCTGAAAAGGCGCCGCCTCAGCCTCATTCATTTCTCTACGGTGGCCCGGCCCCAATATTACCTGGACAATCAGTCTCCACGGCCCCTGAGGGTACTTCTGACTACCAAATTCTCACGGCCCAGGACAATCTCTAGACCTCAGGGCAAGCGGACCAAGGTCCCAGACATGCAGGCTTTCTGGGACCTCCGCTCTCGCCCCTCTCTCTGCTCCCAATGTTCCACCACCCAGGTCCTTTCGGCGCGGGAGCCGCTCCCTCCGCCCCCTCCACCCATTCCCTCAGCTCCAAGAGCCCCCGAATCCTTTCCCCCTTCCCCTGTCTCAGGGTCCCCTGACACCCTGGCCCGAACACCTACTAGGGGAACGCCAGCCCTGCCCCCTGCCCCCTTCTCCTCCTCCTGCCTCCCAACCACACACCTCCTTACCCGTTTCTGACCCCCAACCTTCACCCCCCTACCTCCCCTCCGATCCAGGTGCACAAGATCCCACAAGGTCTCGCCTCCCCTGACCTGGCCGGCCCCCTGCGACAGGTGGAGGGAGTTGAAGGGATTGTTCGGGTCCACGCTTTCTCCCTTCAGGACCTTTCCCACATGGAAAAGGGGGCTGGGCTCTTACTCTGCTAACCCGGGACTGCAGCCAAGAATTCAGTATTTGGCCCAGGCAGAGGGCTTGCTTGACTTGGCAGGATTTGCATGTGCTGCAGACCACCCCCCTTCCACCAGAGGACAGGGAGCGAATGCAGGCTGCCGCCCGACAACACGCCGGCCGGGTCCGTTTCACCGACGGGGCTGTGCCAATCGGTGCTCGGGCGGTTCCCGCCGAGGATCCCGCACGCCCTTAGCAGACGGGCCGGGAGGGGGGGGGCCGCCGCCGCCGCCGCCCCACGTCCACTGTCTCCACGCTGGCACGCGGGCGGTCTCTAACAGGGCTGTCTGTCAACTACGCTAGGGTCCGGCAAGTCGCTCAGAACCCAGATGAGAAGCCTGCTCTTTGCCTTCAGAGGCTCGCTGAGGCTGTAACCCAGTACCCTCGCCTGGACCCTGCCTCCCCGGCCCCGTCCAGGGCTACTGTGGTGGCGACGCATTTTCTCTCTCAGTCCTCCCCGATACCCGGAAAAAAAAATTCAAGAAGGCCGAAGAGGGTCCCCAAACTCCCATTCCCGACCTGCCGACCATGGCATTGAACGTCTTGAACACCCGAGACGAAGAGCGGCTGAACCGCAGGGGCAGGCCAGACTGCAGCTGCAGGTGCAGGTGCAACTCCACACCCCAGCCTCGCTGGCAGCCCTGCGGCCGGCGGGCTCCGGGAGGCACACAGAGGGGCACCCCACCGCATCCCACCTGGGGCTTGCGTCAGACGCGGCACCGAGGGACACCGGGGCCATCAATGTCCCAGGATCACGGAGCCGACGCGGCCAGGCCCGCGATGTCGAGTGACGGGCCACTGGAAATCCGCCTGCCCTGGTCTCGGGGCATCCTCGGCGCCTCCACACGGAGGCAACCCTGAGCCGCAAAGTCCAACCTTCCGACTACTCGGACTGGACCACGACTCGCGGGGCCCAGACTCGGACACCCCCTAACCCAGGCCGAGCCTGGGGTGTGGGACCCAGGGAATTTAACAAAAATCCCCTGCCCCTGGACAAGCGGAGCAGGACTAACTCCATTTTCTGCTGCACCCGCCACCTCCTGCTATGACCCCCACAGGACCTGCTTATTGCTTAAGGCGCTGCCCCACCCTAGTCAAGCCACTGAGCACACCTTTACCCGAAATCAGGTCATAAAAATGTAACCCCCGCTTGTGCCCCCCAACACTGCGCGCCAATTCTGACCAGAGTGATAGGCCAGTTCAAACGGTCACCATAAGTAGGGTAAACTGGGAGTCAACTGGCCCCCAGTTGCGGGCGGACTCACATGACTGTGCAAACTTCTGTGTGTGTTACAATCCCGTGGGCCACTGGCCCCCGGAAAGCTGCTACGCCTCTGAGCCCCGGGGTCCAAGTCCCTGCTCCGCCGTGTCGGGTACACTTGGACCCAAGCTCGAGCTTGTAAAGAAACCCTCGTGTGTTTGCATCGGTGTCGGCTCCTGGGGGCTTTCTCGGATTTGCTACCTGGGGCACAACGTGGGGTCCTGCTCCCGGGAGCGGGGAAGTCCGTCTCTTTCCTGCTGGACACGGGGCGACTGGCTCCATTCTGCCTTCCACTCGGGTGCCGGGTTCCCCTCTCCAGTGGTGGGGGGGGGGGGAACTGATGGCACCTCCATCTACTCCACGGACGGGCTCCCCTCTCACCCTCCTTCCTTAGAACTCCTTCCTGCCCGGCTCCTCTCCTCGGCCGGGATATCCTACACAAACTCAAGGCCACCGTTCGTCTTTCTCCCTCACCCACTGCCTCTGCTCACCTCGTCTTACCCTTCATTTCTCCTGATCCCTCCACTCCACGCCCCCCGTCTCCCTCTACCCCTTAACCCCCAAGTCTGGGACACCTCTAAACCAATGGTGGCCACTCACCACCCCCCAGTCAAAACCCACTTAAAAGATCAAACCCCCCCGCCTCCTCTCCTTCTCAGCCCCAATTCTCCATTTCGGAAACTCACCGACGGGGACTTAAACCTAGTACAGACCGACTTGGCCAGCACGGCCTCCTTATCCCCAACAGCTCCCCGAGCATCACCCCCATTCTCCCTGCCAGGAAACCTTCTGGAGCCTATCGCCTAGTACAAGGTTGAAGACTCATCAACGAGGCTGCTAGCCCTCTCCACCCGCTGGTGCCCAACCCATACGCCCCACTTCCTACTGTTCCCTCCACCGCTACTCACTTCTCACGCTGAGGCCTCAAAGATGCCTTCTTGATTCACTGCTCCTCCACACCCACATTCATACGTTCTCTTGGCCTTCCCATGGGAAGACCCCGACACGCATACCTCAGGACAACTGGCCTGGACGGTCCTGCCTCAGGGACTCCAAGGATAGTCCCCATCTCTTTGGCCAGGCCCTTTCTAGACATCTCCAACAAGGCTCTTTCACACAGAGCACACTCCTCCAAGAAGTCGATGACCTTCCCCTTTGTAGGCCCTCCCGACCTTCCTCACAGGAAGACACTGCTCTCCTCCTCAGCTTCCTTGGTTCTAAAGGGTACCCGGTCACTCCCTCCAAAGCGCAACTTTGCACCCCCACGGTTACCTAGCTGGGTATATCCTTAACCCCTACACCTCGAAAACACTCACTGGAGACCGCCTCCGCCTACCACAACACCAGCATCTCCGGCCTCCCCTCTCCCCGCCAGAACGCCGACAACCTTCTCTCTTTCTTGGCTCTCGTGGGTTTCCTCTGGTACTGGATTCCTGACTTCCCTCTCCTGGCACGACCCCTCCACAGGGCAGCCAAACCAACCCCACGGGGGCCACGGACAGACCCCTCCCCTGTCAAACACCTTCTTTCCAAACGGGAAGACTGCCTTACTTTGGGACCCGTTTCAGCTCTTCCAGATCCCCCAAAACCTCCCTACTTATTGACTGATGAACGTTCCCGCTCGGCCCCTCGCCTCCTGGTACAGCCAACAGGACCAACGGAGCGGACACGGGCGTACCTCTCACAACAGCTAGATGTCGCCGCTCAGGGCTGGCAACCATGTCTCAGAGCCCTGGCTGGGGCCGCCTCCCTGACAAAGGAGGCCCTTAGACTCACTCTACAAGGCCCCTCACCGTTTTCTCCTCTCACCACCTGGGACACAGATCTACTGAGCCTGAAATCTGTTTCTCATCTGGACCCCGCTAGACTCCAACTTGATCTTCTCCTCTTCATCGAAAACCCGGACATCTACCACCCACCAACCTCTCGTCTAAATCCTGCTCCCCTCCTGCGGGTGGGTACTCCCCCCGCGACTCACACAGAACCCTCCCATTCCTGCCCTCAACTCCTGCACGAGCTGACTCCTCCACGTCGGGACTTTCCTATCAAGCCCTCCCGAAGCCTGACCGAATCCTCTTTGTGGATGGTAGTTCTCTCATCGCCCCGGACGGCCAGAGAGAGACACGCGGCCTACGCCGTACTTGCTTACCCTCGATGCCGTCCTGGAGGCGGCTGCCCTCCCCCTCGGGACACCACATACACTGCCTCCAAATACGCCTCCCTCATCACACACACACATTCTGTCCTCTGGCAAGAGCGAGGGTGTCTTACCACCAAGGGTACCACCCATAATCAATGGGCACCTCATTTCACAACTACTGGAGACCCTCAGCCCAGACCCTCAGACCCCCCAACCTCACTCAAGTAGCCACTGTCCACTGTCGTGGACCGACCCTCCGAGGACCTGGTGTCCCGAGGCAACAACAAAGCCGACTCTCCACTGCCCGACCCACTGCCTTAGACCCCCACCAGCTCCCCTCCTCTTCCTCCACACACCACAGTCCCCCTCTTACACACACCAGGAAACTCAGACAGACACCCAAAAGGATGGGAGGAATCGCCAGGGACAAAGGCCGCATCTTCATTCCAAAGAAACTCGCTCTTCCAGACCCTTCAGCCCCCATGATCGTTTCAGACATACGGCAGTCCCTACACGTCGGGCCCAAGGCCTTACACCAGTTCCTACAACCCCTTTTCCACCCTCCACATGTGCCACAGGTTACCGGAGAGGCGCCGAAGTCTTGCAAACCCTGCTCCACGGTCAACGCTCGAGGGGGAATTCGCAGGCCCGGCGGGGCCCAATCCCCAGCTCTGCGCACACCAACCTGGCGAGGACTGGCAGCCTGACTTTTCCCACGTGCCACGCCATAAATCCTTTCCCTACCTGTTAGCCTCAGTGGACACCTTTACACGGTGGATAGGGGCTTTCTCCATACCTCGGGACACTGCGGAGGCGGCGGCCACCATAGCCCTCCAACACATCATTCCGAGGTTCGGCCTCCCGCGGGCCCTACCATCTGACAACGGCCCGGCCTCATCTCCAGCATCACCCAGCAAGTCTCCGAGAGCCTAAATATTACCTGGAAACCCCATATCCCATACCAACCCCAGTCTTCGGGTAAGGGAGAGCGGGCCGACGGCCTTCTCGAGGGACGTCTCACCAAACTGCCCTTGAAGCCCGCCCGTCCTGGCCACCCTCCTCCCGCTGGCTTTAACAAGGCTCAGAGCTTCCCCTAGAGGGCCGTGGGCTCCAAGTCCCTTTCAGCTTCTCGTGGGCGGCCCTTCCTGCTCACTCAAAATCTTCCCGTCACCGCCTCCTCTGCTCCTATCTTGCCTACCTTACCTAACTCTTCTAAGAGGCCTCCTGCGGGCCCATGCGACTCAGTCAGCCCGACTCCAGGGGAACCCACAGCAGATACTCCCCAAGCCCTGGCCCCAGGGGATAGCGTCCTGCTACAAGAACTATACCCAAAAACCTTACAGCCTAAGTGCACCGGTCCCGATACGGTGGCCCTTACGACCCCCACGGCCGCCAAACTCCTAGCACACCACCCGCGGGGTACACAGCTCTAAGTGAAAGCGAGGCCCCTCACGACACGGATGCGCAGGACCACCTTTGGGACCTACTCCAATACTGCTATGGCTCCATCCTCCTCCTCCTGGTCCTACCTCCTGGTCACTCCACCACTGACCCTGGGTTTAGGTGGACGTTTACATGACAGAAACCTGGCACCGGGGAATGTCCACCACTGATTGTCAACCACTGGGTTGCCAGGCCCTCATCAATTTCTCCATCCCCAATTGCCAGTCAATTCCTGTATCCACATCTGATCCTAGAATCTCTTCCACCTATGATCAAGACCCATCCTACCTGCCAAAACTACCCGGTTGAAATCCACGGATGCTGCCCTTATCGCTACTGGAATATTCATCGCCTTGGCCACTTGTGCCGGGACCCTTTCGCCGGCACCTTTGCAACCAGTGACCCACGAGGCCGCTTCTACAGAACACACAGTAACTATAGCCTAACTATTCTGGACCCTTGGGATTCCCACTGGGCGACGGGGGTAACCGCAAAATTGTACCGCTGCCCCTTTTCCTCCTACCCTACCGTCTTCTCTCCCCGCATCTACACGACATACACACGTGCGGCTCTCACTTCCACCAATCCAACCCGACCGAAGGAACCAGACTCCCACCATACGTGCACAGGAGCAACTTCTCCAAACCCACCTACAGGCTACCCCAGCTCAGGCCCGGGGCGGGGCCCCTTCTCCTAGATGAAACTTAGCCAACAAGGCACTTACTTCCCTCTCCAGCCTTTCAGGCATGGGCAATCTGTCCCACTGTTTTATCTGTGCCGCCTGGGGCAAAGCCCCCCTCTTCCCTGGTGGCCGTTCCCCTCCCTAACGCATTGAACTGCGCCAACCTCACACCCGCACCTCCAGGGCATTGCATTCTCCCTCTCTCCTGGACAATGCCTTATTCACGGACCCTCTCAACCACCACTTCCCTTTGTCTTACTCCACCCTTAGGTCTTCCCTGCGTGTAGTCACCCTGTCAAATGTTACCTCTCATCACGCCCCGATCCGTGGTCTCTCTTGGCGCAACGGGCAGCCTTTCTGAATCTCTAGGTACCTCTGCCTCTCTCCTCTGTCTGCCTGTCTCCCTGGTTCCGCGACGAACTCTCTCTAGTCGGGCAGAAGTAGCCCTCCTGGCCAGCCTCCCGGAGAAGCACAAACGAGTGATCTTTCTCCCACTACTTATCGGGGTCTCCCCGGCTTCAACCCTGGTGGCCGCCCAAGGACACGTCACTGGCGAGACAGGACCCAGGTAGGAAACCCGAACCATACCTTACTTACCCAGACCCCATAGAAAGGCAGAAGCGCTTATCGCCCCGTACCGCTTCCTCCAGTCACATGCCCCAATGCCTATCCTATCAGCCCGTACAGACACGAGCCCTTAGCACTCCCCCTTCAAAAGCCGGCTTCCCCGGCTCTGCTCCCTCTCGGGGCCTGGGAACCTCGCCCCAGATGCGCCCACTGAAAGCCTCTTTTGACCCACCTTTGCCTGGCCTCTCTAGTTCATTTGCCTACCAGTCGCATGAAACCTGAGATTTGGTGCCGAAACCCGGGAGGAGTTCGAGGCCCCGCTCTGGAGGGAGCCCCTCTCCTCTCACCACCAGGACCTGAACTGAACCCCACGCCTCGAGTCGCCGGGTAGGCGCCCCCTGATTCCGTGCCCCTGTCCCGCTGGTGCTGCCGGAAGCCGCGGCCGCGCCAGGGCAACTCCACAGAGCCAGCGGGTGGCTCTCCGGTGCTCCCTGGGGATCAGGAGACGTCCTCATCCTTAGGGCCACCTCTGTTTCTCTGGTGACCCTGGGCTGCAAACGGGGACGCCTGTCTTCAGTCTCCGGGTTACCCGGTGCGAATCATGGAACTGCCCAATCCCAATGTGACCCCGAAACTCCGACGGGTTGTCTACTATCCAATTTCAAAACCCGGGGCCGGGATCCCTGGGTGGCGCAGCGGTCTGGCGCCTGCCTTTGACCCAGGGTCCGATCCTGGAGACCCGGCACCGAATCCCACGTCAGGCTCCCGGTGCATGGAGCCTGCTTCTCCCTCTGCTTGTGTCTCTGCCACCCACCCCCTCTCTCTCTCTGTGTGACTATCATAAATAAATAAAAACTTAAAAAAAAAGAAAAGAAAGAAAACCCGGGGCCTTTCCCAGGACCTGAAAAGGCGCCGCCTCAGCCTCATTCATTTCTCTACGGTGGCCCGGCCCCAATATTACCTGGACAATCAGTCTCCACGGCCCCTGAGGGTACTTCTGACTACCAAATTCTCACGGCCCAGGACAATCTCTAGACCTCAGGGCAAGCGGACCAAGGTCCCAGACATGCAGGCTTTCTGGGACCTCCGCTCTCGCCCCTCTCTCTGCTCCCAATGTTCCACCACCCAGGTCCTTTCGGCGCGGGAGCCGCTCCCTCCGCCCCCTCCACCCATTCCCTCAGCTCCAAGAGCCCCCGAATCCTTTCCCCCTTCCCCTGTCTCAGGGTCCCCTGACACCCTGGCCCGAACACCTACTAGGGGAACGCCAGCCCTGCCCCCTGCCCCCTTCTCCTCCTCCTGCCTCCCAACCACACACCTCCTTACCCGTTTCTGACCCCCAACCTTCACCCCCCTACCTCCCCTCCGATCCAGGTGCACAAGATCCCACAAGGTCTCGCCTCCCCTGACCTGGCCGGCCCCCTGCGACAGGTGGAGGGAGTTGAAGGGATTGTTCGGGTCCACGCTTTCTCCCTTCAGGACCTTTCCCACATGGAAAAGGGGGCTGGGCTCTTACTCTGCTAACCCGGGACTGCAGCCAAGAATTCAGTATTTGGCCCAGGCAGAGGGCTTGCTTGACTTGGCAGGATTTGCATGTGCTGCAGACCACCCCCCTTCCACCAGAGGACAGGGAGCGAATGCAGGCTGCCGCCCGACAACACGCCGGCCGGGTCCGTTTCACCGACGGGGCTGTGCCAATCGGTGCTCGGGCGGTTCCCGCCGAGGATCCCGCACGCCCTTAGCAGACGGGCCGGGAGGGGGGGGGCCGCCGCCGCCGCCGCCCCACGTCCACTGTCTCCACGCTGGCACGCGGGCGGTCTCTAACAGGGCTGTCTGTCAACTACGCTAGGGTCCGGCAAGTCGCTCAGAACCCAGATGAGAAGCCTGCTCTTTGCCTTCAGAGGCTCGCTGAGGCTGTAACCCAGTACCCTCGCCTGGACCCTGCCTCCCCGGCCCCGTCCAGGGCTACTGTGGTGGCGACGCATTTTCTCTCTCAGTCCTCCCCGATACCCGGAAAAAAAAATTCAAGAAGGCCGAAGAGGGTCCCCAAACTCCCATTCCCGACCTGCCGACCATGGCATTGAACGTCTTGAACACCCGAGACGAAGAGCGGCTGAACCGCAGGGGCAGGCCAGACTGCAGCTGCAGGTGCAGGTGCAACTCCACACCCCAGCCTCGCTGGCAGCCCTGCGGCCGGCGGGCTCCGGGAGGCACACAGAGGGGCACCCCACCGCATCCCGCCTGGGGCTTGCGTCAGACGCGGCACCGAGGGACACCGGGCCCGTCAATGTCCCAGGATCACGGAGCCGACGCGGCCAGGCCCGCGATGTCGAGTGACGGGCCACTGGAAATCCGCCTGCCCTGGTCTCGGGGCATCCTCGGCGCCTCCACACGGACGCAACCCTGAGCCGCAAAGTCCAACCTTCCGACTACTCGGACTGGACCACGACTCGCGGGGCCCAGACTCGGACACCCCCTAACCCAGGCCGAGCCTGGGGTGTGGGACCCAGGGAATTTAACAAAAATCCCCTGCCCCTGGACAAGCGGAGCAGGACTAACTCCATTTTCTGCTGCACCCGCCACCTCCTGCTATGACCCCCACAGGACCTGCTTATTGCTTAAGGCGCTGCCCCACCCTAGTCAAGCCACTGAGCACACCCTTACCCGAAATCAGATCATAAAAATGTAACCCCCGCTTGTGCCCCCCAACACTGCGCGCCAATTCTGACCAGAGTGATAGGCCAGTTCAAACGGTTACCATAGGTAGGGTAAACTGGGAGTCAACTGGCCCCCAGTTGCGGGCGGACTCACATGACTGTGCAACCTTCTGTGTGTGTTACAATCCCGTGGGCCACTGGCCCCCGGAAAGCTGCTACGCCTCTGAGCCCCGGGGTCCAAGTCCCTGCTCCGCCGTGTCGGGTACACTTGGACCCAAGCTCGAGCTTGTAAAGAAACCCTCGTGTGTTTGCATCGCTGTCGGCTCCTGGGGGCTTTCTCGGATTTGCTACCTGGGGCACAACGTGGGGTCCTGCTCCCGGGAGCGGGGAAGTCCGTCTCTTTCCTGCTGGACACGGGGCGACTGGCTCCATTCTGCCTTCCACTCGGGTGCCGGGTTCCCCTCTCCAGTGGTGGTGGGGGGGGGAACTGATGGCACCTCCATCTACTCCACGGACGGGCTCCCCTCTCACCCTCCTTCCTTAGAACTCCTTCCTGCCCGGCTCCTCTCCTCGGCCGGGATATCCTACACAAACTCAAGGCCACCGTTCGTCTTTCTCCCTCACCCACTGCCTCTGCTCACCTCGTCTTACCCTTCATTTCTCCTGATCCCTCCACTCCACGCCCCCCGTCTCCCTCTACCCCTTAACCCCCAAGTCTGGGACACCTCTAAACCAATGGTGGCCACTCACCACCCCCCAGTCAAAACCCACTTAAAAGATCAAACCCCCCCGCCTCCTCTCCTTCTCAGCCCCAATTCTCCATTTCGGAAACTCACCGACGGGGACTTAAACCTAGTACAGACCGACTTGGCCAGCACGGCCTCCTTATCCCCAACAGCTCCCCGAGCATCACCCCCATTCTCCCTGCCAGGAAACCTTCTGGAGCCTATCGCCTAGTACAAGGTTGAAGACTCATCAACGAGGCTGCTAGCCCTCTCCACCCGCTGGTGCCCAACCCATACGCCCCACTTCCTACTGTTCCCTCCACCGCTACTCACTTCTCACGCTGAGGCCTCAAAGATGCCTTCTTGATTCACTGCTCCTCCACACCCACATTCATACGTTCTCTTGGCCTTCCCATGGGAAGACCCCGACACGCATACCTCAGGACAACTGGCCTGGATGGTCCTGCCTCAGGGACTCCAAGGATAGTCCCCATCTCTTTGGCCAGGCCCTTTCTAGACATCTCCAACAAGGCTCTTTCACACAGAGCACACTCCTCCAAGAAGTCGATGACCTTCCCCTTTGTAGGCCCTCCCGACCTTCCTCACAGGAAGACACTGCTCTCCTCCTCAGCTTCCTTGGTTCTAAAGGGTACCTGGTCACTCCCTCCAAAGCGCAACTTTGCACCCCCACGGTTACCTAGCTGGGTATATCCTTAACCCCTACACCTCGAAAACACTCACTGGAGACCGCCTCCGCCTACCACAACACCAGCATCTCCGGCCTCCCCTCTCCCCGCCAGAACGCCGACAACCTTCTCTCTTTCTTGGCTCTCGTGGGTTTCCTCTGGTACTGGATTCCTGACTTCCCTCTCCTGGCACGACCCCTCCACAGGGCAGCCAAACCAACCCCACGGGGGCCACGGACAGACCCCTCCCCTGTCAAACACCTTCTTTCCAAACGGGAAGACTGCCTTACTTTGGGACCCGTTTCAGCTCTTCCAGATCCCCCAAAACCTCCCTACTTATTGACTGATGAACGTTCCCGCTCGGCCCCTCGCCTCCTGGTACAGCCAACAGGACCAACGGAGCGGACACGGGCGTACCTCTCACAACAGCTAGATGTCGCCGCTCAGGGCTGGCAACCATGTCTCAGAGCCCTGGCTGGGGCCGCCTCCCTGACAAAGGAGGCCCTTAGACTCACTCTACAAGGCCCCTCACCGTTTTCTCCTCTCACCACCTGGGACACAGATCTACTGAGCCTGAAATCTGTTTCTCATCTGGACCCCGCTAGACTCCAACTTGATCTTCTCCTCTTCATCGAAAACCCGGACATCTACCACCCACCAACCTCTCGTCTAAATCCTGCTCCCCTCCTGCGGGTGGGTACTCCCCCCGCGACTCACACAGAACCCTCCCATTCCTGCCCTCAACTCCTGCACGAGCTGACTCCTCCACGTCGGGACTTTCCTATCAAGCCCTCCCGAAGCCTGACCGAATCCTCTTTGTGGATGGTAGTTCTCTCATCGCCCCGGACGGCCAGAGAGAGACACGCGGCCTACGCCGTACTTGCTTACCCTCGATGCCGTCCTGGAGGCGGCTGCCCTCCCCCTCGGGACACCACATACACTGCCTCCAAATACGCCTCCCTCATCACACACACACATTCTGTCCTCTGGCAAGAGCGAGGGTGTCTTACCACCAAGGGTACCACCCATAATCAATGGGCACCTCATTTCACAACTACTGGAGACCCTCAGCCCAGACCCTCAGACCCCCCAACCTCACTCAAGTAGCCACTGTCCACTGTCGTGGACCGACCCTCCGAGGACCTGGTGTCCCGAGGCAACAACAAAGCCGACTCTCCACTGCCCGACCCACTGCCTTAGACCCCCACCAGCTCCCCTCCTCTTCCTCCACACACCACAGTCCCCCTCTTACACACACCAGGAAACTCAGACAGACACCCAAAAGGATGGGAGGAATCGCCAGGGACAAAGGCCGCATCTTCATTCCAAAGAAACTCGCTCTTCCAGACCCTTCAGCCCCCATGATCGTTTCAGACATACGGCAGTCCCTACACGTCGGGCCCAAGGCCTTACACCAGTTCCTACAACCCCTTTTCCACCCTCCACATGTGCCACAGGTTACCGGAGAGGCGCCGAAGTCTTGCAAACCCTGCTCCACGGTCAACGCTCGAGGGGGAATTCGCAGGCCCGGCGGGGCCCAATCCCCAGCTCTGCGCACACCAACCTGGCGAGGACTGGCAGCCTGACTTTTCCCACGTGCCACGCCATAAATCCTTTCCCTACCTGTTAGCCTCAGTGGACACCTTTACACGGTGGATAGGGGCTTTCTCCATACCTCGGGACACTGCGGAGGCGGCGGCCACCATAGCCCTCCAACACATCATTCCGAGGTTCGGCCTCCCGCGGGCCCTACCATCTGACAACGGCCCGGCCTCATCTCCAGCATCACCCAGCAAGTCTCCGAGAGCCTAAATATTACCTGGAAACCCCATATCCCATACCAACCCCAGTCTTCGGGTAAGGGAGAGCGGGCCGACGGCCTTCTCGAGGGACGTCTCACCAAACTGCCCTTGAAGCCCGCCCGTCCTGGCCACCCTCCTCCCGCTGGCTTTAACAAGGCTCAGAGCTTCCCCTAGAGGGCCGTGGGCTCCAAGTCCCTTTCAGCTTCTCGTGGGCGGCCCTTCCTGCTCACTCAAAATCTTCCCGTCACCGCCTCCTCTGCTCCTATCTTGCCTACCTTACCTAACTCTTCTAAGAGGCCTCCTGCGGGCCCATGCGACTCAGTCAGCCCGACTCCAGGGGAACCCACAGCAGATACTCCCCAAGCCCTGGCCCCAGGGGATAGCGTCCTGCTACAAGAACTATACCCAAAAACCTTACAGCCTAAGTGCACCGGTCCCGATACGGTGGCCCTTACGACCCCCACGGCCGCCAAACTCCTAGCACACCACCCGCGGGGTACACAGCTCTAAGTGAAAGCGAGGCCCCTCACGACACGGATGCGCAGGACCACCTTTGGGACCTACTCCAATACTGCTATGGCTCCATCCTCCTCCTCCTGGTCCTACCTCCTGGTCACTCCACCACTGACCCTGGGTTTAGGTGGACGTTTACATGACAGAAACCTGGCACCGGGGAATGTCCACCACTGATTGTCAACCACTGGGTTGCCAGGCCCTCATCAATTTCTCCATCCCCAATTGCCAGTCAATTCCTGTATCCACATCTGATCCTAGAATCTCTTCCACCTATGATCAAGACCCATCCTACCTGCCAAAACTACCCGGTTGAAATCCACGGATGCTGCCCTTATCGCTACTGGAATATTCATCGCCTTGGCCACTTGTGCCGGGACCCTTTCGCCGGCACCTTTGCAACCAGTGACCCACGAGGCCGCTTCTACAGAACACACAGTAACTATAGCCTAACTATTCTGGACCCTTGGGATTCCCACTGGGCGACGGGGGTAACCGCAAAATTGTACCGCTGCCCCTTTTCCTCCTACCCTACCGTCTTCTCTCCCCGCATCTACACGACATACACACGTGCGGCTCTCACTTCCACCAATCCAACCCGACCGAAGGAACCAGACTCCCACCATACGTGCACAGGAGCAACTTCTCCAAACCCACCTACAGGCTACCCCAGCTCAGGCCCGGGGCGGGGCCCCTTCTCCTAGATGAAACTTAGCCAACAAGGCACTTACTTCCCTCTCCAGCCTTTCAGGCATGGGCAATCTGTCCCACTGTTTTATCTGTGCCGCCTGGGGCAAAGCCCCCCTCTTCCCTGGTGGCCGTTCCCCTCCCTAACGCATTGAACTGCGCCAACCTCACACCCGCACCTCCAGGGCATTGCATTCTCCCTCTCTCCTGGACAATGCCTTATTCACGGACCCTCTCAACCACCACTTCCCTTTGTCTTACTCCACCCTTAGGTCTTCCCTGCGTGTAGTCACCCTGTCAAATGTTACCTCTCATCACGCCCCGATCCGTGGTCTCTCTTGGCGCAACGGGCAGCCTTTCTGAATCTCTAGGTACCTCTGCCTCTCTCCTCTGTCTGCCTGTCTCCCTGGTTCCGCGACGAACTCTCTCTAGTCGGGCAGAAGTAGCCCTCCTGGCCAGCCTCCCGGAGAAGCACAAACGAGTGACTTTCTCCCACTACTTATCGGGGTCTCCCCGGCTTCAACCCTGGTGGCCGCCCAAGGACACGTCACTGGCGAGACAGGACCCAGGTAGGAAACCCGAACCATACCTTACTTACCCATACCCATAGAAAGGCAGAAGCGCTTATCGCCCCGTACCGCTTCCTCCAGTCACATGCCCCAATGCCTATCCTATCAGCCCGTACAGACACGAGCCCTTAGCACTCCCCCTTCAAAAGCCGGCTTCCCCGGCTCTGCTCCCTCTCGGGGCCTGGGAACCTCGCCCCAGATGCGCCCACTGAAAGCCTCTTTTGACCCACCTTTGCCTGGCCTCTCTAGTTCATTTGCCTACCAGTCGCATGAAACCTGAGATTTGGTGCCGAAACCCGGGAGGAGTTCGAGGCCCCGCTCTGGAGGGAGCCCCTCTCCTCTCACCACCAGGACCTGAACTGAACCCCACGCCTCGAGTCGCCGGGTAGGCGCCCCCTGATTCCGTGCCCCTGTCCCGCTGGTGCTGCCGGAAGCCGCGGCCGCGCCAGGGCAACTCCACAGAGCCAGCGGGTGGCTCTCCGGTGCTCCCTGGGGATCAGGAGACGTCCTCATCCTTAGGGCCACCTCTGTTTCTCTGGTGACCCTGGGCTGCAAACGGGGACGCCTGTCTTCAGTCTCCGGGTTACCCGGTGCGAATCATGGAACTGCCCAATCCCAATGTGACCCCGAAACTCCGACGGGTTGTCTACTGTCCAATTTCAAAACCCGGGGCCGGGATCCCTGGGTGGCGCAGCGGTCTGGCGCCTGCCTTTGACCCAGGGTCCGATCCTGGAGACCCGGCACCGAATCCCACGTCAGGCTCCCGGTGCATGGAGCCTGCTTCTCCCTCTGCTTGTGTCTCTGCCACCCACCCCCTCTCTCTCTCTGTGTGACTATCATAAATAAATAAAAACTTAAAAAAAAAGAAAAGAAAGAAAACCCGGGGCCTTTCCCAGGACCTGAAAAGGCGCCGCCTCAGCCTCATTCATTTCTCTACGGTGGCCCGGCCCCAATATTACCTGGACAATCAGTCTCCACGGCCCCTGAGGGTACTTCTGACTACCAAATTCTCACGGCCCAGGACAATCTCTAGACCTCAGGGCAAGCGGACCAAGGTCCCAGACATGCAGGCTTTCTGGGACCTCCGCTCTCGCCCCTCTCTCTGCTCCCAATGTTCCACCACCCAGGTCCTTTCGGCGCGGGAGCCGCTCCCTCCGCCCCCTCCACCCATTCCCTCAGCTCCAAGAGCCCCCGAATCCTTTCCCCCTTCCCCTGTCTCAGGGTCCCCTGACACCCTGGCCCGAACACCTACTAGGGGAACGCCAGCCCTGCCCCCTGCCCCCTTCTCCTCCTCCTGCCTCCCAACCACACACCTCCTTACCCGTTTCTGACCCCCAACCTTCACCCCCCTACCTCCCCTCCGATCCAGGTGCACAAGATCCCACAAGGTCTCGCCTCCCCTGACCTGGCCGGCCCCCTGCGACAGGTGGAGGGAGTTGAAGGGATTGTTCGGGTCCACGCTTTCTCCCTTCAGGACCTTTCCCACATGGAAAAGGGGGCTGGGCTCTTACTCTGCTAACCCGGGACTGCAGCCAAGAATTCAGTATTTGGCCCAGGCAGAGGGCTTGCTTGACTTGGCAGGATTTGCATGTGCTGCAGACCACCCCCCTTCCACCAGAGGACAGGGAGCGAATGCAGGCTGCCGCCCGACAACACGCCGGCCGGGTCCGTTTCACCGACGGGGCTGTGCCAATCGGTGCTCGGGCGGTTCCCGCCGAGGATCCCGCACGCCCTTAGCAGACGGGCCGGGAGGGGGGGGGCCGCCGCCGCCGCCGCCCCACGTCCACTGTCTCCACGCTGGCACGCGGGCGGTCTCTAACAGGGCTGTCTGTCAACTACGCTAGGGTCCGGCAAGTCGCTCAGAACCCAGATGAGAAGCCTGCTCTTTGCCTTCAGAGGCTCGCTGAGGCTGTAACCCAGTACCCTCGCCTGGACCCTGCCTCCCCGGCCCCGTCCAGGGCTACTGTGGTGGCGACGCATTTTCTCTCTCAGTCCTCCCCGATACCCGGAAAAAAAAATTCAAGAAGGCCGAAGAGGGTCCCCAAACTCCCATTCCCGACCTGCCGACCATGGCATTGAACGTCTTGAACACCCGAGACGAAGAGCGGCTGAACCGCAGGGGCAGGCCAGACTGCAGCTGCAGGTGCAGGTGCAACTCCACACCCCAGCCTCGCTGGCAGCCCTGCGGCCGGCGGGCTCCGGGAGGCACACAGAGGGGCACCCCACCGCATCCCACCTGGGGCTTGCGTCAGACGCGGCACCGAGGGACACCGGGGCCATCAATGTCCCAGGATCACGGAGCCGACGCGGCCAGGCCCGCGATGTCGAGTGACGGGCCACTGGAAATCCGCCTGCCCTGGTCTCGGGGCATCCTCGGCGCCTCCACACGGAGGCAACCCTGAGCCGCAAAGTCCAACCTTCCGACTACTCGGACTGGACCACGACTCGCGGGGCCCAGACTCGGACACCCCCTAACCCAGGCCGAGCCTGGGGTGTGGGACCCAGGGAATTTAACAAAAATCCCCTGCCCCTGGACAAGCGGAGCAGGACTAACTCCATTTTCTGCTGCACCCGCCACCTCCTGCTATGACCCCCACAGGACCTGCTTATTGCTTAAGGCGCTGCCCCACCCTAGTCAAGCCACTGAGCACACCTTTACCCGAAATCAGGTCATAAAAATGTAACCCCCGCTTGTGCCCCCCAACACTGCGCGCCAATTCTGACCAGAGTGATAGGCCAGTTCAAACGGTCACCATAAGTAGGGTAAACTGGGAGTCAACTGGCCCCCAGTTGCGGGCGGACTCACATGACTGTGCAAACTTCTGTGTGTGTTACAATCCCGTGGGCCACTGGCCCCCGGAAAGCTGCTACGCCTCTGAGCCCCGGGGTCCAAGTCCCTGCTCCGCCGTGTCGGGTACACTTGGACCCAAGCTCGAGCTTGTAAAGAAACCCTCGTGTGTTTGCATCGGTGTCGGCTCCTGGGGGCTTTCTCGGATTTGCTACCTGGGGCACAACGTGGGGTCCTGCTCCCGGGAGCGGGGAAGTCCGTCTCTTTCCTGCTGGACACGGGGCGACTGGCTCCATTCTGCCTTCCACTCGGGTGCCGGGTTCCCCTCTCCAGTGGTGGGGGGGGGGGGAACTGATGGCACCTCCATCTACTCCACGGACGGGCTCCCCTCTCACCCTCCTTCCTTAGAACTCCTTCCTGCCCGGCTCCTCTCCTCGGCCGGGATATCCTACACAAACTCAAGGCCACCGTTCGTCTTTCTCCCTCACCCACTGCCTCTGCTCACCTCGTCTTACCCTTCATTTCTCCTGATCCCTCCACTCCACGCCCCCCGTCTCCCTCTACCCCTTAACCCCCAAGTCTGGGACACCTCTAAACCAATGGTGGCCACTCACCACCCCCCAGTCAAAACCCACTTAAAAGATCAAACCCCCCCGCCTCCTCTCCTTCTCAGCCCCAATTCTCCATTTCGGAAACTCACCGACGGGGACTTAAACCTAGTACAGACCGACTTGGCCAGCACGGCCTCCTTATCCCCAACAGCTCCCCGAGCATCACCCCCATTCTCCCTGCCAGGAAACCTTCTGGAGCCTATCGCCTAGTACAAGGTTGAAGACTCATCAACGAGGCTGCTAGCCCTCTCCACCCGCTGGTGCCCAACCCATACGCCCCACTTCCTACTGTTCCCTCCACCGCTACTCACTTCTCACGCTGAGGCCTCAAAGATGCCTTCTTGATTCACTGCTCCTCCACACCCACATTCATACGTTCTCTTGGCCTTCCCATGGGAAGACCCCGACACGCATACCTCAGGACAACTGGCCTGGACGGTCCTGCCTCAGGGACTCCAAGGATAGTCCCCATCTCTTTGGCCAGGCCCTTTCTAGACATCTCCAACAAGGCTCTTTCACACAGAGCACACTCCTCCAAGAAGTCGATGACCTTCCCCTTTGTAGGCCCTCCCGACCTTCCTCACAGGAAGACACTGCTCTCCTCCTCAGCTTCCTTGGTTCTAAAGGGTACCCGGTCACTCCCTCCAAAGCGCAACTTTGCACCCCCACGGTTACCTAGCTGGGTATATCCTTAACCCCTACACCTCGAAAACACTCACTGGAGACCGCCTCCGCCTACCACAACACCAGCATCTCCGGCCTCCCCTCTCCCCGCCAGAACGCCGACAACCTTCTCTCTTTCTTGGCTCTCGTGGGTTTCCTCTGGTACTGGATTCCTGACTTCCCTCTCCTGGCACGACCCCTCCACAGGGCAGCCAAACCAACCCCACGGGGGCCACGGACAGACCCCTCCCCTGTCAAACACCTTCTTTCCAAACGGGAAGACTGCCTTACTTTGGGACCCGTTTCAGCTCTTCCAGATCCCCCAAAACCTCCCTACTTATTGACTGATGAACGTTCCCGCTCGGCCCCTCGCCTCCTGGTACAGCCAACAGGACCAACGGAGCGGACACGGGCGTACCTCTCACAACAGCTAGATGTCGCCGCTCAGGGCTGGCAACCATGTCTCAGAGCCCTGGCTGGGGCCGCCTCCCTGACAAAGGAGGCCCTTAGACTCACTCTACAAGGCCCCTCACCGTTTTCTCCTCTCACCACCTGGGACACAGATCTACTGAGCCTGAAATCTGTTTCTCATCTGGACCCCGCTAGACTCCAACTTGATCTTCTCCTCTTCATCGAAAACCCGGACATCTACCACCCACCAACCTCTCGTCTAAATCCTGCTCCCCTCCTGCGGGTGGGTACTCCCCCCGCGACTCACACAGAACCCTCCCATTCCTGCCCTCAACTCCTGCACGAGCTGACTCCTCCACGTCGGGACTTTCCTATCAAGCCCTCCCGAAGCCTGACCGAATCCTCTTTGTGGATGGTAGTTCTCTCATCGCCCCGGACGGCCAGAGAGAGACACGCGGCCTACGCCGTACTTGCTTACCCTCGATGCCGTCCTGGAGGCGGCTGCCCTCCCCCTCGGGACACCACATACACTGCCTCCAAATACGCCTCCCTCATCACACACACACATTCTGTCCTCTGGCAAGAGCGAGGGTGTCTTACCACCAAGGGTACCACCCATAATCAATGGGCACCTCATTTCACAACTACTGGAGACCCTCAGCCCAGACCCTCAGACCCCCCAACCTCACTCAAGTAGCCACTGTCCACTGTCGTGGACCGACCCTCCGAGGACCTGGTGTCCCGAGGCAACAACAAAGCCGACTCTCCACTGCCCGACCCACTGCCTTAGACCCCCACCAGCTCCCCTCCTCTTCCTCCACACACCACAGTCCCCCTCTTACACACACCAGGAAACTCAGACAGACACCCAAAAGGATGGGAGGAATCGCCAGGGACAAAGGCCGCATCTTCATTCCAAAGAAACTCGCTCTTCCAGACCCTTCAGCCCCCATGATCGTTTCAGACATACGGCAGTCCCTACACGTCGGGCCCAAGGCCTTACACCAGTTCCTACAACCCCTTTTCCACCCTCCACATGTGCCACAGGTTACCGGAGAGGCGCCGAAGTCTTGCAAACCCTGCTCCACGGTCAACGCTCGAGGGGGAATTCGCAGGCCCGGCGGGGCCCAATCCCCAGCTCTGCGCACACCAACCTGGCGAGGACTGGCAGCCTGACTTTTCCCACGTGCCACGCCATAAATCCTTTCCCTACCTGTTAGCCTCAGTGGACACCTTTACACGGTGGATAGGGGCTTTCTCCATACCTCGGGACACTGCGGAGGCGGCGGCCACCATAGCCCTCCAACACATCATTCCGAGGTTCGGCCTCCCGCGGGCCCTACCATCTGACAACGGCCCGGCCTCATCTCCAGCATCACCCAGCAAGTCTCCGAGAGCCTAAATATTACCTGGAAACCCCATATCCCATACCAACCCCAGTCTTCGGGTAAGGGAGAGCGGGCCGACGGCCTTCTCGAGGGACGTCTCACCAAACTGCCCTTGAAGCCCGCCCGTCCTGGCCACCCTCCTCCCGCTGGCTTTAACAAGGCTCAGAGCTTCCCCTAGAGGGCCGTGGGCTCCAAGTCCCTTTCAGCTTCTCGTGGGCGGCCCTTCCTGCTCACTCAAAATCTTCCCGTCACCGCCTCCTCTGCTCCTATCTTGCCTACCTTACCTAACTCTTCTAAGAGCCCTCCTGCGGGCCCATGCGACTCAGTCAGCCCGACTCCAGGGGAACCCACAGCAGATACTCCCCAAGCCCTGGCCCCAGGGGATAGCGTCCTGCTACAAGAACTATACCCAAAAACCTTACAGCCTAAGTGCACCGGTCCCGATACGGTGGCCCTTACGACCCCCACGGCCGCCAAACTCCTAGCACACCACCCGCGGGGTACACAGCTCTAAGTGAAAGCGAGGCCCCTCACGACACGGATGCGCAGGACCACCTTTGGGACCTACTCCAATACTGCTATGGCTCCATCCTCCTCCTCCTGGTCCTACCTCCTGGTCACTCCACCACTGACCCTGGGTTTAGGTGGACGTTTACATGACAGAAACCTGGCACCGGGGAATGTCCACCACTGATTGTCAACCACTGGGTTGCCAGGCCCTCATCAATTTCTCCATCCCCAATTGCCAGTCAATTCCTGTATCCACATCTGATCCTAGAATCTCTTCCACCTATGATCAAGACCCATCCTACCTGCCAAAACTACCCGGTTGAAATCCACGGATGCTGCCCTTATCGCTACTGGAATATTCATCGCCTTGGCCACTTGTGCCGGGACCCTTTCGCCGGCACCTTTGCAACCAGTGACCCACGAGGCCGCTTCTACAGAACACACAGTAACTATAGCCTAACTATTCTGGACCCTTGGGATTCCCACTGGGCGACGGGGGTAACCGCAAAATTGTACCGCTGCCCCTTTTCCTCCTACCCTACCGTCTTCTCTCCCCGCATCTACACGACATACACACGTGCGGCTCTCACTTCCACCAATCCAACCCGACCGAAGGAACCAGACTCCCACCATACGTGCACAGGAGCAACTTCTCCAAACCCACCTACAGGCTACCCCAGCTCAGGCCCGGGGCGGGGCCCCTTCTCCTAGATGAAACTTAGCCAACAAGGCACTTACTTCCCTCTCCAGCCTTTCAGGCATGGGCAATCTGTCCCACTGTTTTATCTGTGCCGCCTGGGGCAAAGCCCCCCTCTTCCCTGGTGGCCGTTCCCCTCCCTAACGCATTGAACTGCGCCAACCTCACACCCGCACCTCCAGGGCATTGCATTCTCCCTCTCTCCTGGACAATGCCTTATTCACGGACCCTCTCAACCACCACTTCCCTTTGTCTTACTCCACCCTTAGGTCTTCCCTGCGTGTAGTCACCCTGTCAAATGTTACCTCTCATCACGCCCCGATCCGTGGTCTCTCTTGGCGCAACGGGCAGCCTTTCTGAATCTCTAGGTACCTCTGCCTCTCTCCTCTGTCTGCCTGTCTCCCTGGTTCCGCGACGAACTCTCTCTAGTCGGGCAGAAGTAGCCCTCCTGGCCAGCCTCCCGGAGAAGCACAAACGAGTGATCTTTCTCCCACTACTTATCGGGGTCTCCCCGGCTTCAACCCTGGTGGCCGCCCAAGGACACGTCACTGGCGAGACAGGACCCAGGTAGGAAACCCGAACCATACCTTACTTACCCAGACCCCATAGAAAGGCAGAAGCGCTTATCGCCCCGTACCGCTTCCTCCAGTCACATGCCCCAATGCCTATCCTATCAGCCCGTACAGACACGAGCCCTTAGCACTCCCCCTTCAAAAGCCGGCTTCCCCGGCTCTGCTCCCTCTCGGGGCCTGGGAACCTCGCCCCAGATGCGCCCACTGAAAGCCTCTTTTGACCCACCTTTGCCTGGCCTCTCTAGTTCATTTGCCTACCAGTCGCATGAAACCTGAGATTTGGTGCCGAAACCCGGGAGGAGTTCGAGGCCCCGCTCTGGAGGGAGCCCCTCTCCTCTCACCACCAGGACCTGAACTGAACCCCACGCCTCGAGTCGCCGGGTAGGCGCCCCCTGATTCCGTGCCCCTGTCCCGCTGGTGCTGCCGGAAGCCGCGGCCGCGCCAGGGCAACTCCACAGAGCCAGCGGGTGGCTCTCCGGTGCTCCCTGGGGATCAGGAGACGTCCTCATCCTTAGGGCCACCTCTGTTTCTCTGGTGACCCTGGGCTGCAAACGGGGACGCCTGTCTTCAGTCTCCGGGTTACCCGGTGCGAATCATGGAACTGCCCAATCCCAATGTGACCCCGAAACTCCGACGGGTTGTCTACTATCCAATTTCAAAACCCGGGGCCGGGATCCCTGGGTGGCGCAGCGGTCTGGCGCCTGCCTTTGACCCAGGGTCCGATCCTGGAGACCCGGCACCGAATCCCACGTCAGGCTCCCGGTGCATGGAGCCTGCTTCTCCCTCTGCTTGTGTCTCTGCCACCCACCCCCTCTCTCTCTCTGTGTGACTATCATAAATAAATAAAAACTTAAAAAAAAAGAAAAGAAAGAAAACCCGGGGCCTTTCCCAGGACCTGAAAAGGCGCCGCCTCAGCCTCATTCATTTCTCTACGGTGGCCCGGCCCCAATATTACCTGGACAATCAGTCTCCACGGCCCCTGAGGGTACTTCTGACTACCAAATTCTCACGGCCCAGGACAATCTCTAGACCTCAGGGCAAGCGGACCAAGGTCCCAGACATGCAGGCTTTCTGGGACCTCCGCTCTCGCCCCTCTCTCTGCTCCCAATGTTCCACCACCCAGGTCCTTTCGGCGCGGGAGCCGCTCCCTCCGCCCCCTCCACCCATTCCCTCAGCTCCAAGAGCCCCCGAATCCTTTCCCCCTTCCCCTGTCTCAGGGTCCCCTGACACCCTGGCCCGAACACCTACTAGGGGAACGCCAGCCCTGCCCCCTGCCCCCTTCTCCTCCTCCTGCCTCCCAACCACACACCTCCTTACCCGTTTCTGACCCCCAACCTTCACCCCCCTACCTCCCCTCCGATCCAGGTGCACAAGATCCCACAAGGTCTCGCCTCCCCTGACCTGGCCGGCCCCCTGCGACAGGTGGAGGGAGTTGAAGGGATTGTTCGGGTCCACGCTTTCTCCCTTCAGGACCTTTCCCACATGGAAAAGGGGGCTGGGCTCTTACTCTGCTAACCCGGGACTGCAGCCAAGAATTCAGTATTTGGCCCAGGCAGAGGGCTTGCTTGACTTGGCAGGATTTGCATGTGCTGCAGACCACCCCCCTTCCACCAGAGGACAGGGAGCGAATGCAGGCTGCCGCCCGACAACACGCCGGCCGGGTCCGTTTCACCGACGGGGCTGTGCCAATCGGTGCTCGGGCGGTTCCCGCCGAGGATCCCGCACGCCCTTAGCAGACGGGCCGGGAGGGGGGGGGCCGCCGCCGCCGCCGCCCCACGTCCACTGTCTCCACGCTGGCACGCGGGCGGTCTCTAACAGGGCTGTCTGTCAACTACGCTAGGGTCCGGCAAGTCGCTCAGAACCCAGATGAGAAGCCTGCTCTTTGCCTTCAGAGGCTCGCTGAGGCTGTAACCCAGTACCCTCGCCTGGACCCTGCCTCCCCGGCCCCGTCCAGGGCTACTGTGGTGGCGACGCATTTTCTCTCTCAGTCCTCCCCGATACCCGGAAAAAAAAATTCAAGAAGGCCGAAGAGGGTCCCCAAACTCCCATTCCCGACCTGCCGACCATGGCATTGAACGTCTTGAACACCCGAGACGAAGAGCGGCTGAACCGCAGGGGCAGGCCAGACTGCAGCTGCAGGTGCAGGTGCAACTCCACACCCCAGCCTCGCTGGCAGCCCTGCGGCCGGCGGGCTCCGGGAGGCACACAGAGGGGCACCCCACCGCATCCCGCCTGGGGCTTGCGTCAGACGCGGCACCGAGGGACACCGGGCCCGTCAATGTCACAGGATCACGGAGCCGACGCGGCCAGGCCCGCGATGTCGAGTGACGGGCCACTGGAAATCCGCCTGCCCTGGTCTCGGGGCATCCTCGGCGCCTCCACACGGACGCAACCCTGAGCCGCAAAGCCCAACCTTCCGACTACTCGGACTGGACCACGACTCGCGGGGCCCAGACTCGGACACCCCCTAACCCAGGCCGAGCCTGGGGTGTGGGACCCAGGGAATTTAACAAAAATCCCCTGCCCCTGGACAAGCGGAGCAGGACTAACTCCATTTTCTGCTGCACCCGCCACCTCCTGCTATGACCCCCACAGGACCTGCTTATTGCTTAAGGCGCTGCCCCACCCTAGTCAAGCCACTGAGCACACCTTTACCCGAAATCAGATCATAAAAATGTAACCCCCGCTTGTGCCCCCCAACACTGCGCGCCAATTCTGACCAGAGTGATAGGCCAGTTCAAACGGTCACCATAAGTAGGGTAAACTGGGAGTCAACTGGCCCCCAGTTGCGGGCGGACTCACATGACTGTGCAAACTTCTGTGTGTGTTACAATCCTGTGGGCCACGGGCCCCCGGAAAGCTGCTACGCCTCTGAGCCCCGGGGTCCAAGTCCCTGCTCCGCCGTGTCGGGTACACTTGGACCCAAGCTCGAGCTTGTAAAGAAACCCTCGTGTGTTTGCATCGGTGTCGGCTCCTGGGGGCTTTCTCGGATTTGCTACCTGGGGCACAACGTGGGGTCCTGCTCCCGGGAGCGGGGAAGTCCGTCTCTTTCCTGCTGGACACGGGGCGACTGGCTCCATTCTGCCTTCCACTCGGGTGCCGGGTTCCCCTCTCCAGTGGTGGTGGTGGGGGGAACTGATGGCACCTCCATCTACTCCACGGACGGGCTCCCCTCTCACCCTCCTTCCTTAGAACTCCTTCCTGCCCGGCTCCTCTCCTCGGCCGGGATATCCTACACAAACTCAAGGCCACCGTTCGTCTTTCTCCCTCACCCACTGCCTCTGCTCACCTCGTCTTACCCTTCATTTCTCCTGATCCCTCCACTCCACGCCCCCCGTCTCCCTCTACCCCTTAACCCCCAAGTCTGGGACACCTCTAAACCAATGGTGGCCACTCACCACCCCCCAGTCAAAACCCACTTAAAAGATCAAACCCCCCCGCCTCCTCTCCTTCTCAGCCCCAATTCTCCATTTCGGAAACTCACCGACGGGGACTTAAACCTAGTACAGACCGACTTGGCCAGCACGGCCTCCTTATCCCCAACAGCTCCCCGAGCATCACCCCCATTCTCCCTGCCAGGAAACCTTCTGGAGCCTATCGCCTAGTACAAGGTTGAAGACTCATCAACGAGGCTGCTAGCCCTCTCCACCCGCTGGTGCCCAACCCATACGCCCCACTTCCTACTGTTCCCTCCACCGCTACTCACTTCTCACGCTGAGGCCTCAAAGATGCCTTCTTGATTCACTGCTCCTCCACACCCACATTCATACGTTCTCTTGGCCTTCCCATGGGAAGACCCCGACACGCATACCTCAGGACAACTGGCCTGGACGGTCCTGCCTCAGGGACTCCAAGGATAGTCCCCATCTCTTTGGCCAGGCCCTTTCTAGACATCTCCAACAAGGCTCTTTCACACAGAGCACACTCCTCCAAGAAGTCGATGACCTTCCCCTTTGTAGGCCCTCCCGACCTTCCTCACAGGAAGACACTGCTCTCCTCCTCAGCTTCCTTGGTTCTAAAGGGTACCCGGTCACTCCCTCCAAAGCGCAACTTTGCACCCCCACGGTTACCTAGCTGGGTATATCCTTAACCCCTACACCTCGAAAACACTCAATGGAGACCGCCTCCGCCTACCACAACACCAGCATCTCCGGCCTCCCCTCTCCCTGCCAGAACGCCGACAACCTTCTCTCTTTCTTGGCTCTCGTGGGTTTCCTCTGGTACTGGATTCCTGACTTCCCTCTCCTGGCACGACCCCTCCACAGGGCAGCCAAACCAACCCCACGGGGGCCACGGACAGACCGCTCCCCTGTCAAACACCTTCTCTCCAAACGGGAAGACTGCCTTACTTTGGGACCCGTTTCAGCTCTTCCAGATCCCCCAAAACCTCCCTACTTATTGACTGATGAACGTTCCCGCTCGGCCCCTCGCCTCCTGGTACAGCCAACAGGACCAACGGAGCGGACACGGGCGTACCTCTCACAACAGCTAGATGTCGCCGCTCAGGGCTGGCAACCATGTCTCAGAGCCCTGGCTGGGGCCGCCTCCCTGACAAAGGAGGCCCTTAGACTCACTCTACAAGGCCCCTCACCGTTTTCTCCTCTCACCACCTGGGACACAGATCTACTGAGCCTGAAATCTGTTTCTCATCTGGACCCCGCTAGACTCCAACTTGATCTTCTCCTCTTCATCGAAAACCCGGACATCTACCACCCACCAACCTCTCGTCTAAATCCTGCTCCCCTCCTGCGGGTGGGTACTCCCCCCGCGACTCACACAGAACCCTCCCATTCCTGCCCTCAACTCCTGCACGAGCTGACTCCTCCACGTCGGGACTTTCCTATCAAGCCCTCCCGAAGCCTGACCGAATCCTCTTTGTGGATGGTAGTTCTCTCATCGCCCCGGACGGCCAGAGAGAGACACGCGGCCTACGCCGTAGTTGCTTACCCTCGATGCCGTCCTGGAGGCGGCTGCCCTCCCCCTCGGGACACCACATACACTGCCTCCAAATACGCCTCCCTCATCACACACACACATTCTGTCCTCTGGCAAGAGCGAGGGTGTCTTACCACCAAGGGTACCACACATAATCAATGGGCACCTCATTTCACAACTACTGGAGACCCTCAGCCCAGACCCTCAGACCCCCCAACCTCACTCAAGTAGCCACTGTCCACTGTCGTGGACCGACCCTCCGAGGACCTGGTGTCCCGAGGCAACAACAAAGCCGACTCTCCACCGCCCGACCCACTGCCTTAGACCCCCACCAGCTCCCCTCCTCTTCCTCCACACACCACAGTCCCCCTCTTACACACACCAGGAAACTCAGACAGACACCCAAAAGGATGGGAGGAATCGCCAGGGACAAAGGCCGCATCTTCATTCCAAAGAAACTCGCTCTTCCAGACCCTTCAGCCCCCATGATCGTTTCAGACATACGGCAGTCCCTACACGTCGGGCCCAAGGCCTTACACCAGTTCCTACAACCCCTTTTCCACCCTCCACATGTGCCACAGGTTACCGGAGAGGCGCCGAAGTCTTGCAAACCCTGCTCCACGGTCAACGCTCGAGGGGGAATTCGCAGGCCCGGCGGGGCCCAATCCCCAGCTCTGCGCACACCAACCTGGCGAGGACTGGCAGCCTGACTTTTCCCACGTGCCACGCCATAAATCCTTTCCCTACCTGTTAGCCTCAGTGGACACCTTTACACGGTGGATAGGGGCTTTCTCCATACCTCGGGACACTGCGGAGGCGGCGGCCACCATAGCCCTCCAACACATCATTCCGAGGTTCGGCCTCCCGCGGGCCCTACCATCTGACAACGGCCCGGCCTCATCTCCAGCATCACCCAGCAAGTCTCCGAGAGCCTAAATATTACCTGGAAACCCCATATCCCATACCAACCCCAGTCTTCGGGTAAGGGAGAGCGGGCCGACGGCCTTCTCGAGGGACGTCTCACCAAACTGCCCTTGAAGCCCGCCCGTCCTGGCCACCCTCCTCCCGCTGGCTTTAACAAGGCTCAGAGCTTCCCCTAGAGGGCCGTGGGCTCCAAGTCCCTTTCAGCTTCTCGTGGGCGGCCCTTCCTGCTCACTCAAAATCTTCCCGTCACCGCCTCCTCTGCTCCTATCTTGCCTACCTTACCTAACTCTTCTAAGAGCCCTCCTGCGGGCCCATGCGACTCAGTCAGCCCGACTCCAGGGGAACCCACAGCAGATACTCCCCAAGCCCTGGCCCCAGGGGATAGCGTCCTGCTACAAGAACTATACCCAAAAACCTTACAGCCTAAGTGCACCGGTCCCGATACGGTGGCCCTTACGACCCCCACGGCCGCCAAACTCCTAACACACCACCCGCGGGGTACACAGCTCTAAGTGAAAGCGAGGCCCCTCACGACACGGATGCGCAGGACCACCTTTGGGACCTACTCCAATACTGCTATGGCTCCATCCTCCTCCTCCTGGTCCTACCTCCTGGTCACTCCACCACTGACCCTGGGTTTAGGTGGACGTTTACATGACAGAAACCTGGCACCGGGGAATGTCCACCACTGATTGTCAACCACTGGGTTGCCAGGCCCTCATCAATTTCTCCATCCCCAATTGCCAGTCAATTCCTGTATCCACATCTGATCCTAGAATCTCTTCCACCTATGATCAAGACCCATCCTACCTGCCAAAACTACCCGGTTGAAATCCACGGATGCTGCCCTTATCGCTACTGGAATATTCATCGCCTTGGCCACTTGTGCCGGGACCCTTTCGCCGGCACCTTTGCAACCAGTGACCCACGAGGCCGCTTCTACAGAACACACAGTAACTATAGCCTAACTATTCTGGACCCTTGGGATTCCCACTGGGCGACGGGGGTAACCGCAAAATTGTACCGCTGCCCCTTTTCCTCCTACCCTACCGTCTTCTCTCCCCGCATCTACACGACATACACACGTGCGGCTCTCACTTCCACCAATCCAACCCGACCGAAGGAACCAGACTCCCACCATACGTGCACAGGAGCAACTTCTCCAAACCCACCTACAGGCTACCCCAGCTCAGGCCCGGGGCGGGGCCCCTTCTCCTAGATGAAACTTAGCCAACAAGGCACTTACTTCCCTCTCCAGCCTTTCAGGCATGGGCAATCTGTCCCACTGTTTTGTCTCTGCCGCCTGGGGCAAAGCCCCCCTCTTCCCTGGTGGCCGTTCCCCTCCCTAACGCATTGAACTGCGCCAACCTCACACCCGCACCTCCAGGGCATTGCATTCTCCCTCTCTCCTGGACAATGCCTTATTCACGGACCCTCTCAACCACCACTTCCCTTTGTCTTACTCCACCCTTAGGTCTTCCCTGCGTGTAGTCACCCTGTCAAATGTTACCTCTCATCACGCCCCGATCCGTGGTCTCTCTTGGCGCAACGGGCAGCCTTTCTGAATCTCTAGGTACCTCTGCCTCTCTCCTCTGTCTGCCTGTCTCCCTGGTTCCGCGACGAACTCTCTCTAGTCGGGCAGAAGTAGCCCTCCTGGCCAGCCTCCCGGAGAAGCACAAACGAGTGATCTTTCTCCCACTACTTATCGGGGTCTCCCCGGCTTCAACCCTGGTGGCCGCCCAAGGACACGTCACTGGCGAGACAGGACCCAGGTAGGAAACCTGAACCATACCTTACTTACCCAGACCCCATAGAAAGGCAGAAGCGCTTATCGCCCCGTACCGCTTCCTCCAGTCACATGCCCCAATGCCTATCAGCCCGTACAGACACGAGCCCTTAGCACTCCCCCTTCAAAAGCCGGCTTCCCCGGCTCTGCTCCCTCTCGGCGCCTGGGAACCTCGCCCCAGATGCGCCCACTGAAAGCCTCTTTTGACCCACCTTTGCCTGGCCTCTCTAGTTCATTTGCCTACCAGTCGCATGAAACCTGAGATTTGGTGCCGAAACCCGGGAGGAGTTCGAGGCCCCGCTCTGGAGGGAGCCCCTCTCCTCTCACCACCAGGACCTGAACTGAACCCCACGCCTCGAGTCGCCGGGTAGGCGCCCCCTGATTCCGTGCCCCTGTCCCGCTGGTCCTGCCGGAAGCCGCGGCCGCGCCGGGGCAACTCCACAGAGCCAGCGGGTGGCTCTCCGGTGCTCCCTGGGGATCAGGAGACGTCCTCATCCTTAGGGCCACCTCTGTTTCTCTGGTGACCCTGGGCTGCAAACGGGGACGCCTGTCTTCAGTCTCCGGGTTACCCGGTGCGAATCATGGAACTGCCCAATCCCAATGTGACCCCGAAACTCCGACGGGTTGTCTACTGTCCAATTTCAAAACCCGGGGCCGGGATCCCTGGGTGGCGCAGCGGTCTGGCGCCTGCCTTTGACCCAGGGTCCGATCCTGGAGACCCGGCACCGAATCCCACGTCAGGCTCCCGGTGCATGGAGCCTGCTTCTCCCTCTGCTTGTGTCTCTGCCACCCACCCCCCCTCTCTCTCTGTGTGACTATCATAAATAAATAAAAACTTAAAAAAAAAGAAAAGAAAGAAAACCGGGGCCTTTCCCAGGACCTGAAAAGGCGCCGCCTCAGCCTCATTCATTTCTCTACGGTGGCCCGGCCCCAATATTACCTGGACAATCAGTCTCCACGGCCCCTGAGGGTACTTCTGACTACCAAATTCTCACGGCCCAGGACAATCTCTAGACCTCAGGGCAAGCGGACCAAGGTCCCAGACATGCAGGCTTTCTGGGACCTCCGCTCTCGCCCCTCTCTCTGCTCCCAATGTTCCACCACCCAGGTCCTTTCGGCGCGGGAGCCGCTCCCTCCGCCCCCTCCACCCATTCCCTCAGCTCCAAGAGCCCCCGAATCCTTTCCCCCTTCCCCTGTCTCAGGGTCCCCTGACACCCTGGCCCGAACACCTACTAGGGGAACGCCAGCCCTGCCCCCTGCCCCCTTCTCCTCCTCCTGCCTCCCAACCACACACCTCCTTACCCGTTTCTGACCCCCAACCTTCACCCCCCTACCTCCCCTCCGATCCAGGTGCACAAGATCCCACAAGGTCTCGCCTCCCCTGACCTGGCCGGCCCCCTGCGACAGGTGGAGGGAGCTGAAGGGATTGTTCGGGTCCACGCTTTCTCCCTTCAGGACCTTTCCCACATGGAAAAGGGGGCTGGGCTCTTACTCTGCTACCCCGGGACTGCAGCCAAGAATTCAGTATTTGGCCCAGGCAGAGGGCTTGCTTGACTTGGCAGGATTTGCATGTGCTGCAGACCACCCCCCTTCCACCAGAGGACAGGGAGCGAATGCAGGCTGCCGCCCAACAACACGCCGGCCGGGTCCGTTTCACCGACGGGGCTGTGCCAATCGGTGCTCGGGCGGTTCCCGCCGAGGATCCCGCACGCCCTTAGCAGACGGGCCGGGAGGGGGGGGGGCCGCCGCCGCCGCCGCCGCCGCCCCACGTCCACTGTCTCCACGCTGGCACGCGGGCGGTCTCTAACAGGGCTGTCTGTCAACTACGCTAGGGTCCGGCAAGTCGCTCAGAACCCAGATGAGAAGCCTGCTCTTTGCCTTCAGAGGCTCGCTGAGGCTGTAACCCAGTACCCTCGCCTGGACCCTGCCTCCCCGGCCCCGTCCAGGGCTACTGTGGTGGCGACGCATTTTCTCTCTCAGTCCTCCCCGATACCCGGAAAAAAAAATTCAAGAAGGCCGAAGAGGGTCCCCAAACTCCCATTCCCGACCTGCCGACCATGGCATTGAACGTCTTGAACACCCGAGACGAAGAGCGGCTGAACCGCAGGGGCAGGCCAGACTGCAGCTGCAGGTGCAGGTGCAACTCCACACCCCAGCCTCGCTGGCAGCCCTGCGGCCGGCGGGCTCCGGGAGGCACACAGAGGGGCACCCCACCGCATCCCGCCTGGGGCTTGCGTCAGACGCGGCACCGAGGGACACCGGGCCCGTCAATGTCCCAGGATCACGGAGCCGACGCGGCCAGGCCCGCGATGTCGAGTGACGGGCCACTGGAAATCCGCCTGCCCTGGTCTCGGGGCATCCTCGGCGCCTCCACACGGACGCAACCCTGAGCCGCAAAGTCCAACCTTCCGACTACTCGGACTGGACCACGACTCGCGGGGCCCAGACTCGGACACCCCCTAACCCAGGCCGAGCCTGGGGTGTGGGACCCAGGGAATTTAACAAAAATCCCCTGCCCCTGGACAAGCGGAGCAGGACTAACTCCATTTTCTGCTGCACCCGCCACCTCCTGCTATGACCCCCACAGGACCTGCTTATTGCTTAAGGCGCTGCCCCACCCTAGTCAAGCCACTGAGCACACCCTTACCCGAAATCAGATCATAAAAATGTAACCCCCGCTTGTGCCCCCCAACACTGCGCGCCAATTCTGACCAGAGTGATAGGCCAGTTCAAACGGTCACCATAGGTAGGGTAAACTGGGAGTCAACTGGCCCCCAGTTGCGGGCGGACTCACATGACTGTGCAACCTTCTGTGTGTGTTACAATCCCGTGGGCCACTGGCCCCCGGAAAGCTGCTACGCCTCTGAGCCCCGGGGTCCAAGTCCCTGCTCCGCCGTGTCGGGTACACTTGGACCCAAGCTCGAGCTTGTAAAGAAACCCTCGTGTGTTTGCATCGGTGTCGGCTCCTGGGGGCTTTCTCGGATTTGCTACCTGGGGCACAACGTGGGGTCCTGCTCCCGGGAGCGGGGAAGTCCGTCTCTTTCCTGCTGGACACGGGGCGACTGGCTCCATTCTGCCTTCCACTCAGGTGCCGGGTTCCCCTCTCCAGTGGTGGTGGGGGGGGGAACTGATGGCACCTCCATCTACTCCACGGACGGGCTCCCCTCTCACCCTCCTTCCTTAGAACTCCTTCCTGCCCGGCTCCTCTCCTCGGCCGGGAGATCCTACACAAACTCAAGGCCACCGTTCGTCTTTCTCCCTCACCCACTGCCTCTGCTCACCTCGTCTTACCCTTCATTTCTCCTGATCCCTCCACTCCACGCCCCCCGTCTCCCTCTACCCCTTAACCCCCAAGTCTGGGACACCTCTAAACCAATGGTGGCCACTCACCACCCCCCAGTCAAAACCCACTTAAAAGATCAAACCCCCCCGCCTCCTCTCCTTCTCAGCCCCAATTCTCCATTTCGGAAACTCACCGACGGGGACTTAAACCTAGTACAGACCGACTTGGCCAGCACGGCCTCCTTATCCCCAACAGCTCCCCGAGCATCACCCCCATTCTCCCTGCCAGGAAACCTTCTGGAGCCTATCGCCTAGTACAAGGTTGAAGACTCATCAACGAGGCTGCTAGCCCTCTCCACCCGCTGGTGCCCAACCCATACGCCCCACTTCCTACTGTTCCCTCCACCGCTACTCACTTCTCACGCTGAGGCCTCAAAGATGCCTTCTTGATTCACTGCTCCTCCACACCCACATTCATACGTTCTCTTGGCCTTCCCATGGGAAGACCCCGACACGCATACCTCAGGACAACTGGCCTGGACGGTCCTGCCTCAGGGACTCCAAGGATAGTCCCCATCTCTTTGGCCAGGCCCTTTCTAGACATCTCCAACAAGGCTCTTTCACACAGAGCACACTCCTCCAAGAAGTCGATGACCTTCCCCTTTGTAGGCCCTCCCGACCTTCCTCACAGGAAGACACTGCTCTCCTCCTCAGCTTCCTTGGTTCTAAAGGGTACCCGGTCACTCCCTCCAAAGCGCAACTTTGCACCCCCACGGTTACCTAGCTGGGTATATCCTTAACCCCTACACCTCGAAAACACTCACTGGAGACCGCCTCCGCCTACCACAACACCAGCATCTCCGGCCTCCCCTCTCCCCGCCAGAACGCCGACAACCTTCTCTCTTTCTTGGCTCTCGTGGGTTTCCTCTGGTACTGGATTTCTGACTTCCCTCTCCTGGCACGACCCCTCCACAGGGCAGCCAAACCAACCCCACGGGGGCCACGGACAGACCCCTCCCCTGTCAAACACCTTCTTTCCAAACGGGAAGACTGCCTTACTTTGGGACCCGTTTCAGCTCTTCCAGATCCCCCAAAACCTCCCTACTTATTGACTGATGAACGTTCCCGCTCAGCCCCTCGCCTCCTGGTACAGCCAACAGGACCAACGGAGCGGACACGGGCGTACCTCTCACAACAGCTAGATGTCGCCGCTCAGGGCTGGCAACCATGTCTCAGAGCCCTGGCTGGGGCCGCCTCCCTGACAAAGGAGGCCCTTACACTCACTCTACAAGGCCCCTCACCGTTTTCTCCTCTCACCACCTGGGACACAGATCTACTGAGCCTGAAATCTGTTTCTCATCTGGACCCCGCTAGACTCCAACTTGATCTTCTCCTCTTCATCGAAAACCCGGACATCTACCACCCACCAACCTCTCGTCTAAATCCTGCTCCCCTCCTGCGGGTGGGTACTCCCCCCGCGACTCACACAGAACCCTCCCATTCCTGCCCTCAACTCCTGCACGAGCTGACTCCTCCACGTCGGGACTTTCCTATCAAGCCCTCCCGAAGCCTGACCGAATCCTCTTTGTGGATGGTAGTTCTCTCATCGCCCCGGACGGCCAGAGAGAGACACGCGGCCTACGCCGTACTTGCTTACCCTCGATGCCGTCCTGGAGGCGGCTGCCCTCCCCCTCGGGACACCACATACACTGCCTCCAAATACGCCTCCCTCATCACACACACACATTCTGTCCTCTGGCAAGAGCGAGGGTGTCTTACCACCAAGGGTACCACCCATAATCAATGGGCACCTCATTTCACAACTACTGGAGACCCTCAGCCCAGACCCTCAGACCCCCCAACCTCACTCAAGTAGCCACTGTCCACTGTCGTGGACCGACCCTCCGAGGACCTGGTGTCCCGAGGCAACAACAAAGCCGACTCTCCACTGCCCGACCCACTGCCTTAGACCCCCACCAGCTCCCCTCCTCTTCCTCCACACACCACAGTCCCCCTCTTACACACACCAGGAAACTCAGACAGACACCCAAAAGGATGGGAGGAATCGCCAGGGACAAAGGCCGCATCTTCATTCCAAAGAAACTCGCTCTTCCAGACCCTTCAGCCCCCATGATCGTTTCAGACATACGGCAGTCCCTACACGTCGGGCCCAAGGCCTTACACCAGTTCCTACAACCCCTTTTCCACCCTCCACATGTGCCACAGGTTACCGGAGAGGCGCCGAAGTCTTGCAAACCCTGCTCCACGGTCAACGCTCGAGGGGGAATTCGCAGGCCCGGCGGGGCCCAATCCCCAGCTCTGCGCACACCAACCTGGCGAGGACTGGCAGCCTGACTTTTCCCACGTGCCACGCCATAAATCCTTTCCCTACCTGTTAGCCTCAGTGGACACTTTTACACGGTGGATAGGGGCTTTCTCCATACCTCGGGACACTGCGGAGGCGGCGGCCACCATAGCCCTCCAACACATCATTCCGAGGTTCGGCCTCCCGCGGACCCTACCATCTGACAACGGCCCGGCCTCATCTCCAGCATCACCCAGCAAGTCTCCGAGAGCCTAAATATTACCTGGAAACCCCATATCCCATACCAACCCCAGTCTTCGGGTAAGGGAGAGCGGGCCGACGGCCTTCTCGAGGGACGTCTCACCAAACTGCCCTTGAAGCCCGCCCGTCCTGGCCACCCTCCTCCCGCTGGCTTTAACAAGGCTCAGAGCTTCCCCTAGAGGGCCGTGGGCTCCAAGTCCCTTTCAGCTTCTCGTGGGCGGCCCTTCCTGCTCACTCAAAATCTTCCCGTCACCGCCTCCTCTGCTCCTATCTTGCCTACCTTACCTAACTCTTCTAAGAGCCCTCCTGCGGGCCCATGCGACTCAGTCAGCCCGACTCCAGGGGAACCCACAGCAGATACTCCCCAAGCCCTGGCCCCAGGGGATAGCGTCCTGCTACAAGAACTATACCCAAAAACCTTACAGCCTAAGTGCACCGGTCCCGATACGGTGGCCCTTACGACCCCCACGGCCGCCAAACTCCTAGCACACCACCCGCGGGGTACACAGCTCTAAGTGAAAGCGAGGCCCCTCACGACACGGATGCGCAGGACCACCTTTGGGACCTACTCCAATACTGCTATGGCTCCATCCTCCTCCTCCTGGTCCTACCTCCTGGTCACTCCACCACTGACCCTGGGTTTAGGTGGACGTTTACATGACAGAAACCTGGCACCGGGGAATGTCCACCACTGATTGTCAACCACTGGGTTGCCAGGCCCTCATCAATTTCTCCATCCCCAATTGCCAGTCAATTCCTGTATCCACATCTGATCCTAGAATCTCTTCCACCTATGATCAAGACCCATCCTACCTGCCAAAACTACCCGGTTGAAATCCACGGATGCTGCCCTTATCGCTACTGGAATATTTATCGCCTTGGCCACTTGTGCCGGGACCCTTTCGCCGGCACCTTTGCAACCAGTGACCCACGAGGCCGCTTCTACAGAACACACAGTAACTATAGCCTAACTATTCTGGACCCTTGGGATTCCCACTGGGCGACGGGGGTAACCGCAAAATTGTACCGCTGCCCCTTTTCCTCCTACCCTACCGTCTTCTCTCCCCGCATCTACACGACATACACACGTGCGGCTCTCACTTCCACCAATCCAACCCGACCGAAGGAACCAGACTCCCACCATACGTGCACAGGAGCAACTTCTCCAAACCCACCTACAGGCTACCCCAGCTCAGGCCCGGGGCGGGGCCCCTTTTCCTAGATGAAACTTAGCCAACAAGGCACTTACTTCCCTCTCCAGCCTTTCAGGCATGGGCAATCTGTCCCACTGTTTTGTCTGTGCCGCCTGGGGCAAAGCCCCCCTCTTCCCTGGTGGCCGTTCCCCTCCCTAACGCATTGAACTGCGCCAACCTCACACCCGCACCTCCAGGGCATTGCATTCTCCCTCTCTCCTGGACAATGCCTTATTCACGGACCCTCTCAACCACCACTTCCCTTTGTCTTACTCCACCCTTAGGTCTTCCCTGCGTGTAGTCACCCTGTCAAATGTTACCTCTCATCACGCCCCGATCCGTGGTCTCTCCTGGCGCAACGGGCAGCCTTTCTGAATCTCTAGGTACCTCTGCCTCTCTCCTCTGTCTGCCTGTCTCCCTGGTTCCGCGACGAACTCTCTCTAGTCGGGCAGAAGTAGCCCTCCTGGCCAGCCTCCCGGAGAAGCACAAACGAGTGATCTTTCTCCCACTACTTATCGGGGTCTCCCCGGCTTCAACCCTGGTGGCCGCCCAAGGACACGTCACTGGCGAGACAGGACCCAGGTAGGAAACCTGAACCATACCTTACTTACCCAGAACCCATAGAAAGGCAGAAGCGCTTATCGCCCCGTACCGCTTCCTCCAGTCACATGCCCCAATGCCTATCAGCCCGTACAGACACGAGCCCTTAGCACTCCCCCTTCAAAAGCCGGCTTCCCCGGCTCTGCTCCCTCTCGGGGCCTGGGAACCTCGCCCCAGATGCGCCCACTGAAAGCCTCTTTTGACCCACCTTTGCCTGGCCTCTCTAGTTCATTTGCCTACCAGTCGCATGAAACCTGAGATTTGGTGCCGAAACCCGGGAGGAGTTCGAGGCCCCGCTCTGGAGGGAGCCCCTCTCCTCTCACCACCAGGACCTGAACTGAACCCCACGCCTCGAGTCGCCGGGTAGGCGCCCCCTGATTCCGTGCCCCTGTCCCGCTGGTGCTGCCGGAAGCCGCGGCCGCGCCAGGGCAACTCCACAGAGCCAGCGGGTGGCTCTCCGGTGCTCCCTGGGGATCAGGAGACGTCCTCATCCTTAGGGCCACCTCTGTTTCTCTGGTGACCCTGGGCTGCAAACGGGGACGCCTGTCTTCAGTCTCCGGGTTACCCGGTGCGAATCATGGAACTGCCCAATCCCAATGTGACCCCGAAACTCCGACGGGTTGTCTACTGTCCAATTTCAAAACCCGGGGCCGGGATCCCTGGGTGGCGCAGCGGTCTGGCGCCTGCCTTTGACCCAGGGTCCGATCCTGGAGACCCGGCACCGAATCCCACGTCAGGCTCCCGGTGCATGGAGCCTGCTTCTCCCTCTGCTTGTGTCTCTGCCACCCACCCCCCCTCTCTCTCTGTGTGACTATCATAAATAAATAAAAACTTAAAAAAAAAGAAAAGAAAGAAAACCGGGGCCTTTCCCAGGACCTGAAAAGGCGCCGCCTCAGCCTCATTCATTTCTCTACGGTGGCCCGGCCCCAATATTACCTGGACAATCAGTCTCCACGGCCCCTGAGGGTACTTCTGACTACCAAATTCTCACGGCCCAGGACAATCTCTAGACCTCAGGGCAAGCGGACCAAGGTCCCAGACATGCAGGCTTTCTGGGACCTCCGCTCTCGCCCCTCTCTCTGCTCCCAATGTTCCACCACCCAGGTCCTTTCGGCGCGGGAGCCGCTCCCTCCGCCCCCTCCACCCATTCCCTCAGCTCCAAGAGCCCCCGAATCCTTTCCCCCTTCCCCTGTCTCAGGGTCCCCTGACACCCTGGCCCGAACACCTACTAGGGGAACGCCAGCCCTGCCCCCTGCCCCCTTCTCCTCCTCCTGCCTCCCAACCACACACCTCCTTACCCGTTTCTGACCCCCAACCTTCACCCCCCTACCTCCCCTCCGATCCAGGTGCACAAGATCCCACAAGGTCTCGCCTCCCCTGACCTGGCCGGCCCCCTGCGACAGGTGGAGGGAGCTGAAGGGATTGTTCGGGTCCACGCTTTCTCCCTTCAGGACCTTTCCCACATGGAAAAGGGGGCTGGGCTCTTACTCTGCTACCCCGGGACTGCAGCCAAGAATTCAGTATTTGGCCCAGGCAGAGGGCTTGCTTGACTTGGCAGGATTTGCATGTGCTGCAGACCACCCCCCTTCCACCAGAGGACAGGGAGCGAATGCAGGCTGCCGCCCGACAACACGCCGGCCGGGTCCGTTTCACCGACGGGGCTGTGCCAATCGGTGCTCGGGCGGTTCCCGCCGAGGATCCCGCACGCCCTTAGCAGACGGGCCGGGAGGGGGGGGGCCGCCGCCGCCGCCGCCGCCGCCCCACGTCCACTGTCTCCACGCTGGCACGCGGGCAGTCTCTAACAGGGCTGTCTGTCAACTACGCTAGGGTCCGGCAAGTCGCTCAGAACCCAGATGAGAAGCCTGCTCTTTGCCTTCAGAGGCTCGCTGAGGCTGTAACCCAGTACCCTCGCCTGGACCCTGCCTCCCCGGCCCCGTCCAGGGCTACTGTGGTGGCGACGCATTTTCTCTCTCAGTCCTCCCCGATACCCGGAAAAAAAAATTCAAGAAGGCCGAAGAGGGTCCCCAAACTCCCATTCCCGACCTGCCGACCATGGCATTGAACGTCTTGAACACCCGAGACGAAGAGCGGCTGAACCGCAGGGGCAGGCCAGACTGCAGCTGCAGGTGCAGGTGCAACTCCACACCCCAGCCTCGCTGGCAGCCCTGCGGCCGGCGGGCTCCGGGAGGCACACAGAGGGGCACCCCACCGCATCCCGCCTGGGGCTTGCGTCAGACGCGGCACCGAGGGACACCGGGCCCGTCCATGTCCCAGGATCACGGAGCCGACGCGGCCAGGCCCGCGATGTCGAGTGACGGGCCACTGGAAATCCGCCTGCCCTGGTCTCGGGGCATCCTCGGCGCCTCCACACGGAGGCAACCCTGAGCCGCAAAGTCCAACCTTCCGACTACTCGGACTGGACCACGACTCGCGGGGCCCAGACTCGGACACCCCCTAACCCAGGCCGAGCCTGGGGTGTGGGACCCAGGGAATTTAACAAAAATCCCCTGCCCCTGGACAAGCGGAGCAGGACTAACTCCATTTTCTGCTGCACCCGCCACCTCCTGCTATGACCCCCACAGGACCTGCTTATTGCTTAAGGCGCTGCCCCACCCTAGTCAAGCCACTGAGCACACCTTTACCCGAAATCAGATCATAAAAATGTAACCCCCGCTTGTGCCCCCCAACACTGCGCGCCAATTCTGACCAGAGTGATAGGCCAGTTCAAACGGTCACCATAGGTAGGGTAAACTGGGAGTCAACTGGCCCCCAGTTGCGGGCGGACTCACATGACTGTGCAACCTTCTGTGTGTGTTACAATCCCGTGGGCCACTGGCCCCCGGAAAGCTGCTACGCCTCTGAGCCCCGGGGTCCAAGTCCCTGCTCCGCCGTGTCGGGTACACTTGGACCCAAGCTCGAGCTTGTAAAGAAACCCTCGTGTGTTTGCATCGGTGTCGGCTCCTGGGGGCTTTCTCGGATTTGCTACCTGGGGCACAACGTGGGGTCCTGCTCCCGGGAGCGGGGAAGTCCGTCTCTTTCCTGCTGGACACGGGGCGACTGGCTCCATTCTGCCTTCCACTCGGGTGCCGGGTTCCCCTCTCCAGTGGTGGTGGTGGGGGGAACTGATGGCACCTCCATCTACTCCACGGACGGGCTCCCCTCTCACCCTCCTTCCTTAGAACTCCTTCCTGCCCGGCTCCTCTCCTCGGCCGGGATATCCTACACAAACTCAAGGCCACCGTTCGTCTTTCTCCCTCACCCACTGCCTCTGCTCACCTCGTCTTACCCTTCATTTCTCCTGATCCCTCCACTCCACGCCCCCCGTCTCCCTCTACCCCTTAACCCCCAAGTCTGGGACACCTCTAAACCAATGGTGGCCACTCACCACCCCCCAGTCAAAACCCACTTAAAAGATCAAACCCCCCCGCCTCCTCTCCTTCTCAGCCCCAATTCTCCATTTCGGAAACTCACCGACGGGGACTTAAACCTAGTACAGACCGACTTGGCCAGCACGGCCTCCTTATCCCCAACAGCTCCCCGAGCATCACCCCCATTCTCCCTGCCAGGAAACCTTCTGGAGCCTATCGCCTAGTACAAGGTTGAAGACTCATCAACGAGGCTGCTAGCCCTCTCCACCCGCTGGTGCCCAACCCATACGCCCCACTTCCTACTGTTCCCTCCACCGCTACTCACTTCTCACGCTGAGGCCTCAAAGATGCCTTCTTGATTCACTGCTCCTCCACACCCACATTCATACGTTCTCTTGGCCTTCCCATGGGAAGACCCCGACACGCATACCTCAGGACAACTGGCCTGGACGGTCCTGCCTCAGGGACTCCAAGGATAGTCCCCATCTCTTTGGCCAGGCCCTTTCTAGACATCTCCAACAAGGCTCTTTCACACAGACCACACTCCTCCAAGAAGTCGATGACCTTCCCCTTTGTAGGCCCTCCCGACCTTCCTCACAGGAAGACACTGCTCTCCTCCTCAGCTTCCTTGGTTCTAAAGGGTACCCGGTCACTCCCTCCAAAGCGCAACTTTGCACCCCCACGGTTACCTAGCTGGGTATATCCTTAACCCCTACACCTCGAAAACACTCACTGGAGACCGCCTCCGCCTACCACAACACCAGCATCTCCGGCCTCCCCTCTCCCCGCCAGAACGCCGACAACCTTCTCTCTTTCTTGGCTCTCGTGGGTTTCCTCTGGTACTGGATTTCTGACTTCCCTCTCCTGGCACGACCCCTCCACAGGGCAGCCAAACCAACCCCACGGGGGCCACGGACAGACCCCTCCCCTGTCAAACACCTTCTTTCCAAACGGGAAGACTGCCTTACTTTGGGACCCGTTTCAGCTCTTCCAGATCCCCCAAAACCTCCCTACTTATTGACTGATGAACGTTCCCGCTCGGCCCCTCGCCTCCTGGTACAGCCAACAGGACCAACGGAGCGGACACGGGCGTACCTCTCACAACAGCTAGATGTCGCCGCTCAGGGCTGGCAACCATGTCTCAGAGCCCTGGCTGGGGCCGCCTCCCTGACAAAGGAGGCCCTTACACTCACTCTACAAGGCCCCTCACCGTTTTCTCCTCTCACCACCTGGGACACAGATCTACTGAGCCAGAAATCTGTTTCTCATCTGGACCCCGCTAGACTCCAACTTGATCTTCTCCTCTTCATCGAAAACCCGGACATCTACCACCCACCAACCTCTCGTCTAAATCCTGCTCCCCTCCTGCGGGTGGGTACTCCCCCCGCGACTCACACAGAACCCTCCCATTCCTGCCCTCAACTCCTGCACGAGCTGACTCCTCCACGTCGGGACTTTCCTATCAAGCCCTCCCGAAGCCTGACCGAATCCTCTTTGTGGATGGTAGTTCTCTCATCGCCCCGGACGGCCAGAGAGAGACACGCGGCCTACGCCGTACTTGCTTACCCTCGATGCCGTCCTGGAGGCGGCTGCCCTCCCCCTCGGGACACCACATACACTGCCTCCAAATACGCCTCCCTCATCACACACACACATTCTGTCCTCTGGCAAGAGCGAGGGTGTCTTACCACCAAGGGTACCACCCATAATCAATGGGCACCTCATTTCACAACTACTGGAGACCCTCAGCCCAGACCCTCAGACCCCCCAACCTCACTCAAGTAGCCACTGTCCACTGTCGTGGACCGACCCTCCGAGGACCTGGTGTCCCGAGGCAACAACAAAGCCGACTCTCCACTGCCCGACCCACTGCCTTAGACCCCCACCAGCTCCCCTCCTCTTCCTCCACACACCACAGTCCCCCTCTTACACACACCAGGAAACTCAGACAGACACCCAAAAGGATGGGAGGAATCGCCAGGGACAAAGGCCGCATCTTCATTCCAAAGAAACTCGCTCTTCCAGACCCTTCAGCCCCCATGATCGTTTCAGACATACGGCAGTCCCTACACGTCGGGCCCAAGGCCTTACACCAGTTCCTACAACCCCTTTTCCACCCTCCACATGTGCCACAGGTTACCGGAGAGGCGCCGAAGTCTTGCAAACCCTGCTCCACGGTCAACGCTCGAGGGGGAATTCGCAGGCCCGGCGGGGCCCAATCCCCAGCTCTGCGCACACCAACCTGGCGAGGACTGGCAGCCTGACTTTTCCCACGTGCCACGCCATAAATCCTTTCCCTACCTGTTAGCCTCAGTGGACACTTTTACACGGTGGATAGGGGCTTTCTCCATACCTCGGGACACTGCGGAGGCGGCGGCCACCATAGCCCTCCAACACATCATTCCGAGGTTCGGCCTCCCGCGGACCCTACCATCTGACAACGGCCCGGCCTCATCTCCAGCATCACCCAGCAAGTCTCCGAGAGCCTAAATATTACCTGGAAACCCCATATCCCATACCAACCCCAGTCTTCGGGTAAGGGAGAGCGGGCCGACGGCCTTCTCGAGGGACGTCTCACCAAACTGCCCTTGAAGCCCGCCCGTCCTGGCCACCCTCTTCCCGCTGGCTTTAACAAGGCTCAGAGCTTCCCCTAGAGGGCCGTGGGCTCCAAGTCCCTTTCAGCTTCTCGTGGGCGGCCCTTCCTGCTCACTCAAAATCTTCCCGTCACCGCCTCCTCTGCTCCTATCTTGCCTACCTTACCTAACTCTTCTAAGAGCCCTCCTGCGGGCCCATGCGACTCAGTCAGCCCGACTCCAGGGGAACCCACAGCAGATACTCCCCAAGCCCTGGCCCCAGGGGATAGCGTCCTGCTACAAGAACTATACCCAAAAACCTTACAGCCTAAGTGCACCGGTCCCGATACGGTGGCCCTTACGACCCCCACGGCCGCCAAACTCCTAGCACACCACCCGCGGGGTACACAGCTCTAAGTGAAAGCGAGGCCAGTCACGACACGGATGCGCAGGACCACCTTTGGGACCTACTCCAATACTGCTATGGCTCCGTCCTCCTCCTCCTGGTCCTACCTCCTGGTCACTCCACCACTGACCCTGGGTTTAGGTGGACGTTTACATGACAGAAACCTGGCACCGGGGAATGTCCACCACTGATTGTCAACCACTGGGTTGCCAGGCCCTCATCAATTTCTCCATCCCCAATTGCCAGTCAATTCCTGTATCCACATCTGATCCTAGAATCTCTTCCACCTATGATCAAGACCCATCCTACCTGCCAAAACTACCCGGTTGAAATCCACGGATGCTGCCCTTATCGCTACTGGAATATTCATCGCCTTGGCCACTTGTGCCGGGACCCTTTCGCCGGCACCTTTGCAACCAGTGACCCACGAGGCCGCTTCTACAGAACACACAGTAACTATAGCCTAACTATTCTGGACCCTTGGGATTCCCACTGGGCGACGGGGGTAACCGCAAAATTGTACCGCTGCCCCTTTTCCTCCTACCCTACCGTCTTCTCTCCCCGCATCTACACGACATACACACGTGCGGCTCTCACTTCCACCAATCCAACCCGACCGAAGGAACCAGACTCCCACCATACGTGCACAGGAGCAACTTCTCCAAACCCACCTACAGGCTACCCCAGCTCAGGCCCGGGGCGGGGCCCCTTCTCCTAGATGAAACTTAGCCAACAAGGCACTTACTTCCCTCTCCAGCCTTTCAGGCATGGGCAATCTGTCCCACTGTTTTGTCTGTGCCGCCTGGGGCAAAGCCCCCCTCTTCCCTGGTGGCCGTTCCCCTCCCTAACGCATTGAACTGCGCCAACCTCACACCCGCACCTCCAGGGCATTGCATTCTCCCTCTCTCCTGGACAATGCCTTATTCACGGACCCTCTCAACCACCACTTCCCTTTGTCTTACTCCACCCTTAGGTCTTCCCTGCGTGTAGTCACCCTGTCAAATGTTACCTCTCATCACGCCCCGATCCGTGGTCTCTCCTGGCGCAACGGGCAGCCTTTCTGAATCTCTAGGTACCTCTGCCTCTCTCCTCTGTCTGCCTGTCTCCCTGGTTCCGCGACGAACTCTCTCTAGTCGGGCAGAAGTAGCCCTCCTGGCCAGCCTCCCGGAGAAGCACAAACGAGTGATCTTTCTCCCACTACTTATCGGGGTCTCCCCGGCTTCAACCCTGGTGGCCGCCCAAGGACACGTCACTGGCGAGACAGGACCCAGGTAGGAAACCTGAACCATACCTTACTTACCCAGAACCCATAGAAAGGCAGAAGCGCTTATCGCCCCGTACCGCTTCCTCCAGTCACATGCCCCAATGCCTATCAGCCCGTACAGACACGAGCCCTTAGCACTCCCCCTTCAAAAGCCGGCTTCCCCGGCTCTGCTCCCTCTCGGCGCCTGGGAACCTCGCCCCAGATGCGCCCACTGAAAGCCTCTTTTGACCCACCTTTGCCTGGCCTCTCTAGTTCATTTGCCTACCAGTCGCATGAAACCTGAGATTTGGTGCCGAAACCCGGGAGGAGTTCGAGGCCCCGCTCTGGAGGGAGCCCCTCTCCTCTCACCACCAGGACCTGAACTGAACCCCACGCCTCGAGTCGCCGGGTAGGCGCCCCCTGATTCCGTGCCCCTGTCCCGCTGGTGCTGCCGGAAGCCGCGGCCGCGCCAGGGCAACTCCACAGAGCCAGCGGGTGGCTCTCCGGTGCTCCCTGGGGATCAGGAGACGTCCTCATCCTTAGGGCCACCTCTGTTTCTCTGGTGACCCTGGGCTGCAAACGGGGACGCCTGTCTTCAGTCTCCGGGTTACCCGGTGCGAATCATGGAACTGCCCAATCCCAATGTGACCCCGAAACTCCGACGGGTTGTCTACTGTCCAATTTCAAAACCCGGGGCCGGGATCCCTGGGTGGCGCAGCGGTCTGGCGCCTGCCTTTGACCCAGGGTCCGATCCTGGAGACCCGGCACCGAATCCCACGTCAGGCTCCCGGTGCATGGAGCCTGCTTCTCCCTCTGCTTGTGTCTCTGCCACCCACCCCCTCTCTCTCTCTGTGTGACTATCATAAATAAATAAAAACTTAAAAAAAAAGAAAAGAAAGAAAACCCGGGGCCTTTCCCAGGACCTGAAAAGGCGCCGCCTCAGCCTCATTCATTTCTCTACGGTGGCCCGGCCCCAATATTACCTGGACAATCAGTCTCCACGGCCCCTGAGGGTACTTCTGACTACCAAATTCTCACGGCCCAGGACAATCTCTAGACCTCAGGGCAAGCGGACCAAGGTCCCAGACATGCAGGCTTTCTGGGACCTCCGCTCTCGCCCCTCTCTCTGCTCCCAATGTTCCACGACCCAGGTCCTTTCGGCGCGGGAGCCGCTCCCTCCGCCCCCTCCACCCATTCCCTCAGCTCCAAGAGCCCCCGAATCCTTTCCCCCTTCCCCTGTCTCAGGGTCCCCTGACACCCTGGCCCGAACACCTACTAGGGGAACGCCAGCCCTGCCCCCTGCCCCCTTCTCCTCCTCCTGCCTCCCAACCACACACCTCCTTACCCGTTTCTGACCCCCAACCTTCACCCCCCTACCTCCCCTCAGATCCAGGTGCACAAGATCCCACAAGGTCTCGCCTCCCCTGACCTGGCCGGCCCCCTGCGACAGGTGGAGGGAGCTGAAGGGATTGTTCGGGTCCACGCTTTCTCCCTTCAGGACCTTTCCCACATGGAAAAGGGGGCTGGGCTCTTACTCTGCTACCCCGGGACTGCAGCCAAGAATTCAGTATTTGGCCCAGGCAGAGGGCTTGCTTGACTTGGCAGGATTTGCATGTGCTGCAGACCACCCCCCTTCCACCAGAGGACAGGGAGCGAATGCAGGCTGCCGCCCGACAACACGCCGGCCGGGTCCGTTTCACCGACGGGGCTGTGCCAATCGGTGCTCGGGCGGTTCCCGCCGAGGATCCCGCACGCCCTTAGCAGACGGGCCGGGAGGGGGGGGGCCGCCGCCGCCGCCGCCGCCGCCCCACGTCCATTGTCTCCACGCTGGCACGCGGGCGGTCTCTAACAGGGCTGTCTGTCAACTACGCTAGGGTCCGGCAAGTCGCTCAGAACCCAGATGAGAAGCCTGCTCTTTGCCTTCAGAGGCTCGCTGAGGCTGTAACCCAGTACCCTCGCCTGGACCCTGCCTCCCCGGCCCCGTCCAGGGCTACTGTGGTGGCGACGCATTTTCTCTCTCAGTCCTCCCCGATACCCGGAAAAAAAAATTCAAGAAGGCCGAAGAGGGTCCCCAAACTCCCATTCCCGACCTGCCGACCATGGCATTGAACGTCTTGAACACCCGAGACGAAGAGCGGCTGAACCGCAGGGGCAGGCCAGACTGCAGCTGCAGGTGCAGGTGCAACTCCACACCCCAGCCTCGCTGGCAGCCCTGCGGCCGGCGGGCTCCGGGAGGCACACAGAGGGGCACCCCACCGCATCCCGCCTGGGGCTTGCGTCAGACGCGGCACCGAGGGACACCGGGCCCGTCCATGTCCCAGGATCACGGAGCCGACGCGGCCAGGCCCGCGATGTCGAGTGACGGGCCACTGGAAATCCGCCTGCCCTGGTCTCGGGGCATCCTCGGCGCCTCCACACGGACGCAACCCTGAGCCGCAAAGTCCAACCTTCCGACTACTCGGACTGGACCACGACTCGCGGGGCCCAGACTCGGACACCCCCTAACCCAGGCCGAGCCTGGGGTGTGGGACCCAGGGAATTTAACAAAAATCCCCTGCCCCTGGACAAGCGGAGCAGGACTAACTCCATTTTCTGCTGCACCCGCCACCTCCTGCTATGACCCCCACAGGACCTGCTTATTGCTTAAGGCGCTGCCCCACCCTAGTCAAGCCACTGAGCACACCTTTACCCGAAATCAGATCATAAAAATGTAACCCCCGCTTGTGCCCCCCAACACTGCGCGCCAATTCTGACCAGAGTGATAGGCCAGTTCAAACGGTCACCATAGGTAGGGTAAACTGGGAGTCAACTGGCCCCCAGTTGCGGGCGGACTCACATGACTGTGCAACCTTCTGTGTGTGTTACAATCCCGTGGGCCACTGGCCCCCGGAAAGCTGCTACGCCTCTGAGCCCCGGGGTCCAAGTCCCTGCTCCGCCGTGTCGGGTACACTTGGACCCAAGCTCGAGCTTGTAAAGAAACCCTCGTGTGTTTGCATCGGTGTCGGCTCCTGGGGGCTTTCTCGGATTTGCTACCTGGGACACAACGTGGGGTCCTGCTCCCGGGAGCGGGGAAGTCCGTCTCTTTCCTGCTGGACACGGGGCGACTGGCTCCATTCTGCCTTCCACTCGGGTGCCGGGTTCCCCTCTCCAGTGGTGGTGGTGGGGGGAACTGATGGCACCTCCATCTACTCCACGGACGGGCTCCCCTCTCACCCTCCTTCCTTAGAACTCCTTCCTGCCCGGCTCCTCTCCTCGGCCGGGATATCCTACACAAACTCAAGGCCACCGTTCGTCTTTCTCCCTCACCCACTGCCTCTGCTCACCTCGTCTTACCCTTCATTTCTCCTGATCCCTCCACTCCACGCCCCCCGTCTCCCTCTACCCCTTAACCCCCAAGTCTGGGACACCTCTAAACCAATGGTGGCCACTCACCACCCCCCAGTCAAAACCCACTTAAAAGATCAAACCCCCCCGCCTCCTCTCCTTCTCAGCCCCAATTCTCCATTTCGGAAACTCACCGACGGGGACTTAAACCTAGTACAGACCGACTTGGCCAGCACGGCCTCCTTATCCCCAACAGCTCCCCGAGCATCACCCCCATTCTCCCTGCCAGGAAACCTTCTGGAGCCTATCGCCTAGTACAAGGTTAAAGACTCATCAACGAGGCTGCTAGCCCTCTCCACCCGCTGGTGCCCAACCCATACGCCCCACTTCCTACTGTTCCCTCCACCGCTACTCACTTCTCACGCTGAGGCCTCAAAGATGCCTTCTTGATTCACTGCTCCTCCACACCCACATTCATACGTTCTCTTGGCCTTCCCATGGGAAGACCCCGACACGCATACCTCAGGACAACTGGCCTGGACGGTCCTGCCTCAGGGACTCCAAGGATAGTCCCCATCTCTTTGGCCAGGCCCTTTCTAGACATCTCCAACAAGGCTCTTTCACACAGAGCACACTCCTCCAAGAAGTCGATGACCTTCCCCTTTGTAGGCCCTCCCGACCTTCCTCACAGGAAGACACTGCTCTCCTCCTCAGCTTCCTTGGTTCTAAAGGGTACCCGGTCACTCCCTCCAAAGCGCAACTTTGCACCCCCACGGTTACCTAGCTGGGTATATCCTTAACCCCTACACCTCGAAAACACTCACTGGAGACCGCCTCCGCCTACCACAACACCAGCATCTCCGGCCTCCCCTCTCCCCGCCAGAACGCCGACAACCTTCTCTCTTTCTTGGCTCTCGTGGGTTTCCTCTGGTACTGGATTCCTGACTCCGCTCTCCTGGCACGACCCCTCCACAGGGCAGCCAAACCAACCCTACGGGGGCCACGGACAGACCCCTCCCCTGTCAAACACCTTCTTTCCAAACGGGAAGACTGCCTTACTTTGGGACCCGTTTCAGCTCTTCCAGATCCCCCAAAACCTCCCTACTTATTGACTGATGAACGTTCCCGCTCGGCCCCTCGCCTCCTGGTACAGCCAACAGGACCAACGGAGCGGACACGGGCGTACCTCTCACAACAGCTAGATGTCGCCGCTCAGGGCTGGCAACCATGTCTCAGAGCCCTGGCTGGGGCCGCCTCCCTGACAAAGGAGGCCCTTAGACTCACTCTACAAGGCCCCTCACCGTTTTCTCCTCTCACCACCTGGGACACAGATCTACTGAGCCTGAAATCTGTTTCTCATCTGGACCCCGCTAGACTCCAACTTGATCTTCTCCTCTTCATCGAAAACCCGGACATCTACCACCCACCAACCTCTCGTCTAAATCCTGCTCCCCTCCTGCGGGTGGGTACTCCCCCCGCGACTCACACAGAACCCTCCCATTCCTGCCCTCAACTCCTGCACGAGCTGACTCCTCCACGTCGGGACTTTCCTATCAAGCCCTCCCGAAGCCTGACCGAATCCTCTTTGTGGATGGTAGTTCTCTCATCGCCCCGGACGGCCAGAGAGAGACACGCGGCCTACGCCGTACTTGCTTACCCTCGATGCCGTCCTGGAGGCGGCTGCCCTCCCCCTCGGGACACCACATACACTGCCTCCAAATACGCCTCCCTCATCACACACACACATTCTGTCCTCTGGCAAGAGCGAGGGTGTCTTACCACCAAGGGTACCACCCATAATCAATGGGCACCTCATTTCACAACTACTGGAGACCCTCAGCCCAGACCCTCAGACCCCCCAACCTCACTCAAGTAGCCACTGTCCACTGTCGTGGACCGACCCTCCGAGGACCTGGTGTCCCGAGGCAACAACAAAGCCGACTCTCCACCGCCCGACCCACTGCCTTAGACCCCCACCAGCTCCCCTCCTCTTCCTCCACACACCACAGTCCCCCTCTTACACACACCAGGAAACTCAGACAGACACCCAAAAGGATGGGAGGAATCGCCAGGGACAAAGGCCGCATCTTCATTCCAAAGAAACTCGCTCTTCCAGACCCTTCAGCCCCCATGATCGTTTCAGACATACGGCAGTCCCTACACGTCGGGCCCAAGGCCTTACACCAGTTCCTACAACCCCTTTTCCACCCTCCACATGTGCCACAGGTTACCGGAGAGGCGCCGAAGTCTTGCAAACCCTGCTCCACGGTCAACGCTCGAGGGGGAATTCGCAGGCCCGGCGGGGCCCAATCCCCAGCTCTGCGCACACCAACCTGGCGAGGACTGGCAGCCTGACTTTTCCCACGTGCCACGCCATAAATCCTTTCCCTACCTGTTAGCCTCAGTGGACACCTTTACACAGTGGATAGGGGCTTTCTCCATACCTCGGGACACTGCGGAGGCGGCGGCCACCATAGCCCTCCAACACATCATTCCGAGGTTCGGCCTCCCGCGGGCCCTACCATCTGACAACGGCCCGGCCTCATCTCCAGCATCACCCAGCAAGTCTCCGAGAGCCTAAATATTACCTGGAAACCCCATATCCCATACCAACCCCAGTCTTCGGGTAAGGGAGAGCGGGCCGACGGCCTTCTCGAGGGACGTCTCACCAAACTGCCCTTGAAGCCCGCCCGTCCTGGCCACCCTCCTCCCGCTGGCTTTAACAAGGCTCAGAGCTTCCCCTAGAGGGCCGTGGGCTCCAAGTCCCTTTCAGCTTCTCGTGGGCGGCCCTTCCTGCTCACTCAAAATCTTCCCGTCACCGCCTCCTCTGCTCCTATCTTGCCTACCTTACCTAACTCTTCTAAGAGCCCTCCTGCGGGCCCATGCGACTCAGTCAGCCCGACTCCAGGGGAACCCACAGCAGATACTCCCCAAGCCCTGGCCCCAGGGGATAGCGTCCTGCTACAAGAACTATACCCAAAAACCTTACAGCCTAAGTGCGCCGGTCCCGATACGGTGGCCCTTACGACCCCCACGGCCGCCAAACTCCTAGCACACCACCCGCGGGGTACACAGCTCTAAGTGAAAGCGAGGCCCCTCACGACACGGATGCGCAGGACCACCTTTGGGACCTACTCCAATACTGCTATGGCTCCATCCTCCTCCTCCTGGTCCTACCTCCTGGTCACTCCACCACTGACCCTGGGTTTAGGTGGACGTTTACATGACAGAAACCTGGCACCGGGGAATGTCCACCACTGATTGTCAACCACTGGGTTGCCAGGCCCTCATCAATTTCTCCATCCCCAATTGCCAGTCAATTCCTGTATCCACATCTGATCCTAGAATCTCTTCCACCTATGATCAAGACCCATCCTACCTGCCAAAACTACCCGGTTGAAATCCACGGATGCTGCCCTTATCGCTACTGGAATATTCATCGCCTTGGCCACTTGTGCCGGGACCCTTTCGCCGGCACCTTTGCAACCAGTGACCCACGAGGCCGCTTCTACAGAACACACAGTAACTATAGCCTAACTATCCTGGACCCTTGGGATTCCCACTGGGCGACGGGGGTAACCGCAAAATTGTACCGCTGCCCCTTTTCCTCCTACCCTACCGTCTTCTCTCCCCGCATCTACACGACATACACACGTGCGGCTCTCACTTCCACCAATCCAACCCGACCGAGGAACCAGACTCCCACCATACGTGCACAGGAGCAACTTCTCCAAACCCACCTACAGGCTACCCCAGCTCAGGCCCGGGGCGGGGCCCCTTCTCCTAGATGAAACTTAGCCAACAAGGCACTTACTTCCCTCTCCAGCCTTTCAGGCATGGGCAATCTGTCCCACTGTTTTGTCTGTGCCGCCTGGGGCAAAGCCCCCCTCTTCCCTGGTGGCCGTTCCCCTCCCTAACGCATTGAACTGCGCCAACCTCACACCCGCACCTCCAGGGCATTGCATTCTCCCTCTCTCCTGGACAATGCCTTATTCACGGACCCTCTCAACCACCACTTCCCTTTGTCTTACTCCACCCTTAGGTCTTCCCTGCGTGTAGTCACCCTGTCAAATGTTACCTCTCATCACGCCCCGATCCGTGGTCTCTCTTGGCGCAACGGGCAGCCTTTCTGAATCTCTAGGTACCTCTGCCTCTCTCCTCTGTCTGCCTGTCTCCCTGGTTCCGCGACGAACTCTCTCTAGTCGGGCAGAAGTAGCCCTCCTGGCCAGCCTCCCGGAGAAGCACAAACGAGTGATCTTTCTCCCACTACTTATCGGGGTCTCCCCGGCTTCAACCCTGGTGGCCGCCCAAGGACACGTCACTGGCGAGACAGGACCCAGGTAGGAAACCTGAACCATACCTTACTTACCCAGACCCCATAGAAAGGCAGAAGCGCTTATCGCCCCGTACCGCTTCCTCCAGTCACATGCCCCAATGCCTATCAGCCCGTACAGACACGAGCCCTTAGCACTCCCCCTTCAAAAGCCGGCTTCCCCGGCTCTGCTCCCTCTCGGCGCCTGGGAACCTCGCCCCAGATGCGCCCACTGAAAGCCTCTTTTGACCCACCTTTGCCTGGCCTCTCTAGTTCATTTGCCTACCAGTCGCATGAAACCTGAGATTTGGTGCCGAAACCCGGGAGGAGTTCGAGGCCCCGCTCTGGAGGGAGCCCCTCTCCTCTCACCACCAGGACCTGAACTGAACCCCACGCCTCGAGTCGCCGGGTAGGCGCCCCCTGATTCCGTGCCCCTGTCCCGCTGGTCCTGCCGGAAGCCGCGGCCGCGCCGGGGCAACTCCACAGAGCCAGCGGGTGGCTCTCCGGTGCTCCCTGGGGATCAGGAGACGTCCTCATCCTTAGGGCCACCTCTGTTTCTCTGGTGACCCTGGGCTGCAAACGGGGACGCCTGTCTTCAGTCTCCGGGTTACCCGGTGCGAATCATGGAACTGCCCAATCCCAATGTGACCCCGAAACTCCGACGGGTTGTCTACTGTCCAATTTCAAAACCCGGGGCCGGGATCCCTGGGTGGCGCAGCGGTCTGGCGCCTGCCTTTGACCCAGGGTCCGATCCTGGAGACCCGGCACCGAATCCCACGTCAGGCTCCCGGTGCATGGAGCCTGCTTCTCCCTCTGCTTGTGTCTCTGCCACCCACCCCCTCTCTCTCTCTGTGTGACTATCATAAATAAATAAAAACTTAAAAAAAAAGAAAAGAAAGAAAACCCGGGGCCTTTCCCAGGACCTGAAAAGGCGCCGCCTCAGCCTCATTCATTTCTCTACGGTGGCCCGGCCCCAATATTACCTGGACAATCAGTCTCCACGGCCCCTGAGGGTACTTCTGACTACCAAATTCTCACGGCCCAGGACAATCTCTAGACCTCAGGGCAAGCGGACCAAGGTCCCAGACATGCAGGCTTTCTGGGACCTCCGCTCTCGCCCCTCTCTCTGCTCCCAATGTTCCACGACCCAGGTCCTTTCGGCGCGGGAGCCGCTCCCTCCGCCCCCTCCACCCATTCCCTCAGCTCCAAGAGCCCCCGAATCCTTTCCCCCTTCCCCTGTCTCAGGGTCCCCTGACACCCTGGCCCGAACACCTACTAGGGGAACGCCAGCCCTGCCCCCTGCCCCCTTCTCCTCCTCCTGCCTCCCAACCACACACCTCCTTACCCGTTTCTGACCCCCAACCTTCACCCCCCTACCTCCCCTCCGATCCAGGTGCACAAGATCCCACAAGGTCTCGCCTCCCCTGACCTGGCCGGCCCCCTGCGACAGGTGGTGGGAGTTGAAGGGATTGTTCGGGTCCACGCTTTCTCCCTTCAGGACCTTTCCCACATGGAAAAGGGGGCTGGGCTCTTACTCTGCTAACCCGGGACTGCAGCCAAGAATTCAGTATTTGGCCCAGGCAGAGGGCTTGCTTGACTTGGCAGGATTTGCATGTGCTGCAGACCACCCCCCTTCCACCAGAGGACAGGGAGCGAATGCAGGCTGCCGCCCGACAACACGCCGGCCGGGTCCGTTTCACCGACGGGGCTGTGCCAATCGGTGCTCGGGCGGTTCCCGCCGAGGATCCCGCACGCCCTTAGCAGACGGGCCGGGAGGGGGGGGGCCGCCGCCGCCGCCGCCGCCGCCGCCCCACGTCCACTGTCTCCACGCTGGCACGCGGGCGGTCTCTAACAGGGCTGTCTGTCAACTACGCTAGGGTCCGGCAAGTCGCTCAGAACCCAGATGAGAAGCCTGCTCTTTGCCTTCAGAGGCTCGCTGAGGCTGTAACCCAGTACCCTCGCCTGGACCCTGCCTCCCCGGCCCCGTCCAGGGCTACTGTGGTGGCGACGCATTTTCTCTCTCAGTCCTCCCCGATACCCGGAAAAAAAAATTCAAGAAGGCCGAAGAGGGTCCCCAAACTCCCATTCCCGACCTGCCGACCATGGCATTGAACGTCTTGAACACCCGAGACGAAGAGCGGCTGAACCGCAGGGGCAGGCCAGACTGCAGCTGCAGGTGCAGGTGCAACTCCACACCCCAGCCTCGCTGGCAGCCCTGCGGCCGGCGGGCTCCGGGAGGCACACAGAGGGGCACCCCACCGCATCCCGCCTGGGGCTTGCGTCAGACGCGGCACCGAGGGACACCGGGCCCGTCCATGTCCCAGGATCACGGAGCCGACGCGGCCAGGCCCGCGATGTCGAGTGACGGGCCACTGGAAATCCGCCTGCCCTGGTCTCGGGGCATCCTCGGCGCCTCCACACGGAGGCAACCCTGAGCCGCAAAGTCCAACCTTCCGACTACTCGGACTGGACCACGACTCGCGGGGCCCAGACTCGGACACCCCCTAACCCAGGCCGAGCCTGGGGTGTGGGACCCAGGGAATTTAACAAAAATCCCCTGCCCCTGGACAAGCGGAGCAGGACTAACTCCATTTTCTGCTGCACCCGCCACCTCCTGCTATGACCCCCACAGGACCTGCTTATTGCTTAAGGCGCTGCCCCACCCTAGTCAAGCCACTGAGCACACCCTTACCCGAAATCAGATCATGAAAACGTAACCCCCGCTTGTGCCCCCCAACACTGCGCGCCAATTCTGACCAGAGTGATAGGCCAGTTCAAACGGTCACCATAGGTAGGGTAAACTGGGAGTCAACTGGCCCCCAGTTGCGGGCGGACTCACATGACTGTGCAACCTTCTGTGTGTGTTACAATCCCGTGGGCCACTGGCCCCCGTAAACTGCTACGCCTCTGAGCCCCGGGGTCCAAGTCCCTGCTCCGCCGTGTCGGGTACACTTGGACCCAAGCTCGAGCTTGTAAAGAAACCCTCGTGTGTTTGCATCGGTGTCGGCTCCTGGGGGCTTTCTCGGATTTGCTACCTGGGGCACAACGTGGGGTCCTGCTCCCGGGAGCGGGGAAGTCCGTCTCTTTCCTGCTGGACACGGGGCGACTGGCTCCATTCTGCCTTCCACTCGGGTGCCGGGTTCCCCTCTCCAGTGGTGGTGGTGGTGGGAACTGATGGCACCTCCATCTACTCCACGGACGGGCTCCCCTCTCACCCTCCTTCCTTAGAACTCCTTCCTGCCCGGCTCCTCTCCTCGGCCGGGAGATCCTACACAAACTCAAGGCCACCGTTCGTCTTTCTCCCTCACCCACTGCCTCTGCTCACCTCGTCTTACCCTTCATTTCTCCTGATCCCTCCACTCCACGCCCCCCGTCTCCCTCTACCCCTTAACCCCCAAGTCTGGGACACCTCTAAACCAATGGTGGCCACTCACCACCCCCCCAGTCAAAACCCACTTAAAAGATCAAACCCCCCCGCCTCCTCTCCTTCTCAGCCCCAATTCTCCATTTCGGAAACTCACCGACGGGGACTTAAACCTAGTACAGACCGACTTGGCCAGCACGGCCTCCTTATCCCCAACAGCTCCCCGAGCATCACCCCCATTCTCCCTGCCAGGAAACCTTCTGGAGCCTATCGCCTAGTACAAGGTTGAAGACTCATCAACGAGGCTGCTAGCCCTCTCCACCCGCTGGTGCCCAACCCATACGCCCCACTTCCTACTGTTCCCTCCACCGCTACTCACTTCTCACGCTGAGGCCTCAAAGATGCCTTCTTGATTCACTGCTCCTCCACACCCACATTCATACGTTCTCTTGGCCTTCCCATGGGAAGACCCCGACACACATACCTCAGGACAACTGGCCTGGACGGTCCTGCCTCAGGGACTCCAAGGATAGTCCCCATCTCTTTGGCCAGGCCCTTTCTAGACATCTCCAACAAGGCTCTTTCACACAGAGCACACTCCTCCAAGAAGTCGATGACCTTCCCCTTTGTAGGCCCTCCCGACCTTCCTCACAGGAAGACACTGCTCTCCTCCTCAGCTTCCTTGGTTCTAAAGGGTACCCGGTCACTCCCTCCAAAGCGCAACTTTGCACCCCCACGGTTACCTAGCTGGGTATATCCTTAACCCCTACACCTCGAAAACACTCACTGGAGACCGCCTCCGCCTACCACAACACCAGCATCTCCGGCCTCCCCTCTCCCCGCCAGAACGCCGACAACCTTCTCTCTTTCTTGGCTCTCCTGGGTTTCCTCTGGTACTGGATTCCTGACTCCGCTCTCCTGGCACGACCCCTCCACAGGGCAGCCAAACCAACCCCACGGGGGCCACGGACAGACCCCTCCCCTGTCAAACACCTTCTCTCCAAACGGGAAGACTGCCTTACTTTGGGACCCGTTTCAGCTCTTCCAGATCCCCCAAAACCTCCCTACTTATTGACTGATGAACGTTCCCGCTCGGCCCCTCGCCTCCTGGTACAGCCAACAGGACCAACGGAGCGGACACGGGCGTACCTCTCACAACAGCTAGATGTCGCCGCTCAGGGCTGGCAATCATGTCTCAGAGCCCTGGCTGGGGCCGCCTCCCTGACAAAGGAGGCCCTTAGACTCACTCTACAAGGCCCCTCACCGTTTTCTCCTCTCACCGCCTGGGACACAGATCTACTGAGCCAGAAATCTGTTTCTCATCTGGACCCCGCTAGACTCCAACTTGATCTTCTCCTCTTCATCGAAAACCCGGACATCTACCACCCACCAACCTCTCGTCTAAATCCTGCTCCCCTCCTGCGGGTGGGTACTCCCCCGGCGACTCACACAGAACCCTCCCGGAGGAGCAAGATGGCGGAGGAGTAGGGTCTCCAAATCACCTGTCTCCACCAAACTACCTAGAAAACCTTCAAATTATCCTGAAAATCTATGAATTCGGCCTGAGATTCAAAGAGAGACCAGCTGGAATGCTACAGTGAGAAGAGTTCGCGCATCTATCAAGGTAGGAAGACGGGGAAAAAGAAATAAAGGAACAAAGGCCACCAAGGGGGAGGGGCCCCGCGAGGAGCCGGGCTGAGGCCGGGGCGAGTGTCCCCAGGACAGGAGAGCCCCGTCCCGGAGACGCAGGAGCTGCACCGACCTTCCCGGGCGGAAAGGGGCTCGCGGGGAGTTGGAGCAGGACCCAGGAGGGCGGGGATGCCCTCGGGCTCCCTGGGACAGTAACAGCAACTGCGCGCCCAGGAGAGTGCGCCGAGCTCCCTAAGGGCTGCAGCGCGCACGGCGGGACCCGGCGGGACCCGGAGCAGCTGAAGGGGCTCGGGCGGCGGCTCCGCGGAGGGGGCTGCGGGGCCCCGGGAGCAGCTCGGAGGGGCTCGGGCAGAAGAAGAGGCTCCGTGCGGTGGGGGCTGCGCGGTTCCAGGAGCAGCTCGGAGGGGCTCGGGCGGCAGCTCCGCGGAGGGGGTTGCGCGGCCCGGGAGCGCGAATCCACCAGCGCAGGCTCCGGAGCACAGGGCGCCGGGACACAGCCCAGGATCCCGCCTCCCCCGGGACAGGCAGAGGCCGGGAGGGCCCAGGACAGCGAGGAGGCTCCTGCCCCAGCTGAGCAGATCAGCGGCCCCGCCCCGGAGCCTCCAGGCCCTGCAGACGGAGTTCCTGCCGGAGCTGACTCCAGGTTTCCAGAGCTGCCCCGCCACTGGGGCTGTTCCTCCTGCGGCCTCACGGGGTAAACAACCCCCACCGAGCCCTGCACCAGGCAGGGGCACAGCAGCTCCCCCAACTGCTAACACCTGAAAATCAGCACAACAGGCCCCTCCCCCAGAACACCAGCTAGACTGACAACTTCCAGGAGAAGCCAAGGGACTTAAAGAACACAGAATCAGAAGATACTCCCCGGTGGTTCTTTTTTTTGTTTGTTTGTTTTTGTTTTTGTTTTTGTTTTTGTTTTTGTTTTGTTTTGCTTTTTGATTTGTTTCCTTCCCCCACCCCCTTTTTTTCTCCTTTCTTTTTCTTTCTCTTTTTCTTCTTTTTTTTTTTTTCGTTTTTTTTTCTTTTTCTTCCCTTTTTTTTTCTCTTTCTCTTTTCTTTCCTTCTTTCTCTCCTCTCTTTTTCTCTTTTTCCCAATACAACTTGCTTTTGGCCACTCTGCACTGAGCAAAATGACTAGAAGGAAAACCTCACCTCAAAAGAAAGAATCAGAAACAGTCCTCTCTCCCACAGAGTTACAAAATCTGGATTACAATTCAATGTCAGAAAGCCAATTCAGAAGCACTATTATACAGCTACTGGTGGCTCTAGAAAAAAGTGTAAAGGACTCAAGAGACTTCATGACTGCAGAATTTAGAGCTAATCAGGCAGAAATTAAAAACCAATTGAATGAGATGCAATCCAAACTAGAAGTCCTAACGACGAGGGTTAACGAGGTGGAAGAACGAGTGAGTGACCTAGAAGACAAGTTGACAGCAAAGAGGGAAACTGAGGAAAAAAGAGACAAACAATTAAAAGACCATGAAGATAGATTAAGGGAAATAAATGACAGCCTGAGGAAGAAAAACCTACGTTTAATTGGGGTTCCCGAGGGCGCCGAAAGGGACAGAGGGCCAGAATATGTATTTGAACAAATTCTAGCTGAAAACTTTCCTAATCTGGGAAGGGAAACAGGCATTCAGATCCAGGAAATAGAGAGATCCCCCCCTAAAATCAATAAAAACCGTTCAACACCTCAACATTTAATTGTGAAGCTTGCAAATTCCAAAGATAAGGAGAAGATCCTTAAAGCAGCAAGAGACAAGAAATCCCTGACTTTTATGGGGAGGAGTATTAGGGTAACAGCAGACCTCTCCACAGAGACCTGGCAGGCCAGAAAGGGCTGGCAGGATATATTCAGGGTCCTAAATGAAAAGAACATGCAACCAAGAATACTTTATCCAGCAAGGCTCTCATTCAAAATGGAAGGAGAGATAAAGAGCTTCCAAGACAGGCAGCAACTAAAAGAATATGTGACCTCCAAACCAGCTCTGCAAGAAATTTTAAGGGGGCCTCTTAAAATTCCCCTTTAAGAAGAAGTTCAGTGGAACAGTCCACAAAAACAAAGACTGAATAGATATCATGATGACACTAAACTCATATCTCTCAATAGTAACTCTGAATGTGAACGGGCTTAATGACCCCATCAAAAGGCGCAGGGTTTCAGACTGGATAAAAAAGCAGGACCCATCTATTTGCTGTCTACAAGAGACTCATTTTAGACAGAAGGACACCTACAGCCTGAAAATAAAAGGTTGGAGAACCATTTACCATTCGAATGGTCCTCAAAAGAAAGCAGGGGTAGCCATCCTTATATCAGATAAACTAAAATTTACCCCAAAGACTGTAGTGAGAGATGAAGAGGGACACTATATCATACTTAAAGGATCTATTCAACAAGAGGACTTAACAATCCTCAATATATATGCTCCGAATGTGGGAGCTGCCAAATATATAAATCAATTATTAACCAAAGTGAAGAAATACTTAGATAATAATACACTTATACTTGGTGACTTCAATCTAGCTCTTTCTATACTTGATAGGTCTTCTAAGCAAAACATCTCCAAAGAAACGAGAGCTTTAAATGATACACTGGACCAGATGGATTTCACAGATATCTACAGAACTTTACATCCAAACTCAACTGAATACACATTCTTCTCAAGCGCACATGGAACTTTCTCCAGAATAGACCACATATTGGGTCACAAATCGGGTCTGAACCGATACCAAAAGATTGGGATTGTCCCCTGCATATTCTCGGACCATAATGCCTTGAAATTAGAACTAAATCACAACAAGAAGTTTGGAAGGACCTCAAACACATGGAGGTTAAGGACCATCCTGCTAAAAGATAAAAGGGTCAACCAGGAAATTAAGGAAGAATTAAAAAGATTCATGGAAACTAATGAGAATGAAGATACAACCGTTCAAAATCTTTGGGATGCAGCAAAAGCAGTCCTAAGGGGGAAATACATCGCAATACAAGCATCCATTCAAAAACTGGAAAGAACTCAAATACAAAAGCTAACCTTACACATAAAGGAGCTAGAGAAAAAACAGCAAATAGATCCTACACCCAAGAGAAGAAGGGAGCTAATAAAGATTCGAGCAGAACTCAACGAAATCGAGACCAGAAGAACTGTGGAACAGATCAACAGAACCAGGAGTTGGTTCTTTGAAAGAATTAATAAGATAGATAAACCATTAGCCAGCCTTATTAAAAAGAAGAGAGAGAAGACTCAAATTAATAAAATCATGAATGAGAAAGGAGAGATCACTACCAACACCAAGGAAATACAAACGATTTTAAAAACATATTATGAACAGCTATACGCCAATAAATTAGGCAATCTAGAAGAAATGGACGCATTCCTGGAAAGCCACAAACTACCAAAACTGGAACAGGAAGAAATAGAAAACCTGAACAGGCCAATAACCAGGGAGGAAATTGAAGCAGTCATCAAAAACCTCCCAAGACACAAGAGTCCAGGGCCAGATGGCTTCCCAGGAGAATTTTATCAAACGTTTAAAGAAGAAATCATACCTATTCTCCTAAAGCTGTTTGGAAAGATAGAAAGAGATGGAGTACTTCCAAATTCGTTCTATGAAGCCAGCATCACCTTAATTCCAAAGCCAGACAAAGACCCCGCCAAAAAGGAGAATTACAGACCAATATCCCTGATGAACATGGATGCAAAAATTCTCAACAAGATACTGGCCAATAGGATCCAACAGTACATTAAGAAAATTATTCACCATGACCAAGTAGGATTTATCCCTGGGACACAAGGCTGGTTCAACACCCGTAAAACAATCAATGTGATTCATCATATCAGCAAGAGAAAAACCAAGAACCATATGATCCTCTCATTGGATGCAGAGAAAGCATTTGACAAAATACAGCATCCATTCCTGATCAAAACTCTTCAGAGTGTAGGGATAGAGGGAACATTCCTCGACATCTTAAAAGCCATCTATGAAAAGCCCACAGCAAATATCATTCTCAATGGGGAAGCACTGGGAGCCTTTCCCCTAAGATCAGGAACAAGACAGGGATGTCCACTCTCACCACTGCTATTCAACATAGTACTGGAAGTCCTAGCCTCAGCAATCAGACAACAAAAAGACATTAAAGGCATTCAAATTGGCAAAGAAGAAGTCAAACTCTCCCTCTTCGCCGATGACATGATACTCTACATAGAAAACCCAAAAGTCTCCACCCCAAGATTGCTAGAACTCATACAGCAATTCGGTAGCGTGGCAGGATACAAAATCAATGCCCAGAAGTCAGTGGCATTTCTATACACTAACAATGAGACTGAAGAAAGAGAAATTAAGGAGTCAATCCCATTTACAATTGCACCCAAAAGCATAAGATACCTAGGAATAAACCTCACCAAAGATGTAAAGGATCTATACCCTCAAAACTATAGAACACTTCTGAAAGAAATTGAGGAAGACACAAAGAGATGGAAAAATATTCCATGCTCATGGATTGGCAGAATTAATATTGTGAAAATGTCAATGTTACCCAGGGCAATATACACGTTTAATGCAATCCCTATCAAAATACCATGGACTTTCTTCAGAGAGTTAGAACAAATTATTTTAAGATTTGTGTGGAATCAGAAAAGACCCCGAATAGCCAGGGGAATTTTAAAAAAGAAAACCATATCTGGGGGCATCACAATGCCAGATTTCAGGTTGTACTACAAAGCTGTGGTCATCAAGACAGTGTGGTACTGGCACAAAAACAGACGCATAGATCAGTGGAACAGAATAGAGAATCCAGAAGTGGACCCTGAACTTTATGGGCAACTAATATTCGATAAAGGAGGAAAGACTATCCATTGGAAGAAAGACAGTCTCTTCAATAAATGGTGCTGGGAAAATTGGACATCCACATGCAGAAGAATGAAACTAGACCACTCTCTTTCACCATACACAAAGATAAACTCAAAATGGATGAAAGATCTAAATGTGAGACAAGATTCCATCAAAATCCTAGAGAAGAACACAGGCAACACCCTTTTTGAACTCGGCCATAGTAACTTCTTGCAAGATACATCCACGAAGGCAAAAGAAACAAAAGCAAAAATGAACTATTGGGACACCATCAAGATAAGAAGCTTTTGCACAGCAAAGGATACAGTCAACAAAACTCAAAGACAACCTACAGAATGGGAGAAGATATTTGCAAATGACATATCAGATAAAGGGCTAGTTTCCAAGATCTATAAAGAACTTATTAAACTCAACACCAAAGAAACAAACAATCCAATCATGAAATGGGCAAAAGACATGAACAGAAATCTCACAGAAGAAGACATAGACATGGCCAACATGCACATGAGAAAATGCTCTGCATCACTTGCCATCAGGGAAATACAAATCAAAACCACAATGAGATACCACCTCACACCAGTGAGAATGGGAAAAATTAACAAGGCAGGAAACAACAAATGTTGGAGAGGATGTGGAGAAAAGGGAACCCTCTTACACTGTTGGTGGGAATGTGAACTGGTGCAGCCACTGTGGAAAACTGTGTGGAGGTTCCTCAAACAGTTAAAAATATACCTGCCCTACGACCCAGCAATTGCACTGTTGGGGATTTACCCCAAAGATACAAATGCAATGAAACGCTGGGACACCTGCACCCCGATGTTTCTAGCAGCAATGGCCACGATAGCCAAACTGTGGAAGGAGCCTCGGTGTCCAACGAAAGATGAATGGATAAAGAAGATGTGGTTTATGTATACAATGGAATATTACTCAGCTATTAGAAATGACAAATACCCACCATTTGCTTCAACGTGGATGGAACTGGAGGGTATTATGCTGAGTGAAGTAAGTCAGTCGGAGAAGGACAAACATTATATGTTCTCATTCATTTGGGGAATATAAATAATAGTGAAAGGGAAAATAAGGGAAGGGAGAAGAAATGTGTGGGAAATATCAGAAAGGGAGACAGAACATAAAGACTGCTAACTCTGGGAAACGAACTAGGGGTGGTAGAAGGGGAGGAGGGCGGGGGGTGGGAGTGAATGGGTGACGGGCACTGGGTGTTATTCTGTATGTTAGTAAATTGAACACCAATAAAAATAAAAAATAAAAAATAAAAAAAAAAAAAAAAAAAAAAAAAAAAGAACCCTCCCATTCCTGCCCTCAACTCCTGCAGGAGCTGACTCCTCCACGTCGGGACTTTCCTATCAAGCCCTCCCGAAGCCTGACCGAATGAATCCTCTTTGTGGATGGTAGTTCTCTCATCGCCCCGGACGGCCAGAGAGAGACACGCGGCCTACGCCGTACTTGCTTACCCTCGATGCCGTCCTGGAGGCGGCTGCCCTCCCCCTCGGGACACCACATACACTGCCTCCAAATACGCCTCCCTCATCACACACACACATTCTGTCCTCTGGCAAGAGCGAGGGTGTCTTACCACCAAGGGTACCACCCATAATCAATGGGCACCTCATTTCACAACTACTGGAGACCCTCAGCCCAGACCCTCAGACCCCCCAACCTCACTCAAGTAGCCACTGTCCACTGTCGTGGACCGACCCTCCGAGGACCTGGTGTCCCGAGGCAACAACAAAGCCGACTCTCCACTGCCCGACCCACTGCCTTAGACCCCCACCAGCTCCCCTCCTCTTCCTCCACACACCACAGTCCCCCTCTTACACACACCAGGAAACTCAGACAGACACCCAAAAGGATGGGAGGAATCGCCAGGGACAAAGGCCGCATCTTCATTCCAAAGAAACTCGCTCTTCCAGACCCTTCAGCCCCCATGATCGTTTCAGACATACGGCAGTCCCTACACGTCGGGCCCAAGGCCTTACACCAGTTCCTACAACCCCTTTTCCACCCTCCACATGTGCCACAGGTTACCGGAGAGGCGCCGAAGTCTTGCAAACCCTGCTCCACGGTCAACGCTCGAGGGGGAATTCGCAGGCCCGGCGGGGCCCAATCCCCAGCTCTGCGCACACCAACCTGGCGAGGACTGGCAGCCTGACTTTTCCCACGTGCCACGCCATAAATCCTTTCCCTACCTGTTAGCCTCAGTGGACACCTTTACACGGTGGATAGGGGCTTTCTCCATACCTCGGGACACTGCGGAGGCGGCGGCCACCATAGCCCTCCAACACATCATTCCGAGGTTCGGCCTCCCGCGGACCCTACCATCTGACAACGGCCCGGCCTCATCTCCAGCATCACCCAGCAAGTCTCCGGGAGCCTAAATATTACCTGGAAACCCCAGTCTTCGGGTAAGGGAGAGCGGGTCGACGGCCTTCTCGAGGGACGTCTCCCCAAACTGCCCTTGGAGCCCGCCCGTCCTGGCCACCCTCCTCCCGCTGGCTTTAACAAGGCTCAAAGCTTCCCCTAGAGGGCCGTGGGCTCTAAGTCCCTTTCAGCTTCTCGTGGGCGGCCCTTCCTGCTCACTCAAAATCTTCCCGTCACCGCCTCCTCTGCTCCTATCTTGCCTACCTTACCTAACTCTTCTAAGAGCCCTCCTGCGGGCCCATGCGACTCAGTCAGCCCGACTCCAGGGGAACCCACAGCAGATACTCCCCAAGCCCTGGCCCCAGGGGATAGCGTCCTGCTACAAGAACTATACCCAAAAACCTTACAGCCTAAGTGCGCCGGTCCCGATACGGTGGCCCTTATGACCCCCACGGCCGCCAAACTCCTAGCACACCACCCGCGGGGTACACAGCTCTAAGTGAAAGCGAGGCCCCTCACGACACGGATGCGCAGGACCACCTTTGGGACCTACTCCAATACTGCTTTCAAAGCTCCATCCTCCTCCTCCTGGTCCTACCTCCTAGTTACTCCACCACTGACCCTTGTTTAGGTGGACGTTTACATGACAGAAACCTGGCACCGGGGAATTTTCAGCACTGATTGTCAACCACCGATTCTCAACCGCCCCTGGAATGGCCAGGCCCCTACAGACTGAGTTACTGCGGGAGATGCCCTGGCCGCTGCTTCTGTTGTTCCTCCTAGTGTCACTTAGTACCTCGGACAGATAGGGGCCGCCAGTGAGCAGAGGCCTCACGGGATAAACAGCTCCCACGGAGCCTTGCACCTGCTAGGGGGCGAAGCATGTCCCACATGTGCACACACCTGAGAATCAGCATGGCCGGCCCCTCCCCCAGAAGACCAGCTGGAAGGACAGGGGAAGAGCAAGTTCCTGTCCAAGCAGCGCTAGAAGGTTCAAGGCTAAGTCTAGGCACTTACAGTATATAAAATCAGAGGATACCCCTTCTTGTTTTTTGTTTCCCGCCCCCTTTCTTCTTTTTCCTGTACTAGCTGTTTTTAGCTAATCTGCACTGAGCAAAATGACTAGGAGGAAGGATTCACCACAAAAGAAAGAATAAGAAACAGTCCTCTCTCCCACAGAGCTACAGAATTTGGATTTCAATTCATTGTCAGAAAGCCAATTCAGAAGCACAATTATGAAGCTACCGGTGGCTCTGGAAAAAAGCATAAAGGATTCAAGAGACTTCATGACTGTAGAATTTCGATCTAATCTGTCCAAAATTAAAAATCAATTAAATGAGATGCAATCCAAACTGGAGGTCCTATCCTGCTAAAAGATGAAAGGGTCAACCAAGAAATTAGAGAATTAAAAAATTCATGGAAGCTAATGAGAATGAAGATACAACCACTCAAAATCTTTGGGATGCAGAAAAGCAGTTCTGAGGGGGAAATACATCACAATACAAGCATCCATCCAAAAACTGGAAAGAACTCAAATACAAAAGCTAACCTTGAACCTAAAGCAGCTGGAGATGAACAGCAAATGAACCTTCCACCAGCTGAAGAAGAGAGTTAGTAAAGATTTGAGCAGATCTTAACAAAATAGAGACCAGAAGAACTGTGGAACACATCAACAAAACCAGGAGCTGGTTTTTGAAAAAATAAGATAGATAAACCATTAACCAGCCTTATTAAAAAGAAGAGAGAAAAGACCCAAATTAATAAAATCAGGAATGAGAATGGAGCGGTCACCAACACCAAGGAAATACAAAGGATTATAATAACATATTATGAGCTGAGCAGCTATACACCAATAAATTATGCAATGGAGAAGAAATAGACGCATTTCTGGAAGACCACAAACTACCAAAACTGGAGCAGGAGGAAAGAGAAAACCTGAAGAGGTCGATAACCAGGGAGGAAATTGAAGCACTCATCAAAATCCTCCCAAGACACAAATACGAGGGCCACATGGCTTCCCTGGGGAATTCTATCAAATGTTTAAAGAAGAAACCATGCAGATTCTACTAAAGCTGTTTGAAAGATAGAAAGAGATGGGATACTTCCAAACTCGTTATATGAGGCCAGCATCACCTTAATTCTAAAACCAGACAAAGACCTGTCCAAAAAGGAAATTACAGACAAATATCCCTGACGAACACGGATGCAAAAATTCTCAACAAAATACTAGCCAATAGGATCCAATGATACATTAAGAAGAGTATTCACCATGACCAAGTGGGATTTCACCGCGGAACGCAAGGCTGGTTCAGCACTCCTAAAACAATCAATGTGATTGATCATATCAGCAAGAGAAAATCAAGAACCATAGGATCCTCTCAATAGATGCAGAGAAAGCTTTTGACAAAATACAGCATCCATGCCTGATCAAAACTCTTCACACTGTAGGCATAGAGGGAACATTCCTCAGCATCTTAAAAGCCATCTATGAAAAGCCCACCCCAAATATCATTCTCAGTAGGGAACCACTGGGAGCCTTTCCCCTAAGATCAGGAATACGACAGGGATCCTGAAGTGGGATTCAAATCCAGAACCCGAGGATCATGAACTGAGCCAAAGGCAGATGCTTAACCGCTGAGCCACCCAGGCGTCCCTCATCTCTCACTTTCAACCAAAAGCTAGAAACAATTAAACTTAATAGGCATGTTGAATCCCTAGAGAAGAGGTCAAAAGCTTGGTGTGTTGTGCCAGTGAGCCAAATTGTGAATGTAAAGGAAAAGTTCTTAAAGGAAATTGAAAGGGCTATTCCAGAGAACACATAAATCCTAAGAAAGCAAAAGAATCTTACCACTTATATGGGGAAAATTTTAGTGGTTTGGATGGAACATCAAACCAGCCACAATATCTCAACGCAAAACTTAATGCAGAGCAAGGCCCTATCGCTCTTCAATTCTGGGAAGGCTGAGAGATATAAGGAAGCTGTAGAATAAAAGACTGAAGCTAGCAGAGGTTGGTTCCTAAGATTGAAGGAAGGAAACCATCTCTATAACATAAAAGTGCAAAGTGAGGCAGCAAGTACTGATGCAGAAGCGGTAACAAATTACCCAGATCAAGCTAAGACAACTCATGAGGGTGCCTACACTAAACAAATTTTTTTTAAGATTTGAGAGAGAGAGCACCCACCCGCACACTCGTGAGTGCACAGTGGGGAGGGGAAGAAGGAGAGCGAGAGAGAAACTACAAGCAGACTCCACGCCGAGCACAGAGACCAACACAAGGCCCAATCTCACAGCCCTGAGATCATGGCCTGAGCAGAAACCAAGAGTAGGATGCTTAACAGACTGAGCCACCCAGGAGCCCCACAATAAATTTTCAACAGAGACCAAACAGACATATGGGAAGAAGATGTCATTTGGGACTTCATGGCTACACAAGAGAAGTCATGGCAGGCTTCAAAGGAGGGGATGACTCCCTTATTAGGAGCTCATGCAGCTGATGACTTGAAGTAGAAATCTAAGCCCATTTACCATTCCAAAAATCCTAGTGCCTTTATGAATTATGCTAAGTGTACTCGACAAATGGAGCCTGGATGACAGCACACCTGTTCACAACATGGTTTACTGCATATTTGAAACCCACTGTTGAGACCTACTGCTCAAGGGGGAAAAAAAAGATTCCTTTCAAAATATCACCGCTGACGATACACTTGGAGACACATTCTGACGGGAGTTGTACAATGGCATTAATGTTTTCCTGACTGCTACACATCTGCTCTGTAGTGCATGGATCAAGGAATAAGTATGACTTTCAGGTCTTATTATTTAGGAAACAAATTTTGGAGGTGCCTGGCTGGCTCAATTGGAAGACATGTGACTTGATCTCAGGGTTGTGAGTTCAGGCCCCATGTTGGGTCTAGAGATTTCTTTAAAAAACCTAAAAATAATAATAAATAAATTTGTAAGGCTACAGCTGCCACAGTGATTCCTCTGATGGATATAGGCTAAGTAAACTGAAAACTTCTGGGAAGGGTTCACCATTCTAGATGCCATTGAGAACACTCTCATGGTACCAATGCAGAAAAAAAATCCAGAATAGAGACACAAAAGATGAAAGCAAATTACTATAAAAAAAATGACTAAATAATAAAGACAGCAAAAGACAAAGAAAGGAACACAATAGCAAAAGAAAACAACCAAAATGGCAATACTAAGTCTTTATCCATCAATAATTATTGAAATGTTAAAAATTAAACTTTTTATTTTATATTTTAAAGATTTTATTAGTGTATTCGTGAGAGTTAGAGAGAAGGGGGCAGAGATACAGGCAGAGGGAGAAGCAGGCTCCATGCAGGGAGCCTGACATGGGACTCGACCCTGGGTCCCCAGGATCACGCCCTGGGCCGAAGGTGGCGCTAAACTGCTAAGTCACCGGGGCTGCCCATAAACTCATTAAAAAAAAAAAAGAAAGAAAGAAAAAGATGTATTTTTCCAGAGAGAGTGCACATGCATGTGAGCAGGTCAAGGGCAGAGGGAGAAGAGAGAGAGAATCCCAGCAGACTCTCTCCTGAACGCGGAGCCAGACATGGGGCTTGATCTCCTGACCCTGAGGTCAAGATCTAAGCCAAAACCAAGAGTCAGATGCTCAACCGACTGAGCCACCCAGGTGCCCCAGCATTAAACTCTTTACTCAAAAGCCATGGAGTGGCTGAATGGATAAATAAAACAAGAACCAGTAACATGCTGTCATAAGAGACTTGTGGTATATTGAAGAATACACACAGACTGAAAGTGAAGGAATGGAAAATATTCCATGCAAATGGTAACTAAAAGAAAGGGTGGCTCTGCTTATGTCAGACAAAATGGACTTTAAGTTAAAAATGGTCTCACGAAACGAAGAATGCCATTATGGAATGATAAAAGGGTTAACCCAGAAGTAAAACATAAGACTTGTAAATATACATGCACCCCACATCATAGCATCACAGTGATAGACAGTAATCCCCCTCACCCACGGTTTTGCTTTCCATGGTTTCAATTACCTGTGATCAACTGTGATCTGGAAGCAGATGACCCTCCTCCTTCTGAGGTAAGATCAGAAGGTCAACAGTAGCCTAACACTACGTCACAAGGCCTACGTTATTCACCTACTTCATCTCATCACACAGGCATTGCGTCGCCTCACATCATCATAAGAAAAGGGGTGCGTATGGTACAATAAGGTATTTTGTGAGAGAGAGACATTCACATAACTTTTTTTAGGCCATGTTGTTACAATTTTTTGTATATTAGCTTTATCGTTAATATCTCACGGTACCTAATTCATAAAGTAACCTTTATCATAGAAATAGATGTTTAAGAAAAAAAACAGGATATGCAGTTGATCTGTGAACACCACAGGGTTGAACTGCATGGGTTCACTTAAATGTAGCTTCTCAAAGAGCTGCCAACATTAAGCCACAAGGCATTTATTTACAACCGCATAGGACCAAACTGAAGGCCTTTAGCACAGACGTCCCATCTGTTGTTGCCTTCTGAGTACCTAGAGAGGCTCAGTGAGGCTGCCAGCATCCGCCCACCACAGGAGGTCCCAGGACTGGGCAGGTCACATCATGTACTAATGGGGTGATTGGGCTGAACTCCTGGGGCTGGCAAGTAGAAGGCTGGGCTAAAGTAGAAAGTGCCCAGAGGGCAGAGACAGTGCCGCAAAGAGAGCCCCACACCCCTGGTGCCCTCATCCCTCCTCCCAAGTCCTCCATGCAGTAGGTGTGACTGCAGGCCTTGGGCCCCTCCTGGGCTGGGTGTGGACTCCTCCTCCTAGTGGTGCCCTGGCCCCATGGCCTCCTGGAGGCCAGCACACTCAAGTTTGGCTACAGTAGCTGTTGACCATGGCTTGTGGTACACCAGCAGGCAGATGGGGCAGCTATACTGAACCTCCAAGATACTGCTGCCACCTTTAGACCCACCCAGTGACCTACTGATGAGCCAAGGCTACCAGGCTGCAGGACATGGCCATCTCGGGGCCACCATTCCTGTCACGAGCCAGTACACTCACGTAAGTATGTATACAGTACCCTGACCCTATCTTCTCTTTTTTATTAGAGTGCAGGTGGGCAAGTTGCGGGAGGGAGTGGGAGAGAGGATCTTAAGCAGGCTCTATGCCCAGCATGGAGTCTACACTGGGGCTTGAATTCATGACCCTGAGATCATGTATGGTCTACGTTGAAATCAAGAGTCAGATGCTTAACTGAATCATCCAGGTGCCCCCACACCCTTGAAGGTAGACTCCATTGGGCGTGGAGCCCAATGCAGGGCCTGAACTCATGACCCTGAGATTGAGACCTGAGCCGACATCAAGAGTTGAACTCTTAACTGAAGGAGCCACCCAAGCACCCCTATTTTCTCTTCTTTGTGATTTTTTAAATATTTCCTTTTCTCTAGTTTACTTTACTATATAAATACAGTATATCATACATATAACATAAAATATGTGTTATTCTTGTCGGTAAGGCTTCTCACAATAGTATGCCATTAGTACTTACGTTTTGGGGGAAGACAAAAGTTATATACAGATTTCTCACTGTTGGCATCCGTATCCACCATGCTGTTCTCAAGGGTCAACTGTACTAACAAACTAAATTCAACAGCACATCAAGAGAGTCCTATACCCTGACCAAGTGGGATTTATCCTTGGGATTCGAAGTTGGCCTCACACATGCAAAATCAATGCAAATCAATGTGAGACACAATACAAACAATGAGACACAAATATTACATCATCATCATTTCAACAGACGCAGAACATGTGACAAACTTCAACACCAACTCATGTTCAATAAAACTTCTAAAACCTCAACACAATAAAGCCCATCTATGAAAACTCTACAGCTAATATAACCAGTGCGGTAAACCTGAAAGAACAAGGCAACGATCTCCACTCTCACTACTGCTACTCAACACTGTTCTGGAAGTCCTAGCCTGAGCAATCAGGCAAGACACAGAAACACAAGGTATAGAAGTCATAAAGAAAAAAGTAAAATTATCTATTCACAGGTGGAAAGATCATATATGTAGGAAAGTGTAAAGACTTTCCACAAAAACCTACTAAAATTCAGTAAACTTACACAATATAAAATCAACGTATAAAAATTGGAGACATTTCGAAAGACTAACAATGAAATACCTAAAAAAGAAATTAAGAAAACAATTCCATCTACCATAACAACAGCAAGAATAAAATACTTAGGAACCAAAAGAGGTGCAAGACTCGTATGCTGAAAATTATAAACACTGATGAAGGAAATTTTCAAAGACACAAATAAATGGAAAGACATTCCAAGTTCCTGGATTGGAAAAATACTGTTAACCTATCCATACTACTCAAAGTGAAGCCTCCATCTCCTTGACTCCTTCTCACCGTCTCTCTCATTTCTCCGCCTGGGAGGGGTGTCCCCAGCTCTCCTCATATCTGGGTGCTTCTCAACACTCACCTATGAGTCATCAGAAGGTTCACACAGAAGCCTCAATTCCCTGATCTTCCCCACCACAACCCCCCTCAAAAAGAATAGGGGCTATAAAGGAAAACCCCAGTTCTGTCTACCTCCTTCAAAGGGAAAAACCTGGGGCTTCCCTGCTGGGAGTCTCTCCTGTGTCTCCGTTACTCTTCACACAAGTGACTTCTGACACTTTAGGCGTGAGGCGATTTTTCCCTGCAATGAGAACTCAGTCACATCACATCTCTGATACCATCCACCTGGAGATAGTGGCGGATCCCAACTTACCCGCCCAGTCCCACAAGACCGCCCCCGCCCTACTTCAGATGCCAATAGTAGTTAAGTCCCCAGGTTATACAACTTGTCTGATCTGGATGCAAATCAGAGGCTCCCATGAGCACCCCCTCGGGTTGGAGTAATTTGCTACAGTGGCTCACAGATCTCAGGGAAACACATTTACCAGTTATAAAAGGACAAACAATACAGATGAAGAGCCGGATGAAGACTTACACAGGGTGAAGTCTTGGCGGGGGGAGGACGTGCAGGAGTTTCTGTCCTTGTGGTGTTGGGGTACATCTAGGTGGAAGCTCTCCAAATCCCCTATGACTGGGGTTTTAGGGAGGTCTCCTCACATAGGCATGATCAATCATTCCATTTCCAGCCCCTCTTCCCTGCTCTGGAAGATGAGGGATGGGGCCTAAAATTCCAAGCTCGTAATCATGGCCTCATCTTTCTGGGGACCAGTCCCATCTGGGAGTCATCTGAGAGCACAGCCTGAGCCACCTCATTAGAACAAAAGATGATCCTAGCACCCTTATCACTTGGGAATTTATAAAGCTTTCAAGAGCCCTCTGGGGACTCCTGGGTGGCTCAGTGGGTTACCCTGCCTTTGGCCCAGGGCGTGGTCCTAGTGTCCCAGGATCCAGTCCCACATCGGGCTCCCTGGGCGGAAGCCTACTTCTCTCTCTGCCTGTGTCTCTGCCCCTCTCTCTCTCTCTCTCTGTCTCTCTCATGAATAAATAAAATCTTAAAAGAACAAAAGCCCTCTGTCAGGGATGGGGGTCAAAGACCAAATGCTGGAACAGAGGATGTTCCTAGTGTTATTACTTAGGAAATGACAAGGTTTCAGGAGCTCTGTGCCAGCAACTGAGGGCAGAGACTGATGCATATTCTCAATCATCTCATAGTGCTCCTAACTCCAATAAGCCCTCATCAGACTGGTATTCCTTCTGTCATTCTTACAGCGCTCCTTTGAAACCAGCTTTCTTACGGGTCTGCTGACTTGGTTTAGTGGGCCCCATCCTCTTTCAAAGCTAAGTTCTTGGAGAGCAGACACCCCGAATGTTTACACCGTCTTCCCGGTGAGAGCAGTTTCTGAACAAAACAGGAAGTCAACAAATATTTGAATAAATAGTTGAATGAACGCTCCGTGTTGATCGTATCACGTTCACCTATTCCTTTGATGAACATTTCATTGACCTCACTTTATAAACTAATGTTTTGAGAATTAACTCACCCAACTGCGTGTTGTTCAAAGTGGGAATACTGAAGCATAATGAAAGGGAAACTGGGTAAACAGACTAGAAGTACCAGTGTCAGGCGAAGTTGTCCTTTTATACGCAGCATCAGAACACTTGCACAGTGTCCATGTTTGACCAGTGCTTGTCGATTTCATGAAGAATTGAGCCCCAGCTGGATCCAGAAACAGCAGTCCCCACTGGAGCGTTGGTTGTGTTTTCTTGTTTTGATAGTTTTCCTTGAAGCCACACCATCCGGGAAATCCACAACCACAGCTCCAGGACAGATGCTGCTCCTCTTCCCCATCAGGTCAGCTGTGCGTTTTCAGTGTCAGGCCACTGAGGTAGAATTAGTTGACTCCATGTCGGCCCGCTGGGGTGGTTGCAACATTTCCTGCAACTTGGCGTGCACCCGGGCAAGTTCCACTCTGTTGAGCTTCCCCCACCTGTATTCATCCAAGTATACAACACATTCAGCAGGAACAGGGGACTGCACACGCTTCAGCTCCTTCAACCCTCCTAACTGTTGAAGCACGTTCGTGATGCCCGATGTGGAGATGACATTGTCGTAGAACACGAGCGAGGGGAGGCTCGAGCAGCAGCACAGAGCAGGCAAGCAGGGTTCGGAGCTGGGCTTCCTTCAGCCGGCAGCTGCACAAGTTCAGGTGCTGTAGAGTGCCAGACACCTCCCCCAGCAGAACCTGGAGGGGCCCAGGAACCGTGTGGGACAGGTTATTGCCACAGAGAACCAACTCCTTCAGGCAGGTGGCACGAATGCTCTGGGACAAGTAGGTGATGTCATTCTCAATGAGCCTGCATCCATTGATCACCAGCGTCTCCAGTGGTTTTGCAGGCCATTGTGGACAGACAGACACAGTCACTTCTTGGAAACTCGAGTGTCCCACTAGATACATTTGGGAAAGATCCAGAAATCTGGCCTGAGAAATTGGCACAATGCCTACCCGAGTCTGGATGCACATGGTGGGAGCCAGGCTTCTGTAGTGGTTAAGACCACAGAGTGTGGAGTGAAACCCATCCCCGCTGGCCATGGGACCTCTCTGTTTGCAGACTATGGAGTCAGGCACCTCTCAGCCTTAGCTTCCTAATAAGCCCCATCAACACAATTATCGCACATGCTCCACAAAGTGTGGCTGAATTAATGAAATTTAACTATAGCTCCTACACATGGTAAAGCATAGGTTTTACTGGCTGGAGAATTTGGGAAGATGGTTCCCCATGCTTCTATTTACTCAAAGACCAGGCCCCAGGAGAACAGCTCTGTATTCGGGGGGGTGGGGGGGGCAGGCTACAGAGAAGTCTGTGAGACACAAAAGAGAGGAAGGAGTTCATCAAATCAGCTGAGCTTAGACATTGGTGAGGGGGCAGTTCCCTCCCTCAAACACCACCCTGACAACCTACCATCCTGGTTCACTTTCTCTACATAAGCTCTAGGAAGACGAGACCCTGAGTTTGGTCAGAGTTTCATATCCATTCTTAGCTGTCTGCTTGGCACGGACTGAGTGCGTGAAAATGAATG